>NW_020949548.1:4773079-4864347 GCF_900497805.2 Vombatus ursinus | reverse complement strand
GAGAGAGAGAGAGAGAGAGAGAGAGAGAGAGAGAGAGAGAGAGAGAAGTACAGAGATAGAAACAGAGAGAAAAATGGCTGCTTAGGAGTATGATGAAAGAAAACAAAGAGAAACCAGAATTACTCAGTTTTCACTTGGTTCTTCAATGGCCTTGATAGTTTATGGATTTGGAGGGACTGGTCGATGATGCAAATGCCTAGCACTTTCAGCTAGGTGGTGAACAAGGATGAATGGAGTCCTTCTCATCCAGTTGCAAGGCATTGAAAGTAAATGCCCAATTGTTCTTAAATTTCCTAGGATCCAGAGATAGAATGGACTTCAGAGTTTATGTAGTCATAGCAATAACTAAGGTAGGGCAAATGGGGCACAAGCATGTAGCAGGCACACAAAACTAACACATGTGCTCCTTTAACACCTAACACCTAATTTCTAAAAAAGATCTTGATGTTTACTTACATGGGTGATGCAGTGGAGGGAGCATGGGCCTGGACTCAGGAATATGATTTCATATCTAGCCTCAGATGCTTACTAGATATATGATCTTTGATAAATCACTTTACTTCTGCTTAGCTCAGTTTCCTCAACTGCAAAATATGGGTAATAATAGCATCTACCTCTCTGGGGTTATTGTGAGGATCAAATGAGATATTTGTTAAAGTACTTAGCACTATATATATAATAGATACCTAATAAATGCCTATTCCCTTCCTTTCTTTCCTGGTTAGCAAGAATAATTAAATAGAAGGCTGCCAGATTACATGCATTGATAATAACATTGCTTAGCCATTTTTCAGTTGTATCCAACTCTATGACTCATTTGGGATTTTCTTGGCAAAGATCCCAGAGGGGTTTGCCATTTCCTTCTCCAGCTCATTCCGCAAATGACGAAAGCAAGTTAAGTGATTTGCCCAGGGTCACGCAGCAAATAAGTGCTTGAGGCCAAATTTGAACTCAGGAAGATGACTCTTCCTGATTATAGGCTCAGCATCCTATCCACTGTGCCACTTAGTTGGCCCCATTGATAATGATACCGACTTTGAAAATAACACCCCTTTAACAATGAACTCATCTATCAACTCAACTGAATTTACCTGTTGCAGTTTGAAAGGCAACATGGTGGAATCAATGCAGTCTTGGATTTGTCATCAGGAAAAAGACGGTTTGAATCCCACTTCTGACATTTATTTGGTTTTGTTATCACTCACAAGTCACTCAATCTCTCTGAGCCATGCTTTCCTCATTTGCAAAATTCTCTTCTAACTTGAATAAATGTCATCCTGAGACCCAATAATAAAATGATAAGGGATAAGATTGGGTGAATTACAAATCTGATTTGATGACTGATGCTACTTGCCCCAGGTACGCAAATTGCTACTTCTTGCTCTACAGCTGGTCCACCCTCTTTATTTAACAGAAAAGGAAGCTGAGGCCCAGAAAGGCAAGATACCTTGGTTGAGATTATGTAGTTAGTAAATAGCAGAATCAGGATTTGTATCATTATCTTCCAACTCCAAATCCAATGGCCTCTCCAATACACTATGTTGACAAAAACAGTTCCCACAAGAAGATCCTATAGGGTTGTCTGTTACTTGGGGCCTATAAGTTAACAAGCAGCAAGCATTAGTAACCACCTCTTATGTGCCAGGCAATGTGCTAAGCACCGGGCCTTAAAAGACAGGAAGAAATTGTTCTTGCCCTCAAGCATCCAACAGTTTAATGGAACAGCCAATAAACTAATACACAAATAGTGTGTGTGTGTGTGTGTGTGTGTGTGTGTGTGTGTGTGTGTGAGTGTATAGGAAATATTTGGATATAATATCAGAGAGAAGGCAGTAGCATTAAAGGGGCCTGGAAATGATTCCTTGAAGAAGTTGAGATTTTAGTTGAGACTTGAAGGAAGTCAGGGAAGCCAGGAGGCAGAGATAAGTTGCAAGAGAATTTCAGGGATGGGAGACAGTGGAAATGTCTGGTCTCAGGAGTTGAGTGTCTTGTGAGTGGAACAGTCAGGAAGCCAGGATCTTTAGAACGTAGAGTACATGGGGAGTTGAAAGGTATAAGAAGATCGGAAATGGAGGAAGGAGTCAGCTTATGAAGGGCTTTAAAAACAAATCAGAGGGCTTTATATGTTATTCTGGAGGTAATAGGGAACCTCTGGAGTTTATTGACTAGGAGAATGACAAAGTTTCATGCTCTTTGAAAAGATTGGCAGTTGAATAGAAGGTGGAATTAAGTGTGGAGAGACTCGAGGCCAAGGAGACCAAGCAAAAGGCTATTGCCCTAGTCCAGAGGTGAGGGGACAATGGTCTGCACCAGGATGGTGGCAGGGTCCAAGGAGAGAGAAGAGTATATGTGAGAGATGGTGCATGTTTTGAAGGTAGACTAAATAGGATATGACAACCGATGTAGTAATGCAGGCTAGATGCTAAGAAAGTTAGGTGGAAACAAATCTGTTTCAAAGGATGGGCCTAAAGGATAGTGATAAATGTTTGGGTTTTTTTTTTCCAGTTTGGAGGGGTCACACAGTTAGTAAGTACATGAGGTCAGATTTGAACTTAGGTCTCTCAAAGGTCCAGAACTCAATCTACTGCCTGGCAAGTATCATTTTTATAGGTGGTGGTGGTGGTGGTGGTGGTAGTGGTGGTGGTGATTATCATAGCAGTTATGGTGGTAGAGATAATGATAAAGTTGGTCAGTCATGTTTGACTCTTGGGACGCTGTGCACCATAGCACACCAGTGCTGTTCATGGGGTTTTCCTGGTAAAGATGCTAGAGTGGTTTACCAATTCCTTCTCCAGGGGATTAAGGCAAACAGAGGTTAAGTGACTTGCCCAAGGTCCCACAGCTAGTAAGTGACTGAGGCCACATTTGAACTCAACTCTTCCTGACTCCGGTCCCAGTGCTCTATCTACTTAGCCATCTAGCTGCCTCCAATGCTAAATGCCAATAAATGGACCTTTAATATACGCACATCAGTTTATATTAACATTATCTTATTTGAGCCACATAACAATCTTGTGAGATAAGTGACATGGCAGGTGTTATTATTCCCAACCTGAAGATGAAGGAACTGAGGTTCGGGGAACTTTGCTGACTTGTCCAGGGTCACACAACTAAGCAAATGTTCAAGAAGGAATTTGACTCTTAGGCATTTTGGTCAGTACACCATTCTGTCTCACAATTCAGGACTGGCTTTGGGTGCGGTATTCTTTTTATTGGCACATAATGCAATCAAAACATTTTTTCTCATACAAAGAGTAGCATAAAGCAATGTGATTGTCTCATGTGGCTTGCATTGGCTCTGGAGGTAATTCCATACTCATGTTTTGAACAGTGGCAATGCTATCAGAATGAGTTGTAACCTCCTCAGGGGATAGTAGTCATTGGAATGAATACATTCTGGAAGGTTGGTTTAAACAACCAATCCACGAGAGATAATATTTCTAAAGCACTTTTCAAGCCTTAATGTACTATATAAAAAGCTAGTTGTAATAATTGTTATTACTGCTGCTGCTGTTACTACTCCCACTATTACTGTTGCTACAACTATAGCTGTGGTGATGATGATGGCAATGATGGTGACTGCTAGTACCACTGCATACACCAATATTTACATCAGCTCATACACTGTAAAGCTTGTCTGATGAAGGTTCCTGTGCACTTTCATAACAAACAACAGGACAGCTGGAAGATTTTTTAAGAACTAGGAAAGTGAAAATTTGTTCTTCAGAGCTCAAATTAGGATCAGGGTGTGGAAGTTAACAGGGAGGTACATTTTGCCTCAAATCACTTCCAATCAAGCTAGAAGGGATTTTAAAAAAGGATGTGGTCCTTAATGCTTAGAGCTGTGTATAAAGTGGAAAAGGCCACCTAACAAGGAAGAGAAGGTCTTCCTTACTGCCTGTATTCCAAGCAATAGGTTCATAATCACCTGGAGTTTATATCCTATGGTGTGGTCATTCATCAAGCAATGAGTCAGACTCTCTGACCTCTATTGTCCTTCCCAATTCCAAGACACTATCATTATGGGGAAAATCAAGGATGTGGTAGTATGTCATAGATCTAGGCACCACTATGTAAAATAGATAAATGAATGAATGAATGAATGAATAAATGAATACATCTCCTTTTTAATACAAATGTTGCTGTTCAAGCTAGGCTTTGAAAGGGGGGAAAATCATTCGTTTTAATCTAATCTCATCACTCCATTTTCAGGACAATCATTTTGAAATTCGATATAATATCATTACTACTGCTGCAGTAGACAATGAAAATAAAAGGCATATAACAACCAACAGACACACATTTCCTTCCTTCCTTCTTTCTTTTCTTCTTCTTCTTCTTTTTCTTCTTCTCCTTCCTTCCTTCCTCTTTCCTTCTTTTCTTCTTTCTTTCCTTCTCATCCTTTCTCTCTTTTTCTTTCTTCCTTTTTTCTTTTTTCTCCCTTCTCTTTTTTCTATCTTTCCTTTGTTCTTTTTCTTTCTTTTTTCCTTTCATTCTTCCTTTCATTCTCTCTTTCTTTCTTTATTTCTACCACTACTACTATTTAACTTCTCTTCATTTGAGGTTCCTTCAATCCATATTTATCACACAATCAAGATTCTAGTAGCTTTTTTTCCCCTACTTTCAATACACTCTTCTTCATTTTTCAATGTTCTCAGTGATTGGCTCACAGATACATAGACACACATGTACACACACATACACACACACCCTAATCTCCCAGTTCCAACAGTTTTACAACTCATTTTCTATGATCTGCTTCTCCACTATCCCCAGCTTCAATCAGGGAGGGTCATATCCTTGATCTTGTCACCACCACAAGGGTTCCACTTCCGTGTTCATAAACTCTAAAATTCTTTTATCTGATCATAATATCTTGTTGTATTTTTCCTTTTGTTTTATAATCCCTAAACCTTACCTTCATCATCTCCATGACTTCCAGTCCCTCCACCCTTCAGTTCTTTATCAGGTCATCACAGTATACTGTCCACCCTTTCCTTCCTTCCCCATCTTGACCCTTTGGTTGCCCAGTTCAGCTCAGCACTCTCTTCTCTTGATTCCCTTGTCCTTTATCCTCCCTTGACTTGACATGCCCCAGTTTTAATTTACTCTCACTATCTACTGCATTTTCCCCTATTCACCTGCTAAACAAAGCTGAAGAAAATCACTAAACTATATTGATTGGGTCCACTATAAATTCAAATTACATAATCCAAACTCAGCCCTCACTCTAGCAAAGTAATACTTTTATCCTTCCCTAATCAATTCACTATCCCACTCACCCCAGTGGCTTTTCCAAACCCTTTCCATCTCTCCTCAAACCATCCATGGCTCTCCCTTCCCTCCTTTATACTTGCTAGTCTTGCATCACAGTTCACTAAAAAATTGAGGTCATTTGTCAGGATCTCTCTTTTATCCCCTCATGATTTCATTGTACAGATACTTTGGGGCACAATCTTCTTTTACCTCTGTCTCAAATGAAGAGGGCATCCTCTTTGTGAAGGCAAACTCCTCTCCATGAACATGTGATCCCATTCTATCCTATCTTCTCCAGAAGATTGCCCTTCCATCATCCCTGATCTCCCAGGATTCTTCAGTCTCTACCTTTCTACTGGATGCTTTCCTACTGCCTATAACCATGCCCATGTTTTCACCATCCTCAAAAACCCTCACTTGACCTATCCAACCCTGTTGGCAATAGTCCTATATTGCTCCTTGTTTTTTGGCTAACCTCCTTGAGAAGATCATCTATAATCAACACCACTTCCTCTCTCTCTGTCTCTCTGTCTCTGTCTCTGTCTCTGTCTCTCTCTCCTTGCAGTCTGGCTTCTGACCTCAGCATTTAACTAAAACTGCTTTCTCTAAAGGTTTGCCAATGATCTCTTAATTGCTAAATCTAATGGCCTTTTTCTCAGTCCTTATCTGTATGAACCTTTTTGTAGCCTTTGATAATGTTCATCACCTGCTTCTCCTTAATATTCTCCCCTCTCAAAGTTTTCATGACATTGTCACTTATGGTTTTCTTCCTACTTGTCTGACCATTTACCCTCAACCTTCTTTGCTGATCTTTATCTAGACCACGCCCAATAACTTTTGGGGTTTCCTTAAGGCTATGTCCTGGACCCTCTTATCCCTCTAGACTGTTTTGCTTGGTGCAATGTATTCACATGCATTCCAAATGCTCCCATGTATTCAATTATCATGTTTATGGAGATGGATCTTAAATCTATTTATCTGGCCTTACCCTATTTCCTGGTCTTCAGTCTTATATCTCCAACTGCCTACTAGTTATCTCAAACTGTATGCCCCACATGCAACTTAAAATCACTATGTCCAAAACTAAAGTCATTATCTTTTCCCCCCAAATCCTCTTTTTTCATTAAACTGTACACTTTAATTCTGTTATGATTGATATAAATGAATGAGTCCAACATATCTCCAGTGATATAAAATGATTCAATAAATACATTTCACTATTTACCTCTGTTCAGGGTTGCTAATAATTTGGAAAGGCAAGGTAGACAAGCCAGTATGACATGGTTGACCCTGCAACCTTAGTCTTTTTTCTGACATGTTCTTATCCAGCTCAACACCACCTTTTCTTTCTTTAGATACCCTACCGGGGTAGGGAAGCTGCAGCCTCCAGGCCACACATGGCCCTCTAGGTCTTCAAGTGTGGCCCTTTGACTGAATCCAAACTTCACAAAACAAATCCCCTTAATAAAAAGATTTGTTCTGTAAAACTTGGGACTCAGTCAAAAGGCCGCACCCAAGGACCTAGAAGGCCACATGTGGCCTGAAGGCCGCGGGTTTCCCTCCGCTGTCTAGCACATAAGTATTTCGTTGTTGTTACTCAATCATTTCAGTCATGTCTGATTCTTCGTGGCCCCATTTGTGGTTTTCTCGGCAAAGATACTAAAGTGGTTTTTACCTTTCCCTTCTCCAGCTCATTTCACAGATGAGGAAATGAGGCAAACAGGATTAAGTGACTTCTCCAGGGTCACACATCTAGTAAGTGCCTGAGGCTTGATTTGGACTCAAATCTTCCTAACTCCAGGCCTGGTGTTCTATCCATTGGGCCACTTATTTTACCTTTTATTATTGATGTCACTCACTGAGCAAAAGACCAAGAGCAGTAGTTTCCAAGGTTGAATATGTAAGTAAATTCATTTGGATGCATGAATTAACATATTAGGAGAATAGCAAAGCAGATTTAGTACACTTACAGATGCTAATTGACTCTGATGATCTCCACATTTTTCTCACCTACTGCAGGCTATGCTAGAACATCAGGTGCACATACTCTAGTCCTACACAGGCAAATGTTTGTGTGAATGACCCTAGCTGTTTTTTCCTTGCCTAAACACATTGTGGATTTTGTTGGATGTTCAGCAACAGGAACACTTCCACAGGTATCAAGTTGGGCATTCAGAAGGGCCCCACTGTTTTAGCAGTACATCTCTTGGCCTGGGCTCTGCACACTACTGGGTGGGGTGAGGATGAGGGAGAATCCAGACAATGGAGATAGGCAGACCTTGCTTCCCTGGCACAAGGGTCTGTCATTCAATCAACAACATTTCACAAATGTCTTGTATGTACTAGGCAGTATGCTAAGCTAAAGGGATACGAAGAAAGATAAAAAACACAGTCTCTACATTCACAGACCTCAAATTCTAATAGAAGAAACAACATGAAAAAACTGTACATGCAAGATATCTATATATCTATATCAATATTGATATTGATACCCACTATACACATACATATGCATATACATATGTGTGTGTGTGTGTGTGTGTGTGTGTGTATAACTTCAGAGGGAAAGAAGGAAGGCCCTAGGAGTTGAAGATAGTGATGAGGGGTAGAAATAAAAAAATAGTCTAAGCCCAAATTACAGATATTATATGAAAACATCAGAGATGGGTTATGGAGAGGCAGGATTATCCATTTTGTGGATTTCTCATATGCAAGCCAACTTAGTAGGAGTAGCCACTTACACATGTCTCTAGGAGCCTGAATCCTTACTGTAAAGATAGACCTTACAAAGGTGAAATTAAATGAACCATATTTCATTTCTCTGGTTTACAGTTGTAGCATAGACCTGACTGACCTTAAGAAGATCAAACCTTTCTAGGAGAATGCTTTTCTATTCTGTTCTTGCAAGGGCATAAAAATACAACAACAAATAATTTCAGTGTGCCCTCTCCCCCCCCCACCAAAGTGCAATGTTATATATCTATTTCATCTTCAATCACCTTAAAATTAAATCTGTATGCTCAAAATAATTCTACTTTAGTAGGTCAATAAAAAGAACAAAAAAAAACCGCAGAGGAATTTTTATGTCTTGGTGGTTCATTGCTTCTCAGTGGCATTATATTTGTTCTACCTGACTTTTAGCTCCAAGGATGATGAAGTAAATATATTTCGTATTTCCCAAGTTCCCCATAGGGACGGCCATAAGTAATAGATAACTCCAAAGCACAATGAAAGAAAAAATTGCAATGAGCCACACTTAGGGCTCTAGCTATTTTCTCCTCATCCTTTTGACTGATGAGAATGGAGCAAACGAATCTATTTTAATGTGCCATCTTTCTTCATTTTTTGAAAACTTGGAAGGCTTCAAATGCTGTATGGTCTTCGGAAAAGGTTGGACTGCAAAGAAAGGGGATACTGTCAAAAGAAATTGAATTCTTTGAACAAAGGGAAATACAATTATGGCAATTAGAAATACTTTCTGCTTTCCTAGAATTTCAGAGAATGATAGACTCCATAGAATAAATTGTTGAACAATTTTTATCTTTCTTCTTCCATTGGTTTTATATATATGCATATTTACAATTAATGCTTTTAAGCCTGTGTTGATTTCTCAAAGAAAAGTGATGGAATTCTACTTAGTCTAGTGAAATCAGGAAGACTTTCCTGGGATAGTTTGTTTGGGTTGAAATGGAATCTGGGCAGAACTCCAGGTATCCACCTAATGACCCTTTGTTTTCAGAAGCAGATGGAGTTTTAGTTGTTTAATTTAAAAGGATGAAACTATGTTATTAAAAAGAAATATGTGAAAAATGATTGCTTTCACAGGATGGGTTTCAAAAATTATGAAGTAGGGCAAAATAACTTTTTAATTCCTAATATGTGGAATTATAGGTGATATATGATCCATGTCAACAAATTAGGACAACTGTGCATTGAAAATATTATTGCTATTCTGGAAGGCAAAGGAACCAGGATTACAATAATCAAAACAGTATAATCCTTTAGGGAGGAGGAAATGGACATATATGAAATTGAGGACTTTCAAGCATTCCTCATGAAAAGACCAGAGCTGACTAGAAAATTTCACATTCAAACAGAAGATTCGAGAGAAGCATAAAAAAGATAAACATGAAAGAGTAATCATAAGGGACTCAATAATGTTAAACTGTTTACGTTCCAACACGGAAAGGTTATATTTATAACTCCTAAGAACTTTATCATTTATTAGGGAAGTTAGAAGGAGAATACTATGATGAGATGATTGAAAAAAATAAGGGATGAGAAAGAGGGATGCAGTGGGAGAAGAGGAAGGAAGAGGAAGAATGGAGAAAAGTATCTCATATAAAAAAGAGGCGCAAAATGCAGAGCTTTTACAGTGGAACAGACAATTGGGAGTGAGGTGGCAGGCAATACTTGAACCTTACTCTCATCAGAATTGGTTCCAAAAGGGAATAACAAACACACTTATTTGATTATAGAAGCGTAAATCACCAAACAGAAGTAGGAGGGAAAGGGGAGAAAAGAAGGGAGGGGTGATAGAAGGGAAAGCAGATTGAGGGAGGTAGTGATCAGAAGGAAAACAGACTTTTGAGGGGAGGGGAAGGAAGAGAGAGAAAGAGAGAGAGAAAGAGAGAGAGAGAGAGGAATAAGGATAAAAAGGGAGGGTAGGATAGAGGGGAAAACATAGTTTAGTAATCATAACTGTGAACCTCAATGGGATAAACTCACTTATAAAACAGAAGCAGATAACAGAATGGATTAGAAACTAGGATCCAACAATATGTTTACAAGAAACACACTTGAAGCAGAGAGATACACGTAGAGTAAAAAGAAGGAGCTGTAGCAGAATCTATTATGCTTCAGCTGATGTAAAGAAAAAAAAAGCAGTGGTAGCAATCGTGATCTCAGATGTTCTCAGACAAAGCAAAAGCACAAATAGACCAAATTAAAAGAGATAAACAGGGAAACTACATTTTTCTAAAAGGAACCATAGACAATGAACTAATTTCAATGCTTAATGTATTTGTGCCAAATGGCATAGCATCAAAATCCTTAAAGGAAAAATTAAATGAGTTATCAGAGGAAATAGACAGTAAAACTATAGTAGTGGGGGAACTTAACATTCCTCTCTCAGAACTAGAAAGGTGTGTACTTTTTTCTCAGTTGTACATGGCACTTTCATAATAAGTGACCATGTATTAGGATATAAATACCTCACAACCAAATGTGAAAAAGCAGAAATATTAAATGTATTCTTTTCAGACCATAGTGCAATAAAAATTATTTTCAATAAAAGGTCATTGAAAGACAGATTAAAAATTAATTGGAGACTAAATAATCTAATCCTTAAAAAAAAGAGTGGATCAAAGTAAAAATCATAGGAACCATAAATAATTTCATTAAAGAGAATCACCACAATGAGACAACATGCCAAAATTTATAAGATGCAGCCAAAACAGGACTTAGGGAAAAATTTATATTTCTAAATGTTTACTTTAATAAAATAAAGTATAGATCAATTAATTGGGCATGCAATTAAAAAAAACTAGGAAAAAAATTAAACCTCTCCAATTAAACATCAAATTGGAAATCCTGAAAATTAAAGGAGAGATTAATAAAATGGAAAGTTAAAATAAATTAACAAATAAAGGTAAGGTTTGGTTTCATGTAAAAAATAACAAAATAGATAAACCACCAGTTATTTTGAATAAAAGAAAGAAGAAAACCAATTTACCAATATCAAAAATGAAAAAGGAGAATGTACTTCCTATGAAGTAAAAATTAAAGCAATTATTAAGAGCTACTTTGTCCAACTTTATGCCAATAAATCTGACAATCTAAAAGAAATGAATGAATACTTACAAAATTATAAATTGCTTAGATTGACAGAAGAGGAATTAGAATACTTAAACAATCCTACATTAGAAAAAGGAATTGAACAAACCATCAGTGAACTCCCTAAGAAAAAATCCCAAGGACCAGATGGATTCAAAATTCTACCAAATTCTACTGAATTCTACCAAACATTTAAAGAACAATGAATCCTAATATTATATAAACTATTTGGGAAAATAGGAAAGGAGTCTAACCAAATTCCTTTTATGACATAAATATAGTGTTCCTTTTATGACATAAACATGGTGCTGATACCTAAACAAGAACAAAAATAAAGAAAATTATAGATCAATTTCCCTAATGAATATTAAAGCAAAAATATTAAATAAACTACTAGCAAGGAGATTATAGTGATATGTCACTATGACCAGGTGGGATTTATACCAGGAATGCAGGACTGGTTCAATCTCAGGAAAACTATCAGCATAATTGACCACATCGATAACAAAACCAACAAAAGTCATATGATTATCTCAATTGATCCAAAAAAAGAAACTTTTGTTAAAATACAACACTGATTCCTAGCAAAAGCTCTAGAAAGCATAGGAATAAATGGAGCTTTCCTTAAAATGATAAGTAGTATCTATCTAAAACTATCATCAAGGATTATCTGTAATGGAGATAATCTAGAAGCTATCTCAATACGATCAGGGGTGAAACAAGATTGCCTATTATCGCCACTATTATTCACAGTAAGAGAAGAAAACTTAATTGAAGGATTTAAACTAAGCAAGGAGGAAACAAAACTTTCATTCTTTGCAGATGCTACGATGTTATACTCAGAATCCTAGAGCATCAACTAAAATTAATTGAAATAATTAGCAACTTCAACAAAATTGGAGAATATAGAATGAAACCACACAGATCATCAACATTTCTATATATTACCAACAAAGTCCAGCAGCAAGAGATAAAAAGAGAAATTCCATTTAAAATTATTATAGACAATGCAAGATACTTGGAAGTCTACCTGCCAAGATAAACCCAGGAACTATATGATCACAATTATAAAACACTCTTTGCACAAATAAAAACAGATCTAAACAATTGGAGAAATATTAATTGCTCATTGTTAGGCCAATTCAACATAATAAAATGATAATTCTATTGAAATTAGTTTACCAATTTGGTGTCATACTATCAAAATACCAAAAAAAAATTTATAGAGCTAGAAAAAATAATAACAAAATTTATCTGGAAGAACAAAAGAACAAGAATATCAAGGGAATTAATGAAAAAAAAAATGTAGAGGAAGTTGGCCTAGAAGTACTAGATCTTAAACTATACTACAAAGTGATAATCATCAAAGCAATCTGGTATTGGCTAAGAAATTAAGTGGAGGATCAGGGGAATAAATAAGGTACATAATACACAGAAGTAAATTACTATATATCTAATATTTGATAAGCACAAAGATCTAAGCTTTTGGAACAAGACCTCATTATTTGACAAAAATAGTAGGAAAACTGGAAAGCAGTTTGGCAGAAACTAAGTATGGAACAACATGTCACACTGTATACAAGTTAAGGTCAAAATGGGTATGTGATTTAGACATAAAAAGTAACATCAGCAAAGTATGGGAGCATAGAATAGTTTATCTGTCAGATCTATGGATAAAGAAAGACTTCATGAACACATAAAATATAGGAAGGGTCATAGGAGGTCAAACAGATAATTGTATTTGCATGAAATTAAAAAAAAATTTCAGAACAAAACGAATATAGCCAAGATTAGAAGGAAAGCAGGACGCTGGGGGCAGGGAAGATTTTTATAGCCATCTTCTCTAATGAAGACCATATTTCTCAAATATATAGAAAACTGAGTCAAATTTTTAAGAATACAAATCATTCCCCGATTGATAAACAAAGGATATGAATAAGTAGTTTTCAAGAAGGTAATAATAGGCATATGAAAATATCTTCTAAATTACTATTAAAGGGAGAAATATAAATTAAAATAACCATGATGTACCACCTCACACCTATCAGATTGACTAATATGACAGAAAAAGAAAATGGCAAATTTTGGAGGGGATATGGAAAATAGGGACACAAAAGCACTGTTGGTAGAGTTGTAAACTGATCCAGCCATTCTAGAGAGCTATTTGGAACCATGCCCAAAGGGCTATAAAACTGCACACCTTTGACCCAGCAACACCACTATTAGGTCTGTATTATAAAGGGATCAGAGAAAAAGGAAAAGGACCTATATGTACAAAAATATTTACAGCAGCTCTTTTTGTGGTGGTAAAGAATTGGAAATTGAGGGGATGCCCATCTTGTGGTATATTAATGTAATGAAATACTACTGTGCTATAAGAAATGAAGAACAGAATGCTCTCAGAAAAACCTGGAAAGACTTACATGAACTGAAGCAAAGTGAAATGATCAGAACCAGGAGACCATTGTACACAGTAACAGCAATTTTGTACAGTGATTAACTGTGAAGGACCTAGCTATTTTTTTTTAGGCAATTAGGGTTAAGTGACTCGCTCAGGGTCACACAGCTAGTAAATGTCAAGTGTTAGGTCTGAGACTGGATTTTAACTCAGGTCCTCCTGACTTCAGGGCTGGTGCTCTATCTACTGCGCCACCTAGCTGCCCCATGGACCTAGTTATTTTGATCAATACAATTCATCAATACAGTCCAAGACAATTCCAAAGGACTTAAGATGAAAAATGCTATTTACCTTCAGAGAAAGAATTGATGGAGTTTGAATGGAGACTGAGGCATATTTTTTTTATTTTATTTTTCTTGTTTTTTTTTTTTGCAATATGGTTTACATTGAAATATGTTTTGCATGATTTCACATGTATAGTTGATATCCCATTTCTTGCCTTCACCACTGATGGGGGAGTGGTGGGAGGGAGGGAGAGAATCTAGAACTCCAATTTTTCAAAAAATGAATGTTAAAAATTAATAACATTGTTTTTTAAAGAAAATATTATCTTTCCCTCTTTTTCCAGAAGTTTAAAATTATTTGCATCTGTCCTTTTCTAGGTACAAGAGAAAAAAAAATCATTAACAAATTACTTCATTTGATACTCAAAAATACCTTAACATGATCCCAAACGATTTTCTAGAACATTGAGCATTAATGGCATGAGCTTAGATAAAAACCAGTGGGCAAAGAATGGTAAGCTTTGCTCTCATAGTGAATAGGGAAGATATTTCTTACTTTCTATCTAGAAGCATCCTGGATTGGCCACATTATTAGGATTATATGCTGTTAATGCCATGAGCGTAGCATGTATTACCCAAGGTTCTGTATTGGGAGCTCTTCTCTTTTCCTTCTACACTTTTTTTCTTGGTGATGACATAAGTCTCTCTGGGATCAGTTATCTTCTCTATGAAGATGACTGCCAGGACTATATATTCTGCCATAGTATTTCCCAATCTCAACAGTTTCCTATTGGACATGTCCAACTAGATAGATGCCCCATTGGTATCTCAGATTCAACATGTCTTCCCACTCTAAACTCAGTATCTTTTGTTCTAAGTTTCCAATTTCTATTGAGAATACTACCATCTTACTTGTCTACCCAGATTTAACTCTCTACGTCCCAAGTCTTTCTAAACTCTTGTTTCCCTCAGCTCTGCCAGATGAAGTCATATCTGTCTGCTTTTCTATACTCAAATGGCTACTGGCCTAGTCCAGGCCCTTATCATCATTCTCCAGGACAAGGCTGTCAATTAGAAGCCTGGTTTCTAGTCTCTCCCCTCTCCAGCTTATCTTCCAAACAGCTACCAAAACAAGATTCCTAAATCAAAAGCCTGACCATGACAGATTACTGCTCAGGAATCTTCAGTGACTCTATGGTAAGACGAAAACTCCTCAGCTTGTATTTTAAGGCATTTAAAATTTGGCTGTAGCCTCCATTTACAGGTTTTTTTTCACACACTATATGATCTAGTCAAATTATTCAAGTTGGGTACTCTCAAGTTGACATTCAGTTTTTCACCTATGTGCTTCAATACAGGTTGTCCCCGATACTGAAATCATCTTCCTTTTCACCTCTGCTACTTAGAATCTCTGGGGTATATGGGGTGTTTGGGGAAGACAGCACCTCTAGTATAAAAGCTTGCTGAGCCCTTTTCAGTGCTGTTCATCCACCTTTGGGGTCCCAACTCTCACCTGTGGCTCCAAGAAGCCATAGCATGCACAGCAGTCACACCTTGGTAAACCGTCTTGGCAGATATGCTAAACCAGGTTGAGGATAACCAACAGACCTCAAACCAATCAGTGAGTAAGGGAAAATGTCTACCCCAAGCATGTAAAGACTTCCCTTGGCAAAATGGGAGGATGAGAATTTGTTCCAGTGACCAGAAAGGAGTGCTTAACACTTGGGCAGGCATTTAGGACACCACTGTCATCCATTGCATCCTGGACGATCGCCAGTCTTCTTGACTTTTGTCTTGCCACTGAATTTCAAAGACTCTGGAAGAGAGAGTGAGGCTAATGACTTTGTGCAACTTTCCCCCACTTAAACCCAATTCATGCACAAGCCAAGACATTATCCTATGATGTCATCTGTCCTCTTCTAAAATGGACAAAGAACAACAAAAACAGTTTAGAATCTTTGCTCACGTGCACTTCCTAAAGGAAATTTTTCATGCTCTCAATGATAATGTTAGTTCTCCCTTCCTTCTCACATTATCATCTATACACTTCTCTATTTACATGTTTTGTCCCCTCCCTAAATTCTAAGCTTTTCATTAGTAGGGAATTTGTTTATTTTGCCCTTGTATTTCCATCATCTGGCACAGTGCCTTGAGTATAGTAGATGATCAATAAATGCTTTTTGGATTGCGTTGTTGGACCATGCATTATCTAAACTTTGTATCCCCCCCATTTATCATAGTGTTCAAGACATAGTAAATATTAAATATGTTTGATAAATTGGATTAATACTGGCAAAGAACTAGCTTGACAAATGGCAACTTAATAGGAAGAATTATATGGAATAATAATAACATATTACATTTGTATAATGTTTTGCCATTTAATAGTTTACATATAGCCCTCTGAGATGGGTAAATAAATAAATTCTATAATAGTATTGTTATGTTGGATATTATTTCTCATTTTCACTAGAATTTTTTAGCCATAGTGGATAATTTATAGGTGGTCTTCAATTTAAAAATAAATTGAGTCTAAGATGTCACTTTTAAATTGACTTTTGGAAATTGGGGCCCATTTTCTCTTCACAGAAACAATGTTATGAATGGTGGTTCCCAAGTAATATTATAAAATCTTTTGCTAAATTATCACATGGCCCAAATATATGTTGTAATTATGGGAAAACATAGAAAAAAATTTGAATGTAATGTGCTGGGAACACATTACCCCTCTAAAGCTTGTAACTATGCATAAAATGTCCATCTATCTAAAGAGTACTCCACCTCATCTTCCCCCTCCCCAGTACGGTGTGATGACTCATGCCGATAACCTTTGTTCTTGGTAGGGCTTAGGCTGCTAGATCTCAATAAATTCTGACCTGCAGTGGATTAAGGCCATTCTCACTGGCAAGTGAAGGGGAGACAGGTGGGCCATCTGGATGCCTAAATTTAGGGTAAACTGGCCCCATGGGAAATGGAGCAGGTCAGAGCTTTAATACCTATCAGAGTGGGGTTAGGCACATGAGTTACCTCTGAACTTCCAGCTTAGATGAGATAAGGAGACTCATTCTTTTTATAGAAAGATCTATTGATAGATGTGCAAATATATTGACAGACAGATACGGATATAGATAGATATATTCATGTATATCACATATATTTATTTTTTAAATATTTATTTATGTATAGTTATATATATATATATATATATATATATAATGTGATATTTAATTTTTTAAACCTTAAAGAGTAGCCCCCACGAACAACCTCTCTAAACTCTCCAGAAGCTGCTATGACATTTTGCTACACAATTAGAAGGGAATGCCTCTCTTCAAAGGTAGAAGATCAATTCTTAATATTGATAGCTAGCATTTATATAGTACTTCAAGGTTTTCAAAACGTTTTACATATATTATCTCAGTTTATCCTCTCAACAATCATGAAAAGTAGGGGCCATTTTTATCCTCATTTCACACATGAGAAAACTGAGGCAGACAGTAGTTAAGTGATTTGCCCAGGGTTACACAATTAGTAAACATCTGAGACTGGATTTGAACTCATTTTCCTGAGTTCCCCCTTCCAGGTCGAGTGCTGTATTCACTGTGACATCTGATTGCTCAATCTTTCTCAATTCCTTAAGTATGGATTTTTTCATTCTTTGTGTTTTTTCATTTCCAGAACCTAGAACAGAGTAGGTGGTGAATAAAATGCTTGTTAATTGGTATAGTAGATAAAGCACTGGGTCTGGAGTTAGAAAGTCTTGAGTTCAAATCAGACCTCACATGCTTACTAGCTGTGTGACCCCAACAAGTCACTTAACCTCTGTTTTCCTTAGTTTCCTCATTTGCAAAATGGGGTTAATAATCGCACCTACCTCTCATAGTTGTTGTGAGAATCAAATCAGATACCAAATGTAAAGTGCTTGAGACAATGCCTGGCACATAGTAAGTGCTATGTAAGTGTTAACTATATAATAATAATAATAATAATAATAATAATAATAATAATGTTGGTTGGTTGTTGTCCTTCATTCTCAAAAAGAACCCAAGTGTCATCAGTATGTTAGAGTCAAGATACAGTGTGTTCAACTGTGGCTGACCAGACCAGTACAAGGTTGGAGTTCTCTATCACACAAATAGTCCATAGGAATATTTGGGGTGGATTCTCTAAATTCACTCATTTCACATTTCTTTTGAACTACTTCAATTCTATTTTGCTCATAGAGCACAGCACCTTCTCTGATGAGGGCTCATCATGCTGGGTGGTCCTGTGTTTTTGTCTCCTATTTCACACAATCAATTCCAAAGTTCTCAAAAGAGAACTAGAGACTGTCCTTCTATCACTTTTTCTGACCACCATGTAAGTGCGTGCCTTGTATGAGTTCTCCACAAAATAGTCTTTTTGGTAAGAGTACATTCGGCCTTTAAACAACATGGCCAACCCATCAGAACTGCACTTTCTGCAGAAGACTTTGAATGCTTGGCAGTAAACTGCCAAGAAACTGTTCAAAAAAGGACCTCAGTGTCTGGTATCTTATTCTTCCAAGTGATCTTCAGAATCTTCCTAAGACAATTCAAATGGAAGCGATTCAGTTTCCTGGCATGGTGCTGGTTTACTCTCCAGGTTTAACAGGCATACGACAATGAGGTCAGAACAACGGCTCTGTGTGAACCTCATTATCAATGTGTACATCCCTGGAAAGTATACTGCCAAGATATGTGAACTTATCCCCAGCATTCAAAATTTCTCCATTTGCTGTAGCCAATGGTTCCACATAAGGATGGTGTGGTGCTGGCTGATGGAGCATCTGTGTTTTCTGGGTGTTAATTGTTATGCTAAAATTAGCACAGACAGCAGAGAATCAATCCATACTTTGTTACATCTAAGTTCCAGAAACTGCATTCAGTGCATAATCATCTGCAAACAGAAAATCATTCACCAACACTCCTTCCACTTTAGTCTTGGCTTGTCGCCTTTTCAAGTTGAAGAATTTACCATTGGTGCTCTAGCTGACCTTGATGCTATGTTTATCCTTATCGAAGGCATTTGACAATATGCCTGATAACAACAATAATAGCAACAATAGACTGATTGACTCCTCAAGGGTCAGGCTCTAAGAAAATCTTGGCTAGACTCTGGCAGCACTTTGCAGCTTGGTGAGGAGGCAAACCTCTCTATCCTTTTATATCCTACATAGCTGTGGTGTCTTATTGTACAGAGGAAAAAAAAAAACTTGCAGTATTTTATATGGCTGTTCTCTCTTCCCAGGTCAGTAAATGGTCAGGAAACATGAAATATAAAAGAGATCAGGAACATGAAGTGAAAAAAATTAGCTCTATGACCCTTGGAAACTAATTTGACCTTTCTGAGCCTCAGATGTCTCATCTGAGAAATGGAGATATTAATGGCTTTTATGTGTACTGTAAGGGAAGGAGATGAGGGAGGGAGAATAGCTTGTTTGGGTCAGTGCCAACTGGTAAATAATTCTACAAACATGGGTTGTAGTGAAGCTAGGCTCTAGCATTTTATCTGACATAATAAATATCTGACCCCAGCAGAGAATCTGGGGCTTCAAACAGATCAGAGATAAAAGACCACCCCTTTCCTGCCATTTCAGGTTGATAATATCTTTTATATCTCACTTTCTCTCCCTTAACCTCCATCCCCTTGGGTACCTGGAACACAACAGCAGCTATTCTCTCTGTTATGAAAGTCTAAGCATCCATTCTTCTGGCCTTTGATAGCAAGACTATAACATTTAAATTTTGGAATACTCACTTATAGCCCTCAAATATTTTAACTCAACAGAAGGGTTTATTATGTTCTTGTGAGCCTGTAAGCAGCCAGCACCACATAGATAAAGCTTCAGTGATAGCCTAGTAGTAATAACTGATATTGATAGAGAGCTCTAAACTGCTCAGTGCTTTGTATGCATTTAACTCATTTGAGCCTAACAGTCCTGTGAGATGATGCTGGAATTTACATAGTGCTCTAAAGTTTACAAAACACTTTATGTAATTCTAAATCTTCTTTGATCCTCATGAAAATCCTATGAGGTAGGTCCTATAATTCTACCCATTTTACAGTTGAAGAAAGTAAGGCTGAGAGAAATGAAGTGACCTGCCTGTGATCTGCAGGAATTGAGGGGATTGCAGTAGCAAGTGTTGGTAGGCTTTGAGTAAACCACACTGACTCCATCTTGTGACTCAGTTCTGAAGCTAACTCAGTTTCCTTTCTATTCAATTATGGATCTATTCCAATTTCCATTTTGTGGGAAAACTTTATTGCATTGTTTGAACCTAGCCCTGCATGACTGGGAAGCTGGACCAACTCTATCTGCTGCTTAGAAACCCTTAACTAAGGACCCAGGTTATGCTGACCAGATCTGACCCGGTCAGTTCCAAATATTGATGCAAGGAGTTTTTTCATAATTATACATCTCAAGCAACCCATGCGTCTTATCTGAAAACTGGCCCTGTACTGGTTAATCAGTTATTGTTTCTATGTTTCTTTGATTGCTCACAGACACGAGGGGAGTGGAACACCTATTTTTCTGAATTCAGAGAATTGCACCTGTTCACTCTCTCCCTCCCAACTCGGAAAGTCCCTAATATTTCCTCCAATTAAAAATCAGATTATCTAATGTTGGATCCTAGTTAATTGCTTCCTTTTAATTAGTTGGTATTACATGATTTACTGTTTTGAATGTATAAAAATCTCTCTCCCCCTGTACTTGGGGTTCAGTGCCAAAGCTGAGGAAGGTGACTGGTCTTGATTCGTTAGGCAATTGATATGCGTTACTTAATAAATCAATCTGCTCAGAAACTCAAACTTTTGTTTCCTCAGTCACTTCATCTCATCAGCCACAGATCAAACAATTAATAAGTGTACAACATCTTAGTTCACATTTAATAGAGGAGCACGCTGAGGTTCAGAGACTGGTCACAAGGCTGTTGAATACCAGAGATGAGAATCAGAACAAGGTCTTTCCAATTCAAAGCCCAGGATTCTGTCCAGTCCACCTTGTTTCATTTTGCTAAGCTAACTGATTAATAAATAAAATGTGGAATGTGCATTAATAATGGCAACATTGCTTCCATGCACATACAGGAATTATAGTAGGTTCTATGACAGGCACAACTACAGATATTTTATCTAATGATCTTCTGAGTAGTGACATTAATCAAGATGTAAGATGGGGGAGATATGCTCCATGAAGATGTTCTCCAGTATCAAGAAAGATGTCCTATACCAAGTGCCCAAAAGGAGAATCTTTCCCTACTGATTAATAGTTTAAAGAGTTCTCCAAATGACCCTCCAAATATTCACAGATAAAATTTTCTAATTGTATCGTCTCAGAATACTGAAAAGTCTGATTCATAAAATCTATAATTGTTTGAAAGATGTGACTCTAATAATCCTTAATGGAAAAACTTGTTACAAGTCCATCACAGGCTTCTGAGTAGGAAGTCTAGTGAATTATTCCAGCTCTAAATCATGCACCTTCTTTTGTTTCTGTACCTACAGCTGTTATATATATATATATATATATACACACACACACACACACACACACACACACACACATATCATATTTTATATATATATATATAATTTCTATCTGAGTTTTGTTCATGGACATCTATATTTCTATCCATACTAATATATCTCTACCTGTTTTGTTTATCTACATCCATACTTCCATCTATAGTAATATGTCTCTATCTCATCTCTATCTGTGTATATTCTTGCCTATGTTTATTTACATTCTCTGACCTTGGCTAAGTACTATAAGTGAATGATGAGCTGGGACAAAGTTTAATTAGCAAAATAAAATGAGCCTGGATGTTATTTAGGAAAGTGGATGGTGTTGTGAATTATTCCAAAATCTTTGTTACTACCAAACCCCATTCTTCTAACAATACTCTCCAAATAACCCAAAAAGCTATAATCCCGGAGGAATTAAAATACACAAATTGGTAAGACACATGGTGGGCAGAGGCTGATTGCAGCATGCTACCAGAAGTAACAAGCACATGAAGTGATGCAGAAGAGATTTAATTGAGGACATGCATGAGCAAAAACAGAGAATGATGCAAGGGACAGAGTAATGAACCTGAAACAAAGAACTCACATTCAAACCCTGCCTCAGACATTTACTTCTTTTGTGACCTTGGGAAAGTCCCTTAATGTTCATTACTTTTTTTCACCTGAAAAACAAGGAATTTACACTAGATGGCCGCTACAGTCTTTTATCTATGGACTCTATCTTTGATACTGTGTACTGACATTGAGAGATAGATGATCTGAGTAGTACATTTGGTTCTCCTGAAACATTAAGTAGAAGGGGCAGCTAAGTGGCACAGTGGATAGAGCAACGGCCCTGGATTCAGGAGGACCTGAGTTCAAATCCAGCCTCAGACACATAACACTTACTAGCTGTGTAACACTGGGCAAGTCGCTTAACCCCATTGCTTAGCCAAAAAAAATATTAAGTAGAAGAAGACTTCTGGCATTTTAGTCAGATCTCCCATTGGGGGTTTATATAAATGCACAGGCAAGAATTATGTGAGATCAGAAGGTAAGGGAAGATATTACAAGGGAAGATGTCTGTATAAGCATCAGAGAAAAGAAGACTGATATTGATGAGGAAGCAGATTTCTTAAGGCATCAGTATGGTAAACAAAATTGCTTTCTCTTGGAATGTAAACCCTTTGAAATATTAGCTAATAAGGTTGCTTCTTGGCCTTTTTGATAGACAGATAATATTGATTATTTGCACAAGTTAATCCAGAAAGACTATTTGTGGGAAGATTAGACTAGAGTACCTATCAAAGGCTCATGTAGCTAGAGTGTCTTTATTCTGACTTCCTGATGTTGTTTTTTCTTATTCCAAGAATAAGAAAGCCCTTTTAGGCAAGGACTGCTAAGTTTTCATCATTGTAGCCCTTGTACTGTCTAAGAAAAATGCCCGTATTCAGTAGGTGCCTAACAGGTTGATGGATTTTGTTAAACTCTACTTACTTTAACCCTTTTGCAGGGGTTGCAGTATTTCTACAGGTGATATTTTTATTCCCATTTTTTCTTACATGATCATGGAGATAAATTACTGGATTAACCTGGAGTTCCTGAATTCTATCTAAATGGAAATAAACTAATATTCTCTGGTTTTATTTACAGAACATTGTGCAAACACAATTTCAGGAATTTTGTGCTCTTAGAGTTATGAATAGGTGTCCCCTTTATTGTGCTTTGGTTTAGCAGACTTAGATAGTGTAAGAGGATGAATTGTAGCATAGTAATGATCTCTGAAATGTGGTTATTGTCATTTCATCTCATTATTTTTCTTGACTTTATTCTATTTAGTGTGTTACAGGCAGCACGATTTAGTCTTTGAAAATATGCTGTATTCATAGTTTCATGGGGCATTGGAACTCCAAGGTACCTTCAGGGTCATCTAGTCTAGGCCTCTCATCGTACTGGTGAAGAAGCTGATGTTAATGGAGATAAAGTGACATGTCCATTATACAAAGAGTAAGGAGCAGAGTTGAAATTTGAACCCGCGTCCTCAGAAGTTAATAGTCTTTCTTTTGAATTGAATTGCCCTGAATTTATGTAAGAGTTCCTGAAAGACTATATTTATAAATAACAATAGAGATTATCTGTTTTGTGGATGGGCTGTTCTATCTGGTTTCTGAGGTTCCTTCAAATTCTGTGATAGTGTGAGTCCTGGCCTCAGAGTCAGGAAGGCCCATTTTCAAGTTAAACCTCAGACACGTACTGATTCTGTGACCCCAGGCAGGTGGCTTGATTTCTTAGTTTCCTTCAACAACTCTCTAAGACTATAAGTTTCAGAGCAGGTGCTGACCTGAATTTGTTGAGAGGCTTCATAGGAAGCTGGGTAGCATAGTGGATAGAGCGATAACCCTGTTGCAAATCTAGCCCTGGACACTAGCCATGTGACCCTGGGCAAGGCACTCAATTGCTGTCTGCCTCAGTTTCTTCCAGTATGAGATGATAATAATAAAAAAGACACTAGACATGTGACCCTGGGCAAGGTACTCAATTACCATCTGCCTCAGTTTCCTCAACTATTAAATGGCGATGATAATAGCACCCACATCCTAGGGTTGTTGTAAGGATCAAAGGAGATAATATTTGTAAAACACTTGGCACAGTGCCTGGCATGGAGTAGATGCTTAAAAAATGCTTGTTTCCTTCCTTTTTAATTTGTAGTTCCCTACTATGTCAATACTAGATTCCTACATCCAATTTTTAAAATTTACAGTCTAATTATTTCATTCATTCAACAATGATTTTATACTGAGAATGATAGAATGATAGAACCAAAAAAAAGGGTTAAAATGGAATCTCATCCCAATATGAATGAGGAGATAGTTAAAGAGTACCTAGCTACCCTCTATGAGTTCATACCACTAGGCCCAGATGTTCAATGTCACAGGGTACTGACAGAATGAACAATTATGACTGCTGAATGCTTTTGATGATTTTTGTAAAATGGAGAATGGAAGAGTTGACTCAGGACTAGAAATGAGGTAATGTGGTCTCGGTTGTCAAAGAGGGTGAGAAAAATTGATTCATTTAATCATAGGTCAAGACTTCAAAACCTCAGAAAAGTCTGAAGCATATTATTCAAGGAGTGGTTTGTGATTACTGAAAAACAAATGATCTCTAATAACTGATCCAAGTTCACTAAGAACAAAGTGTGCTGCAATGATCACATTCACTCTTTTGAAAGAGAGTTAATAGAATGGTAGAAAAACAGCATGTTATGATTACAGAGTTGGCCTTGGAACTTGGAAGACCTAAGTCCCCCCTTTAACACATACTGGCTGTGTGACCTTAGTCAAATCACCTACCCTTTTAGCACTCTAGACCAATGGCGTCAAACTCAAATAAAAATGGATACCTGCAGGCTGCAGATTGACTCAGAAAATCACCAAGATTATCTATGTTGTATTTTTATTTATTGCATTAAACATTTCCCACTTGCCCTTAAATCTGGTTCCACCTGCCAAGTTTGACACCTCTGCTCTAGAGAGCTTTCTAAAACCATAAGGTGCATTGGTAGAGGAAGTTACCTCATTAATTATTCAACAAGTATTTATAAAGTGCCTACTGTGGGCCAAGCATTCTACTGGGTGCAGGAAATACAAATATAAACAAAAATAATTCTTATTCTCAAATAGCTCAGAATATACATATATATGTAATATGTATACATACATATATGTAATATGTATATATACATATATATGTAATGTGCATATTACATTATGTATGTATATATTATATTGATTGATGATTGATAAAACAAGGAGTTGAAAAGAGTTTAAATCATGTGAATTGAGTAATGCCTCTGCTGTGTTTTTTTTTTCCATTAGATAACAAGATAACCCACTGACAGATGCCTTCTCAGTTAGGCTCATTTGACTTCTTGTCATGCATGGCAGAAAAGCATCTTGTACTTGCCTTAGTTCTAATTTATTTGGTCTCCTCAGGTGATTATTTCCCCTGTTTGTTGTCTTGCCTTTAGCCTACACTCAATTTTTCTTCCATGGAACCCATTGATCCTTGGTGGTTTCCATCTTTTCACGACTCTTTAAATTTTGTGGTCTCTTTGCTGCTTCATGTTTACTCTTCTTCAAATACCTTCTTTACGTATGGTTTGGACAAGGGGACAGGATATTTGTGAGACTGAACATTGAGAATCTATTTTTTCCCTATCAAACATGCAAGTTGACCCCCTGTGAGATTGAGAAATACAGAAACTATGGTATCAAAAGATTACTCTTCCTGATTCTCCTCCCAGGCCTTTCATGTATTTCTGACCCTGGTGCCCAGCACTCTCACATTTCCCTGGATCCCTTCCTATCAAATAATGTGTTCTGATAATTGAGGTGTTAGGAGCTTGTTATTGCCCTTTTCCATTTTTGCAATATGAAAGACCTTGTAGGGGATGCTTATATGCATGAATATGAAATTTTGGTGCTTTTTTGGGCTAATGGGTGGGGAAATAGACTTAACCACTCAATCAGTGTCAGGAGTGGAATTTTACCCAGATTCTTCCTGACTCCAAGGCTAGCTCTTTAAGCATTGAGTGATGATGCCTGTACATGTCAAGATATCAAACAATAAGTGTTTGTTAAGTGCCAGCTATGTGCCAAGCACCTGTATTAAATTTTGGGGGATAGAAAGAAAAAAAAAAGGAAAAAATCTTTACTCTGAGTAATTTTTAGGCTACCAGGTCTGAAATCCTGGCCTTGACATCAGGAAGACTTAGGTTGAAGTTCTCCCTCTGACACATACTGTATGTGCGACTGGATGAGTTATTTAACCCTTCAGTGACCCAAGAACCTCTCTAAGACTATAACTTGCAGAGGCGGTGCCTGCCTGAACTCTATTTATGACAATTTGGGGACATCATTAAAAGCACAATGCACTTTCCCAAATGCAATGTACTTTGTTCACTTCCTCTTACATTGGCCCCAATTCTGGGGTCTATCTAAGTTCCCTGTTTGAGATTTAGCAATCAAACGATAATTTCTTTAGTGCCTACCATATACCAGGGTTATGGGGTATATAGGGTGTACAAGGAGAAATAACACTTCTCACCTATGGTTCTAAGAAGCTATGGCATGTGCAGCTACCATACCAGGGTGTCGGAGAGTTAGGGGGCTGTCTACCCCAAGCACGTGAAGACTTCCCTGAGGAATGGGTGGATGAGAACAGTTTGTTCCAATGGCCATGAAGGTGGCTAAAGCAGGTGCTGTGGAGTGCTTAGAAACTGGTCAGACATTGAAGATGCCAAGTCCAGGCACTGTATCCTGGGCTATCTTGTCTTTTGTCCTGCCACTGGACTACGATGACTCTGGAAGAGTGAGTGAGGCTGATGATTTTGTGCAACTCCACCTCACTTAAATGCAATTCACTCCTGAGTCAAGACATCATTCTATGATGTCCCTGGTCCTCTTTGAAAACGAAGGACAAACAACACCACCATGTCCCAGGCACTCCACTAGGCAGTAAAGAATACAGAGGGCAAAATGAAACATTTCCTTCCCTCAAGGAGCTTTAATTGTATTAGGAAGCAACCTATATCCATAGTAAGAACAAATATACAGAAGGCAAATATTAGATAATTTGAGGGTAAGGATGCACTGGAATCTTGGGGGTACTTAGGAAAGTTCTCTTCTAGGAAGTGTTACAATTATCTGCTAATACGTTTATGGACATCCAAAGTCAATGGACTGACCTTGGAACTCCATGTCCAAGAATAGGCATCTTCCATTCATTTAGTTTTTTTTTCCTATATTAATTCTTAGAAAGAGCTCCTTTGATATGAGTCTTTGAGAAGGACTGGTAAAAGCTATTATTGACTGACTGACCTGTAGTAATCGGGGACTTGGTGCTATCAGTACAATCTTATCCACATACAGGAACATGTTGACCTAAGACCTCCTTTACACCATTAACAAATATCTTTGGAGACCATTTATTTCCTTGATTTATCTCTTTGACATTAATAATCAGAGGACTATAGGACAGAATTCTATTTGTCTATTTTTGTCAAAAAATCTCACATAGTCATATTGTATCCTATACTCAATTCCGTTTTTTTTTAAATTTTCACATTGCATTACTTCAAAAAGTTATTTTCCTTATATTATTCAGGCTTGGAAATTTTAATTAAATTATAGTTTGTATATAATACATTCCATACAGCAATGTCCCAAAGTTTATTTAACTTATTCTCCTAGAGTTGAACATTTATGTTGCTTTCTTCTTTTAAAAAATACAAATAATGTTACTATGAAAACCTTTGCACAGATAACTCTTAAAAATCTTTTAGGACATATGCCCATCAAGTGGAATTAATAAAACAAAATTACAGTTATTTTTGTCACTTTTTACTGCATATTGCCAGATTGCTCTATGAAATTATTTTTATAAGATTGCAATCCTAAATGGATAAATGTATTTTTCTTTAATTATTTCTGATAATTTGGTTGGCATAAAGTATTACTTCAGAATTTATTTAATTAATATCTCTTTGATTATTAATGAGATTGAACATTTTTCAGATGGTTATCAAAATTTTGTGTTTCACATTTGAAAAGCTCTTTGAATCCTTGACACACTGTGGACTGATGAAATTTTGTAAAAATTTTATCTCTTTACATATTCTCAGACGTCAAGATTTTAACCTCAGTTTGTATTCTAAATCAGTAATGCCTTTGATTGCTATGTTTCTGTGCCTCACAAAGAGATGATGCACGTGCTACCTATGACAGTTTCTGGGCCCTTTAGCCAACTCATTATAGTGACTGAGTTAAAGCTATTGAAAGTCAAGGTCAATATCTTTTCCTTCTAGTTCCCATTTTTCAGCATTGATGGCTTGTTTGAATATATAAATGCCAAGCCATCAACAATTGCATGCAGTGTCCTCTTTATCCTTTCTTCTAATTTGGTGTTTAATTGAATGTTAGCCCTAGCTGGTGCCTGGTGTTGGACCACATAGACAGCTGATTTTGAAATTCCTCCTAAATCAATAAATAATTTCCTGTCTGATAGGATACTTTCAAACACAACCTAAAGTGTCGGCAAACAACAAAAAACAAACCTCAGGGCTGAAACTTCATCAATCAATATTCATTTCTTTAAAAGAAAAAAAAGAAAGGAAGGAAGAAAAAAAAAACTTTCAAGTCCTCTGACCTTCTTTTCTTCATCACTCTGCTTCCCTAATCACTATGGCTATAATGGAAATTTCAGAAACATTTTCAGCCTCACAGTCATTATACACTGCTGTGCTTGTCTCTTCTCACATCTGAAATTCAAAGAGCCCTGAACATGACTGAGGAAAGGCACAAGGGAGAGCTTTTATCTTTGGCAGGTGACATGACAGGACAGCAGGGGCATAGGCTGCATTAGGGGAACCACAGGAGGAACCGAATGGCGGCCCATTCTTTGACCTCCCCTAAGCCTCAAAATGTCAATAGAGCAATTTCTGGCAGGCAACATTAACCCTCCCCTTTCTCCCTTGGGAGGCCATCAATTTAAAGTGAGTCCCTTACATTTACCGAATGACTACGACTTCACTGGTTTCCAAGGACTAATAGTGACTGAGTTGCTGTTAAGTAATGTTAGGAAAATCATAAAACTTACAGTAACTTGTCTGCCCCAATTTCAATGGCTGGCAGCTGGAAGCTGCACAGAATCCACCATTAAGAAGTTTCAGAGCATTCTTTCCCATTTAATTGCCTCTCCCACATCATCTGGGAATGTGGGAACTCCATAGGTGCAGATCAAGAGGAAATTGTCTCTTCCTTGATTCATCATTAGCTTTATTTAATGTTAATAGAATATGCTGGCTGTCCCTGATGTGGAGAGAACAAATAGTATGGACGACATGCCACGGAATCTTTGAATCTCAGAACGGGACTGGATCGTAGAAGTCCATCTCATAAATGAAACGGCTACAGCAGCCCAAGAAGACATTAGCCAGTCTCCACAAGAAGACCTGTAATGACAGGGAAATCTCTGCCTTCCTGGGATGGGCCAGTATATGTCTGGAAAATTCTAATTGTCAAGGAGCATTCTTTAACTTGCCTCAATATAACTGGATGTATTGGTACTGGTTCTATTCTGAATGGTTTTTACTTTCTTCCTCAGCTAACTTGACTCTGACCCCTAAGGCCTTGGGTTCTGATTGGTGAGCTTTGACCTCATATCACCTGGACTCAGGAAGAACATGCTGCTTCCTAGACATCTCCATGCTGTGCCTCCACATAGGAACCATTCCTCTCTCCTTTTCCACCTCTAATTTTGAGAACAATAATCCAATCAATACTATAATTCTAGAAAAGGATATGTCTCTCTTCTGACATTCTTCATTGGACTCTAGTCCCCTGTATGTGCTTTCTTTTCCTAATAGAATGTCACTCCTTGAGGGCAGTGACTGTCTTGCTTTTACATACACACACACACACATATATATATGCACATATATATACACACATACACATACAAACACAAACGTGTGCATATATGTAGGTATATCCTGTCATGTCTGACTCTTCATGATCCCCATGAACCATACACTCCATGGGATTTTTTTGGCAAAGATACTGGAGTGGATTGCCATTTCTTTCTCTAGCTCATTTTACAGATGAGGAAACTGAGGCAAACAGGATTAATTGATTTGCCCATTGCCCCACAGCTAGTAAGTGTCTAAGGCTGGATTTTAACCCAGGTCTTCCTGACTCCAGACCCAGTGCTCTATTCATTGAGCTACCTAGCTGCCATATGTGCATATACATATGTGTGTGTGTATGTATAGGTATGTGTGCATATCTATGTACATATATATGTGTGTGTATACATATACATCAATTGAAGAAAGCAATATTTGCTGGAATAGAGAATAAATCAGTAAAAAAGCACTACTAAGCACTTATTCCATGCCAAACAATATATAGTGGTAGAAAATGCCCTGAGGGCAGGGACTGTCTTGCACATATATGCACACTTACATACATACACACATGCATAGACATAGACACATTATATATTTATAAACATGCACATGTACATAAATGTAGATATGAATATGTAAATTTTGCATGCATACATGCATATATACATATACATACACACATATATGCACACACACATACATACACACACATGCATGGCAATCCCTGTCTCAGGGCACTTTCTATCACTTCATATTGTTTGGCATAGAGTTAGCGCTTATTGCATGATTTTTCATTGATCTGTTCTCTGCTCCAACAAATAGTCCTGTTTTCTTCAATTCATTCTGATATCCTAAGGTTACAAGACCAACTATTCTCCTTATTATTCTGCTCAGGACATACTCTAGGTTGACAATACTTGGGTATGAATCCCTTCCAACAGGGAAGATCACAATTTATCCAAAGCTTCTCATCTTATGTGACTCTTGTTTACACATCCCCATTAATCATTAACATTTCAGTTCACCAAGTACTGTTTAGATGTCTGCTATGCTGACGCGTGTGATAGAACCAATTTAAACAGGTTTATGAGAACCAGACTCTTTACAACCCAAGGGAGGTGTGTCTGGGCAAAGGTAATGCTCTGGGCTGAGGGCCTGCTATGGGCAGCCATCCCTGTCATTTTGTCTTGTCATTTGGGTAGCTCTGAATTGAGCAAACTATATAGTTATCCAGGACACATTTCTTCTTCTCCATAAGGAGAGAGACTGACAAAGTACAGTAAACATGAGAAAACAAAGAATAAGTGCTGTTAGTCTAGCATGACTTTTTCTTAATTCATTACTTTCTTTTCTAAGGGCTCATAAAATACCCATTTAAAATGTTTTAGAGTGTTGGCAAGAAATAATTTCTAAGCCAAATTCTTATAATTCAAAGATTCCTCTTTCTTCTTCATTTTGAGAATTTGAGTATTTGCTTATCTCCACTACTGTAACACCTCACTCATTCTCCATGATTCTTCATAGGTTACTCATAACACTTCAGTAAGAGGCATTGTGGGTAAGTGAGTAAAGGACTAGATTTAGCATCTGGGATACTTGGACCCAAATCCCTTCTCTACTACTTACTAATTGTGTGGTGCTAAACAAATCTTCTAAGGCTGTTTCCTTATTTGTGAAAGGGATATAATGCCCATGGCACCTACTTTAGGCATTTTGTGAGGTTCAAATGAGAGGAAAAAGTAACGGAATGTCAGAGTGGGAAATTACCTCAGAGGCCATCTGCCACAAGTCACCATTAAAAGTAACCCCCACTATTAAATATACGAGAAGTGGTAATCGGGGCTCTATTTGAAGGCTTCCGATGAGAATAAACATACTATCTACCAAAGCAGTCCATTCCAGTTCTGGATGGCTCTAATCGGTAGGAAGTTGTTTTTTCCTGATGAGAAAGCTAAATTTGCTTCATTGTAATATCCACTTTTTACTCCTTCTATCTTCTGGGGCCAAACAGAACCGTCTAATCCTGCTTCCAGCACTTAGCACAGTGCCTAGCATATAGTAGGAACTTCATAAATGTTTTTGACTGACCAAATTCATGTAACAAACCTTCAAAAGCAGTACGCAGCTAGCGTGTCATTCAGTCAATAAACATTTATTAAGCACTATGTACCAGGTACTGGGTAAGTGCTAGAGACACAAACAGAGGCAAAAGACAGTCTCTGTCCTCATGGAGCTTACAATCTAAAGGGGAGACAACATGCAAAGAAATATATGCAAAGCATGCTATATACAGGATAAATAGGAAATAATTAACAGAGGTAAGGCACTAGAATTAAGAGGAGTTGGGGAAAGCTAACAGGGAATGTTGGGATTTTAGTTGAGACTTAAAGGAAGCCAAAGAATTCAGTAGGTAGAGATGAGAAGGGGAGAACATTACAGGCATGAGGGATGGCCAAGGAAAATGCTGAGCTGAGAGCTGGAGGGTCTTGTTTGAGGAACGATGAGGAGGCCAATGCCACTGGATTGAAGAGTACGTGATGGGGAGTGAGGTTTAAGAAGATTCGAAAGGTAGGCAGGGGTCAGGTTATGAAGAACTTTGAATGCCAAAAAATTTTGTAATTGATGCGGGAGACAATAGAGAGCCACTGGAGGTTATTGGGAATCCCTCCTGAGTCTTTTTTTTAATAGGCTACATATTCTTAGTTCCTTCAATCAATGTAAAACTTACATGGGCTCAAGACTTTTTCTCCATTAAGCTTCTCCTCCTCTAGACACTCCAACTTATCACAATCCTTCTTAAACTGTGGTGCCCAGAACTGAACACAGTACCCTAGATCTGGTTCTGATCAGGCAGAATATGGAGAACTATCATCATCTTATTCTTGGAAGTTATAATGTATGTAATAATTATGTGCAAGCGGCCCCAAAGTATTTTGCAAACTTTAAATTAGTGCTATATGGACGGAAGTGATCATCATTGTCACTATCATCATTGCCATCACCATCATCATCATCATCATCATCATCATCACATTGAACTTGGGGGGCACTAGGTTTTATTAAATCTACTCAAGAGCTTTGGTGCAATTCCCTGTGAACCTCTTCAGTCTGAAGATTATTCTCTTTGATGAAGAAAATAGAGTCAAAAGATGAGTTAAGCAGTTTTTTTTTAATTCTCTGTGACTCCTCAATACCGTCCCCTTCCACCAGAGTAATAACTGGTCTTCTTCCTTTTCTTGCAGCCAACATCACTGAAGACGTCTTTTCAGATGTTCACACAGCTGACCTTAGTGATAATTCAAAGCCTCAACTCATTTGCTGTTTTGGACTTTCTGACATTACTTTTATAGGGCCATGCTACTCTTTTGAATTGTTACTTAGCAACCTGTCCTTGCTACCATCTCAAGCGAAAGATTTTCTTTTAAATCAGAAGTTATCCCCTTTCACCCATTTCTTTATGTGTTTCCCAGTAAAGTCCTTGGCGTCTTGCCAACCATATGATACATGCCACTTTCTGTCCTCTTTCAGAGTAAGAGTTCTTATTCCTGCCTCCAACCCTAAGACCTCTCCCTCTGCTCTTGATTCTGCCTTCTTCCATCCTCATTGTGAACCTTGCTCCATCAATCAACCCCGCTTTGTTTATCATCTTCCCTATCAAATGGTGCTTATAAACATGCTTATGAAATCAAGTACAAAACTTTCCTCTACTCTGCTCCTCCCTATAGCTGCTTTAATTTTAAACAGCAAATTTCTCAAAAGGAAAGTTATACTAATAGCTTCCACTTCCTGAGACTCATTTTTTGAGGAGTGAGGAAAGGGCGGTCAGGGTCTTTTTTTCCGAATTAACAAAATTCTATTTTGTTTCCTTCATAATTCCATTTTATTATTTAATTATTTTATTTAAAAAAGAAAAACAAACCTATTTATCAAATATGTTGTCAAGCAAAAACACAATTGCGTGTTGGCCATTTCAAAATATAGATAGGTAGATATAGTAAATAAATAGATATGTTGATATAGAGATACTTATATATCTATACCTATCTACTGTATATACGTTTTGTGTATACGCATACTTATATACATATACACACATAAATACATGTATATATACACATACAGAAAACATACATAAACATATACATATAATATGTCACATATACATATAATATACACGTATATACTGTATATATATGTATGTGTATATATATATATATATATCTACACATACATACATACATACTCACATACACACACATACACACATACGCATACGCCTCATTCTGTACCCTGAAGGCTTCATCTTTTGGTCAAGATGTGGGCGGCATGCTTTATCATCAGTTTTCTTGAATTGTGGCTGGTCATTACATTTATTAAAGTTCTTAAGTCTTTCAAAATTATTTATCTTGACAATGTTGTGAACAATAGTTGTTTTGGTTCTGCTTACTTCACTCTGATTATTTCATACAATTTTCCCAGTATTATGTAAAATCACTTCCTTTATCAATTCTTATAATACTTCGTATTCAATTGCATTCATTTACAAAAAGAAGAGCTGCAAATATTTTTGTATCTATGTGGTGAAACTTGCTCATTCTTTGCAATCTGTCCTCCACCATCACAACCGTATCATGACAGCTTTCTCAATGATTTTCAATGTCTTTTTTAATGTCAAACCTAGTGACTTTTTCCTCCTCAATTTTCATTTGTTCCTCACTTATCAGTAGCTTTCCTAATTATTGACTTCCAACTTCTTCTAACAAATCTCTCCTCTGTTGGATCCTAGGTTATTACCCTCTACTTACTACTACTGTTAGGTTTTCTTAATACCTCCCAAGCCACTCTTTATTTGCCTCCACTACCTTCTCCTATCCTTCCAACTTCACCCCACATCTTCTATATGAGCAATATCCCTCAAAGTCCACTATTAAGCCTATATTTTTCTTTCTCCCCTTGAGATATTTCATCTGATCATAAGACTTTCATCAGTACATTTCAAGTGTTTATAGAAAAGTCTACTTCTCAATGGTCTGACGAGTTTTTACAATGTTGAAGGTCCAGAGAAACTCAAACATTATGAATAGATAAATAAAAAATAAGGGAATGGAAGGCATATAGCGTGGACATTTCCTCTGCATGTAGATAGTTTTGAGATGAGCATTGGATAGGATACTTGACTTCGAGTCAGGAAGTCAGGGGTTCAAATCCTGACTCAGACACCTGCCTTCTAACTTTGTGAAGGCCACTTCTATGGCTTCTCTATCTCTCTGTTTCCTCATCTATCAAATGAGGGGGATGGACTTGATGACCTTTCAGCTCTAAATCTATGATCCTATGAAACAAGAAAGCAAACAAGACATAGAGTTAGGGAGACAAAGTGGAAATATTTAAGGAACACTGAAGATGAAGAAGGTGATACAAGAAGGGTGGTCATCAGTGGACCACGAACACTTATGTCTTATTCCCCAAGGTTGTCAAAGACAGAAGGAAAGAGACCTAGAATTAAGAGAACAGCAACAACAATGAAGACAACAACAACACCACTAATAATAAACACTCTTTTGTGATAGCAGAGAACTGGATATAAAGTAGGCTCCCATCAATCACGCAATAGTAAAACTCATGGTTAAAGTTTCAAGGACAGAAGGTGGCACAGAAGAAAGGGCTCTGGATCTAGAGTTGTAAGGGGAAGACTATATTGCCCTAACTATGCCAACTGTAGGGTGGCATATGCTCGGAGAGAACACTGAGATGCCAAAGAAAGATGAGCTCATAGCAGCTTAGTTATTCATAAGTTTTATTAGGCTTAATTAGGTTAATTGGGTTGTTTAAGAGAACTTACCCACAAGAGGCCAGCTGCCCTGGGTGGCAGCAGGACAAAGTAACATCGTGAACACACACACCAACCCCAGCTAGGTCACACATCATATAGAAACAGAACAAAGAAAGCATGGTGCCAGGATTGCCCAGGGTCAAGTGCGAGTTTTCACATGGAATAGTTGGAGCTTCTCTTTTTTACAGTTATTCAAGGTAGTTTACATTTTTCCATGGAGTCATAGGTCATGTTCCCACCCTGACATTCTCCCATCCAGCAGTCAGGAAGACCTTTGTTTAAATTCAGCGTCAGTTGTGTGGTCCTAGAAAAGTCACTTCACTTCTGGCTACCTCAGTTTTTTTATCTGTAAAATGGCAATAATAATAACACATACAAGCCAGGGTTGTTGTGAGGGTCAAATGAAATATTATTTGTTAAGCACTTTGCAAAAGTTAAAGCTCTATGTGATGCTGGTTTTTATTATTAGTTATTAGCAGAATATTGTTTTGCCTTGACAAATGACACATATGAAAAAAAATTAGGGAAAATTGTACTGAATGAACAGATACAGAGTGAAGTAGCAGAACCAGAAGAATAATTTTAGTCATTGGCCACAATTACGTAAACTAATCAATGTTGAAAGACATCAGAATTCTTATTAACTTAGTGACTAAGGGCACCTTTAGTGAACAGACAATAAAGCATGTCTCCCTTTTCTCAGAAGGGAGGTAGAGAAATATTATAGCTATGGTATAAAATATTCGTTGTCAGTAACGGTCACCATGTTGCTTCGTTTTTCTTAACTCTTCCTTATTGCTAGGGGGTTGGGACTATTGCCATGGTATGGTAGTGGTAGTCATTATGGAGTTACAATTGTACAAAAAAATGAAATTTATAAAGTAATTGCTAAAAATATTGCTTCTGCTGGAAGGCATTTTTGAACTATGTCCAAAAAGTTTCCAAACTGCATATCCTCTGACTCAGATAGATCAGTACAAGAAGGCCCATACCCCAAAGAAAAGCAAGAAAAGAGGAAAATTCTCCATATGTCCAAAAATATTTATTAGTAGCTCTTTTCATGGTAGACCCAACTCAGAAACTATGGGGCTATTGTCCTACTGGGGAATCAGTAAACAAATGTAGTGGACAATTATGCCCTAAGAAATGATGAAATAGGTAATTTCAGAGGAAACTATATAGTATGCTTTATAAATTCATGTGGATTACTATCATTCCATAGGAACATCTTGGGGAGAAGAAACCAATGAAGAAACTACCAATGACAAGAATAAGGGAAATATAAAAGGAAATAAGAAGCACATTGAAAGACAAAAAGAGAGAAAGAAAGAAAGAAACAGCAAAGGGACCCAGATGGGAAAGGATGTTTTTGTGTGAAACATCAAAGTCATTCTAACCCATGGATACCAGGGGATTTTGGAACTCATGTTAATGGCTGAGATCAGAGTTTGAAAATGAGCATAGAAGTAAATGGCTTAGCAGATGGTTAGGGGAAAGGACAAAGGGGCCTCTCATGGGCACTGGAAAGAACTGTGATGGCAAACAGAATTCATAGTGTTATGTTCACAGATAATTAGAGGTAGCTAGCACTTATTAGGAATTGATAGTAATAGTTTGATAAGGGCACATGCTCTTTAAAGTATAGTCAATTAGGTGCTGAGGGCAAAGCATGAACACTATCATCTCAACATTCTTCAAGTGATAAAATGATTCCAAACTTGGGTGCAAAAATCAAGCTTCCCATAGGGCTAGTATGGGAGATACATGGCTCAGCAGTAATTCATGATAAAGACTACAAAGTTCACTACTATGAGTCAGTAGTGTAACATGGCAGCCGAGACACTAATGTAAACTGAGGTTGCATTAGTAGCAAAGTGCTAGAAACAAAAGAGATTTTTTTTTTTTAGGGAGTGGCTAAATAAGTTATGTGAAAGTCAGGGAATATTACTGCCCTCAAAAGAAATAACAAATGTGATGAATTCAGAGAAGCATGTGACTACTTATATGAACTGATGCAAATGATGGAGGCAGAACCAGGAAAAAATACACAAAATGATTCGAACAATACAAACCAAGGGAAGAAGAAAAGCACAATGGAAAATGAATGTTAGGAAATTATAATGACCAAGCCTGATTCCATTGTAGAAATAGGAGAAGCCACCTCACTCCCTTCCTTACAGAGATGAGAGACTATAGGATGTAGAATACAATGCTAGTCTTTTTTTGATGATCTGACTAGTTTTGTTCACCATTTTTCTAGCTATCTGGGAGGGGGAGACAAGAGGAATACACTGGAAAATGTAAATGAAATGAAAAATGAAAATTCCTGATTTAATAGAAGCACAGAATACAGAATAAGATAGATTAGTAGCACTACTGTGTTCTGCCCAGATTAGGCTGCGTTTGGAGTGTTCTGTTCAGCGCCACAGTTTACTAAAGGACATTTATAAATTACATACTGGGGAGGTTTATAAGGGAATAAATATTTTAATAGTGACTACTATGTACCAGTCACTGTGCTAAGTGGTTTTTCAACAAGTATTTTCTCATTTGATCCTCACAAAAACCCTAGGAGGCAGGTTCTGTTATTATCCTCATTTTACAGTTGAGGGCACTCTGAGTAGTAGGTGCTATTATTATCTTCACTTTGCAGATGAGGAAACTGAGGTAAACAGGGTAAGTGAATTGTACAAGGTCACACAGTTGGCAAATGTCTGAATTGAGCACAGCTCTTACTGACTCCAGGGCAAGAACTTTCTCCACTAAACTCCCAAACATGAGAGGAGGGAGCTGATAATCATTCCTCATCGGGATCTATAGGAGGAACTAGGAATGTTTATTTTGAAGAAGGAAAGAATTGGGGGGGCGGGGAGGAAAAGTAGCTGCCTTCAAAAATGTATTGGCTGTTATGTGAAGGTGAGGAATCGGACCTCTGCTGCTTGTCCTCAAAAGGCAGAAGGAACTAGGGGAAATGGGTGGGTTTTCAGAGAGAAATATTTTGGCTTGATTTAAATAACAAAAGCTTCCTAACAACTAAAGTTATTGAAACACCAGCCTGGAAGGAACCATGTGTCTCTTAGGTGTATAGGTTCTCTTAGAGAAAGGTAAAGTTAAATACATAGTAAATAGCACTGGATATAAAGTCAGGTGAGCTGTGGTCTAGTCCCCCCTCACTCCTCTCCCCTCCTTTTTTGCCATTTGCTAATCGGGTGATTTGGTTGATTCACTTTATCTCTTGGGAGTCAGCTTCCTCATATTTAAAATGATCAGATTGGATGATCTATTACTCTATGAACAGTCTAGAAAATTTGATGATGTTTTATTTTATTCCTAATTATAGAGAGGTGAGAGCTACTAGGACAAATTTCCATAAGGTTTGCATATCAGATGCATTTCTTCAATTGTTTTTCATCCCAAAGAAGGATTCAATTGGACATAGGTGGTATGTGACTGTGATATGAAGACAAAAAGCTTTAAAAAGTGAATTTTTAAACATTTTAATGACTAACTATCATTTTTATCAGTTCTAAATCTATTCTGAGACTTGGAGGAAAAAAAAACACATGCCTGTTGGAAGACAGACTTCACTGAAAATATTTATTTTACCCATTTACTCAGGATAAACACCCAATATATATCCACTGCTATCTTTAAATGGTGAACAGGAAGAAGCTACTTGAGATGCTTTGTCTTGGTCCCCTGCCCTCTCTTAAGGTCCAATGTTGACGATATGATAATGAAAATGATTTTCATTATGCCAGGGGAAATGTTTAGCATTTTGCAATGAGTATGTCAGGGCCCATTTTAATTATGTGTTGTTATAATTTTCCAAGTAGAATGACAACATATCATTTAAGAAGCTTCCAATCTCAAATCAGTTCTTGCCTCTGGGATCTATTTTTAAAGCATTTCTGGGAACCAAATACACTAGAGAATTTCTGAAATTAATTAATTGCAGGGATTGAGGGATTTGTACTTAGAGTACAGGTTACCAATAATGACTAATAGTTTAGACAGTGCCCTCAGGATCGTGCTATTAGAGGATCAGTTGATGAAACACAAAATTTTTAGCCTGTTTAAAAAAAATAATGGTGTGTGTGTGTGTGTGTGTGTGTGTGTGTGTGTGTGTGTGTGTATGTGTGTATCATGAGGCTGTCTTCAAGTATTGATGAGCTGGTACATGGAGGAAGAGTGAGACTTGTTTTACTTGGACGCAGATGGCTGAACTGGAAGCATTCAACAAGATAATAAGCATTTATTAAGCACTCACTATGTACCAGGAACTCTGCTAAGCAATGAAAACAGAGATACATGGGAAAAGACAATCCCAGCCCTCAAGGAGCTTGCATCCTTTTTTTTTAATTCACAGAACAAAACATGCATTCCCATAACACAACAAAAAAAGATAATTGTGCATGAAACTGCAAATCTACCATGTACAACTTGCTATTCCTTACAAATATACAAAAAAGTTATCATGTAAAAATTTCTTTTTCCCCTTTTTTTCTTTCTTCACTCCCCCCATTGGCCCTAGAGATGGCTACCATTAGACACAAAATGATTTATATGTGTATGTGTGTGTGTATACACATATGTGTGCATATACATGTGTGTGTTAAATTATTCTATACATACTTCTGTTTATCTGTTCTGATGGAGGAGGGGGAAGATACCACATAAAAGAAAAGAAAGATGAAGGTTGTGATATGTCCATGGGTTGCGGGGGTGGGAAGGTTGGAGGGCATGGTGGAAAAAGAAGTTCTGAAAGTTGAGTGTAGCCCGCAGAAGAATGAAGGAATGAACATGGTTGGACTGGGCACTTTCCTGAAAATGAAAGCTCCAGAAGGAACCAAACAATCAGAGAAAGGAGCCACAGCCACGCAGTGATCTTCCACTGTGAGAAAGCTGCTAGTCATGATGGAGAAGGAAGTCTAGAGTCAGGACCCATGGGTGAAAGTTGCAAGGGGGGACATTTGGACTTGATGTCTAGAGGAAAACAAACCAAACTTCCTGTGCTTACATTTTCTGTTCTCTCACTGACCCTGCACTATTTCTCAATGCACTGTGTCTCTTTGGTATCCAAGTATGGACCTAAGAAGCATCCATGAGCACCCTGAGGCCAGGAGAGCCAGCAAGGTGGCACAGGGCATGATGTGCTAGACTTGGAGGCCAGAAAGTCCTGCTCAGACCTCGGGCAAGTCACTTATACTCTCTCTACCATGGTTTAGCCATTAGAGGTCCTCATCTCCAAATGATATTTCTAAATGCCTGAGAGAACAGTGGGAAAAAAGTTAATCTTTAGCCTCCTGTTAATCAGATCTTTGTTGATTCTGCAGGGGCCCTTAATCTGGGGTCTGTATCTCTATCTATCCATCTATCTATAACATATATATATATATATATACATATTACATATACAATACATATTAAAAAGCAAACTAATAAGGGTGAATTATACAACTATAATTCCATATAATTACTTTGCTTTGTAATCCTGTGTATTTTATTTTATGCATTTAAAGATATTATTCTGAAAAGGGAGTCAGAGGCTTTAACAGACTGCCAATGGCTTTCACAATACAAAGTTACAAACCTCTGTTCTAGATTGATTTTTTTTAAGGCAATTGGGGTTAAGTGACTTGCCCAGGGTCACACAGCTAGTAGTGTCAAGTGTTTGGTCTGAGGCTGGCTTTGAACCCAGGTCCTCCTGACCTCCGGGCCGGTGCTCTATCTGCTGCGCCACCTACCTGCCCCTCTAGATTGAATTCTTAAGAAATCTGACATTGTGTTCAGCCCTCCAAAGAAATGTCTTTTTTCATTTTCATGTTGGTGAATAGCAAATAAACACATCTCATGATGAAACGTACTTGAAGATTAAGAATTATTGAAAGTTTAGAATCAATTCTAGCTAAACTGATGCTTACTTGTCTAATTGATTCATTTTGCTTAATAAATCATTACTAATAAATATTTCCTTAAGGAAAAGAACCAGACAGTTTTTAAATGAATCTAATGCTTAGAAGAAACAGCTTTTCTTAAGTAATTTTCCTTTTACAATAAATATTAAAAAGCCTCTGAATTCAATGGCATATTAAAGCGAGTTTCTATAATGACCATAATTTAAATCTCCACCACAAATACCGGCAAATCTATGGCATATAGAAACTTTTGAGATGGAAAAACCAAACCATTTTAATTCCATTAGTGACGTTTGAGAGTTAGCTAAACACTATGTTGGATGCTTACTTAGTTAAATAAATTTACATTAAACATACTAATTTTGCCAAATCTTCCATAGAAGTAACTGTAATTTGAGTTCCATTTATTGATTACAAGGAATTGCTTTATTAACACTAAGAAGAAGGACGGGCAGCAAGGTGTAATGTAGTAGGTAGAGCACCAAGTTTGTACTCAGAAAGAACTGAGTTCAAATTCCATCTTTGACATTTCCTCACTGTGGGATTTTCAGCAGGTTTTTCAAGCTCTTTGAGCCTCAGGAAACTCTCTGACTGATTCTTAGATGAATGAAATCAGAAGTTATTGACATGAGCAAAGCATATAGGACAGAGCACAAAATAAAATATACAGGATTACAAAGCAAACTAATTATATTGAATTATAGTTATCAAAATACATTAGAAAAAATCACAGACCCCAGATTAAGGACCCCTGCAGAAACTACAAAGATCTGGTTAACAGCAGGCTAACGATTAAAATTTTCCTACCGTTGTCTCATGCATTTGGAAAGATCATCTGGAGATAGGGACCTCTTAATAGCTAAACGATGGTAGAGAGAGTGTAAGGGACTTGCCCAAGGTCTGAGCAGGACTTAAAAACAGGTTTTCCTGCCTCCAAGTCTAGCCCATCATGCCCTGTGTCGCCTCACTGGCTCTCCTGGCCCCAGGGTGCTCATAGATGCATCTTAGGCCCATACCTGGATACTAAAGGACAATTTGCATTGAGAATAGTGCAGGGCCAATGAGAAAGCAGAGAATATGAACACAGGAAGTTCCGTTTATCTGTTTGTTTGCTTTCCCCTATAGAGCCCCTAAGGCTCTATAGGTATTATTATCTTCCTTTGACAGATGAGGACCCTGAAGCTCATAGATTAAATGATTTACCCATGGTCACACAACGCTTCAGAGATAGAATGTAACCGAAGCCTTCCTCCTCAAAGCCCATCACTTAAGCCATGATGCCAGGCAGGGATCATCTCACTCCAAATCCTGTGTTCTAAGGTCCCCTCCAGCATTACAGTTCTGAATTCTATGAGCTTGGGTTCCCAGGGGAAAGCAGGAAAGTGCTGCAGAGAAACTTCATCTCCTTAATGATTTTGCCTAAGGCTGGCCCTAAATGCAGCCTTAGGATGAAAGGGGAAGAAAAGCTCATTTTACTGACTTTAACATAAGCTTAAAATAACCTCTCCTTCTAAGATGCCATCTTTCCAAACTCAAGCGTTAAGAGGAGGGGTTAAGTAGAAGACTAGATCTTCTGGAAATAATAGCTGGTGCAGAGGAAGGCATAACAATAAATTACATTTGGTATCGTCAACCTCCACCCCAAAATGCGGGCAGGAAAAGAGACCAACCCCCACAACAGCCATTAGACGGTTGGGAAATTACTAGCAATAAATAGAAGTTAATTGGGATCATGAGGCTTTCACTGCTACTGGTTTTGTAGTGTGAGCTTGCAAAGGGAGAACTTAATCTTTGTTTTGAGATTTTTGATCCATCCTCCATTCTTTACGGAAGGTGACTTTGTATCTCTTTACTGACTTTAAGCTCCATTTAACAAAATTCAGAAATGTGTCACAGACATGCCATGACTCTTAGTCAAAAACAGTTTTCATTTATGTGAATAGTCTGGAGGGGTGTGCAAACCAAAGGCAAGTCATTTTTGCTATTTTACATGGCCAAGTACTAATAAATGGCCTCTCTCTTATAAGTTGTTACTCCCATACAGCTCCTCCCCTCGTGTTAACAAAGTTAAGTTAAAGTTAATAAGACCTAAGTTAAACTTGTAGATAGCTCAAAAACAACTTTGTATGAGAGACACTTTCAAAGAGAATAAGCTGTTGTTGTTGTCATTGGTCCTCTTCAAAACTGAAGGACGAAAAACAATTTTCAAAGAAACAGCAGTTCTTGCAGATCGCAGCAGCTGGGAGGCATGATGGGTATGTAGAGTTCAAGACTTAAAGTCAGGAAGTCCTGAATTTGAACCCTGCCTCAGACATTTGCAAGACACTAATCTTCTCTCAGTTTCTTCATTTGTTTAATGAGAAAAAAATGGTAACACCAATATCACAGGACTCTTGTATCAAATGAAGTATATCTCTAAAGTGCTTTGCAAATTTTATAGTGCTATGTCAACTCTTTTTTTTTCTTCCTCCTTTTCCCACTATGACTCTGGTTTATGATAGGTGAATTTTCACTTCCTTTTACCTAAAAAGCCAAGCCAGCATTCCTCCACACCTACTCCCTTCCATCTCTAGCTTCCATATATTTATTATCTCAGTTGCTTCTGTTTGGATTTTCAGCACTTAGCACAGTGTCTGGAATTCATAAATGCTTATTCATTCAATGTCCAACCTTTCTTTCAGCCACTGCAGCTGTGTTTACTGGCTATTAGTCAATAGCCTTTGGACATTCCATCCACATGAAACTTGCTTGAATTCTACCTTTGAAATCTCTTCCAATGCCTCCTTCTCCTTTCTATGGTTACTCTGCCTCCGTCCTAATAGCAGCATTCCTTGCCCCTTATTGAGATGAGTGCAATAGGGCATTAACTAATTCTCACCAGCTCTCTTCTTCCTAACCCTCAAACCCATCTTTCATGTAGTTTTGGATTAATTTTCCTTACAAATAGATTCAGTCATAGTACCCCACTATTCAAAATCCTTTAATACTTTGCTGCAGACCACTGACTCAAGTCCCAACTTTGGCATTCACTGTACCTAGAACTGAAATAAGTGCTATTCTGGTTATAGCTCAGGTCATCTATGGCCTTCCTAAAATATGGCAGCTAACACTGAACACAGATGTAGTCTGACTAAGGAAGAAAAAAAGATTTCATGCCTCCCACCTTTTGGATATAATTCTTTTCTTATAGTTATCAAATTTGCATCAACTTTTTTGGGCTGCTATGTCACACTGTTGATTTTGGTGTTGAGTTTATTATCTGCATAGTAATACCTCCATCTTTTGTTTGCTCATCCATCCCCATCCTATATCTCTAAGGTGGACTTTTTTGGACTTTGATGTATAATTTTACAATCACGACTATGAAATTTCAATGTATTAGATTAATTCCATTGTTCTAAGGTGTCTTGTTGGACCATGATTCTTTCATCCAGTCCAGCATCTTACCCATTCCTCCTGGCCTCATGTCAGAGTGAAGAGAGGTTTAGTGAGAGAAGCTAATGATAACAAAAATAGGATTTCATTTTTTGGCTCTACTGGAATAAAAGACGACCAAGAAAGATAGGAACTCTGGATTGTTTGATTGATGATGACTAGAAGCAAGAAGATGTAAGAGATACTCGTTTCTTATTTTGTTCTTTTTTTATTATTCTAAGGAGAATGTCCTCTGTGCTGGAAATGAAAGGGAAAAAATGTCTTTTAGAGAGGTGATAACCAAAATAAGTGAGTAGATTTTAAAGAGCACCCAATTACTTTTGGTGAATTCAGGTAATTTGTTCCAGATGAACTATATCCTCAGATATTGAAAGAATTGGGTGATGTAATTCCTTAGCCCTGTCAGATTTGAAATATCTTGGAAAATGAGAGGTACCATAGAACTTGGGGGACCTGGGTCCAATGTCCCAGCTCCTCCATTTGTTACCTATGTGACCTTGAGTAAGTCACTCTCTAGATGTCAGTTTCTTTATTGGCAAAATGAAGTGGTTGGATTAGATGAACTTTAAGGTACCTTCTAGCTCTAAACCTATTATCATCTTATTCTTGGATTTTCTTATTCTGTAACTGGAAAAGGGAAAATGTTGCTTATACTTTCCAAGAAAGGGAAGAGAATGGAATCCAGTAACTCTGGACCAATAAAGTTGACTTCAATTCCTGGAAACATTCCAGGAGGGATTTTAAAAGGTGTGTTTAATAAACATGAAGAAAAGGAAGCTGTGTGTGAAAAGAGCCAGAATGGATTCATCAAGAATAGTTAATCTCAGATTGTCTAGCATTACTAAGCTGATCGAGCAGGGAAATGATGGACATATGGTTTGCCTAGGCTTAAAAATAGAGTACTCCAAGAATCTGTGTTTTATTCTATACTATTTAATATTTTTTTTATCAATACTTTCAGTGAATACATATAAAGCACCCTTATCAAATTTTCAGATAACACTAAGAGGAGTGACTACACACTGGGTGATAGAGTAAAGATCCGAAAGTGCCCTGACTGTCTAGAAAATTGGGCTGAATATAATTAGAAAAAATTAATAATGGAAAAAGTCAAGTCTTAAATCTGGATTGGTTCAAGAAAGTGGCTTCATCAGTACAAGGTGGGGGGAGGAATATTTAGATTACAATTTTTTAAAAAGATATGAGGTTTTTAATGGGCTCAGTAGAGGTATGTTATAGCAGACCAAAAGGTGAATGTGTTCTTGAGATGTATAAGATGTACATCTTATAGGAATAAAGGGCTGATAGTCTCTGTATATTCTGTCCTGAGCCAACCATACCTGGAATGTTGTATTTGGTTCTGGGCATCACATTTATGAAGGCTATTGATAAACTTGAGAACATTCAGAGAAGGGCAGCTAGAATGGTGAAGGACTTTGAGCTCATGCCATAAGAAATCGATTAATGTTACTAGGATTGTTTAGCTTAGAGGAGAGAAAACTGGGAGGGAGCATTATAGTTGTGTTCAAGTATTTAAAAGGCTGTCATGTGGAAGATTGATTATATTTGTTTTATTTGAGCCCTAAGAGCAGAACAAGGAGTAGTTGGATGAAGTTGCAATTAGGCACATTTAGGTTTAAAGTCAGGCAAAACTTCCTAAAAATTAAAGTTATTCAAAAGATGAATGGGCTGCCTTGGTATGTTAATATATGATTTTTAAAAGAATGAATTTGATTTTTGCAACCACCTTATAAGGTCAATGTCAACAATATTTTAATTCCTATTTTAAAGAGAAAAAAACCCCTAAATCTCAGTTAGCTGAAGTGGCTTGTTTTTATTTGATTTTTGTTTAGCAAAACCTATGTGACTTGATCAAGGTCACATAGCTAGTAAGTGGCACCTAGGTCTCCTGATTATGGGACCAGTGCTCTTTGTATTGGATTATATTAAGGAGATGACAGTGTGGGATCACTTTCATGCCCCATGTCACCCCAAAAATATTTTCTATCGGGTCTTATTATTGCACAAATTGATCACTTTCAATTAGCTCAGGGCTACTGAAACTGGCTTCATAGGAGGTTATAAGCCCACATTGCAATCTCACTAATGTGCATTTTTCTCATAATATAGTACATACATAAATTACCATATTAGATGTATCATTGAAATTTTATGAAACAAGAGACCTAGATTATGAATTATTCCTGCCTTGATGTTTGTTGGTCTTTTGGGTAGGTTTAAAATTAGCATTTGATTGTTTAAATTAGAAACCCCTCTTTGGGGGTTTCACAAAAACATAATAGTGCTATGCAATTATTAATGTCCTTGTCCTGATTTAGTGGATTGAAAGCCATCTGAAAAGTTGGGAAGCCAAGGGCTAGGCCCTGCCTCTGACACATAGGGGCCATGTGATTCTGGACAAGTCACCTAAATGCCCAATGCGCCAGGCAATTCTCCAAGAATACAAGTTGTAAGACAAATGGTGAGCTGAAAAAAAAAGTTCTCTTTTAGGTGGGTGAGGGCAGAATTTCAAGCTACAAGAAAATCCAGCTTGTTGTTTAATGTTAATCATACTATGAATTTCTAAATGTTCTTTTCCAAATGCTTCTTATTTACCGCATTACTCAACTTGTGTATCACTTCTTACATTTGTATTGTTTGTCCTTAATTTTCTAAAAGGACCAATGGCATCATGGGTGATGTTTTGACTCATGGATGGATTGGATTTAAATGAGACAGAGTTGCAGAAAGTCATCGGCCTCATCCTCTTGCCCAGAGTCATCGAAATCTAATGTTGGGACAAAGGGTCAAGATGACTGGTGATGACCTGGGATGCAGTGGATGACCTTGGGGACTTCAACGTCTGACCAAGCTCTAAGCCAGGGGCGGGGAACCCATGGCCTTGAGGCCATGTGTGGCACTCTAGCTCCTTAGTTGCTGTCTTTTGACAGAGTCCAAGTTTTATAGAACATTTTTTTTTAATTAAGGAATTTGTTTCGTGAAGTTTAAGGGCCTCACTGCCTGAAGCCATAGGTTCCCCGCCCCCCCCCCCCCAAGGGTTCCGCAGCACCTGCTTCAGCCACCTTCATGGCCTCTAGAACAAATTGTTTTCATGTACCCGTTCTACCCGGGGAAGGAGGGGAGCCTTCAGATGCTTGGGTTTGAAGCCTGTTGGTTATCCTCAATCTGGTTTAGCCCATCTGCCAAGATAGTTTAACAGAGTGTGGCTGCGGGGCTTGCTCCAGCTTCTTGGAGCCGAAGGTGAGAGTTGAATGCTAGTTGGACACCAAAGGTGGATGAGCAGGCCTGAGTAGGGCTCACATCAGATGTGCTAGGCCTCCCTTAACCCCACATATACCCCTGTTCCATTTAAGCACAGCCTGGATAGCAGCCCTGAATTTGACAGGGGATGTTTTCATTCTCTTTCATTTTCTTTTAGGGCTTTCTTTGATTTATGTGAGGGGCCAGAAACATCAGAATAAACCTGAATGAGCCAAAAACTTCTTTCTTTTAAAAAACAGATCATTTTTCATCACACTTTATTCCTTTGGTTTTGGCGTTCTCCATCCCACCCCCACCTCCATGCCTCCTGACACCTTCCCACCCCCAATTCCTATTTGAAAGCAGACCCTCTGGGTTTCTATTCATGGGGACAGTGGGAGAGAGGCTACTCTATTCCCTTTAATCCCAGGAATTGCTGCAATGCCCAAGGTTGTTAATTGACTTGTGAGAAATAGAAGTGGGCTGGGTGTAATCAAAGGTGGGCGAGGGTGAGGGGTGGTACGGGTAGCAGAGATGGGAAAATTGATGACTTTAGAAAGAGTTAAAGTATATGTGACTTCTATTTATAGTGCCTTCAGCTTGGGGCTTGCATATCATTATCCCTTGTTGAATATCTTTGAATGGTATTTTAACACTGTTAAATTTAACATTTAAATGGGCTTTCCATTTCTGGGTCCCTCCACAAGTATTCCATTTTTCTTAAGGGGTGTCTGAGTCCAAGAGGTCACTAATTTTTTTTCCCTCATGAAATGGAGATTAACTCATTGTTATTGGAGGATGGCAAGGCAAAGATATTGAGTTCCCTGAGCACTAGAAATTGGTGTTTGTTTGTAGCTACAGTAAGAACAAAACTGGAGGAAAACGAAGGACCATTTCCCCTTCACAAGAAGGACAAAGGACAGAAGGTGGAGCACTAAATTTGGAGTGAGGTTGACATGGGGTCAAATACTTCCTCAGACCTCTGTATCTAGCTGAGCATCCCTAGGCAAGTCACTTACATTCTCTGGGCCTTACAATTCTTTTCTGTAAAGTGAAGAATTTGGTAGATTAAATTCCCTTTTATTTCTAAACCTGTGATCTGAGACACAGATGTGATTAGAGATCCTCAAGAGGGCTATGGGTAAATATCACACAGGAGAGGGAGAATTCTTTTTTTTTTTAATTTCCATGGAAACAAACAATAAGTAGTATGGATAGAAGGTCAGAGTTCAAGTCCTTTCTCCTACATACATACCTTTTGTGACCTTCAGTGCTCCCAGTCAAATCTCTAAGAAACTCTTAATGGAAAGGTAGGTAACAGTGGGGCACTTTCCCCAACACAAGTTTTCTTTACCATCGGTCTTAAATATCTCGCAACTCTGATTCAGTTTCCTTAGATGTAAAATGTGGCTCCCAGGGTGGTTATGAGGATCAAATGAGATAATATCTTCTAGGGCTTGGCACAGTACCTGGCACGTTGTTGTTGTTCTTATACAGGCATTTTCAGTCACGTCTAACTCTTTGTGACCCCATTTTAGGATTTTCTTGGCAAAGATACTGAGATTGTTTGCCATTTCCTTCTTCAGCTCATTTTACAGATGAGGAAAGTGAAGCAAACAAGGTTAAATGACTTGTCCAGAGTCACACAAGTAGTAAGAATCTGAGGCCAGCTTTGAACTCAGGAAAATGTGTCTTCCCGACTCCAGGTCTGATACTCTATATAGTAGGCACTTAATAAACGCTTGTTTCTGTCCTTTCTTCCCTTAAAAAAAATGCAAACTCCAGCCAAGATTTCTATAAATTCAAGATCTAAATCACCTGATTTGGCAGAGTGAACCTTGGATTTCAGTCAGAATGGTTCCAAGTTCAATGTCACCCACCATTTACTGCGAGTCACTTAATCCCACTCTCCTTTCCCAAATGGACATAATAAACATAGGTTCCCACCTTAGTTTAGAGAATATTGTGAAAACGAAATAGGCGAAGCTGGGAAGGAGCTTCAGTTTCACGGTGATCAGGTATTGTAAGCTTGCCAGATGGTTTCCTGGAGGTTCTGATAAGTGAGCTATCCTGCAGGGAATGGGTTGGACAATGCTTGTTCTCTCTCAGCACCATTTTGAGGGAGGCAGTCGCTGCAGGGAGAGCAGCACATAATGGTATGTTTGTCTTCCTCATTGATTTACAAGAGGAGCTTCCTGGAATAGAATTTTTTATCACTTTTCTGCTCAAGGGCTTTTTTTTTTTCTTGAGGGGAAGCATAGCTTTGGTGTGGCATAATAAGGGAAACCAGTAAGCAAATCTCTCCTCTGATACTTCGAAGTGTTACCATGGGCACATCATTTAACCTCTCTGGGTTTCCTCACAGGTAAAAATGAGAATAATAATAGTACCTACCTCATAAAGTTGGTGTGAGGATCAGACGAGACAAAACCTGTAAAGTGCCTTACAAACCTAAAATGCTCTATTAAATTTAGTTGTTATTACTATGGGTTTAGGGTGAGATCTTCTCAGATTTGAGGATACAAGTTCCTAGGAAGGTTAGATAGACGGATGAGTGAAGACAAACTATTTATTAAGCATTTACTATGTGCAAAGTACTATGCTAAGTACTCAGGGCACACAAACACACAAACACACACACAAATATAGTTAGTCCTGGGGAAAGGAAATGAGAAAAGCATTTATATAGTTCCTACTATGTGCCAGCCAATGTGCTAAGCAGTTTACAAATATTACCTCATTTGACCCTCACAATAATGAGAGGTAGATGCCTTTATTATTATTTCACAATTCAGAAAATTGAGGCAAATAAAGGTTAAATAACTTGTCTGGTTATACATATATATATGTGTGTGTGTATATATATATATATATATATATATATATATATATATATATATATATATGCATGTGGGTGTGTGTGGGTGCATGTGTGTGTGTGTGTGTCTGAGGCTACCATAACATTTTAATTGAATACAGTAAGTGTCTTTTAACTAAATACAATGAGATGATAAATGTATTATTATCCACAAACCATATCCTACCCTCTTTGTCAAGAAGTCATTCTGATTTTCTCCCCAATGTGTTATACTGACCAAATTCAAGCCTAGTTCTTGCTTCAGCTGCCATCATAATCACCTGGGATCTATTTTTGTAGGAATAATCCCTTCACAGAGTATAGTGCACATAGTAAGTGTTTAATAATTTTTATTAATTAATTCATGTTAAAATACAATTATCAAAATATTAAAATACTAACAAAAATGAGTTCATAGACTCAAGGTTAAGAACCCCTGATATTTATCATATTTTTCATCTGCTCCTCTTCCCCACAACGATGTCCCCTCTTTTCTCCTCTTCCTCCCTGCCCCATGGATCTTGGCTACTATAAAAACATCACTTTTAAAAAAGTGTAAGGAAATAGGGCAGAGCCAAGATGGCAGAAAAACGTCAGGGACTCACCTGAGCTCTCCCAAATTCTCCTCCAAGCACTTTAAATAATGCCTCAAAACAAATTCTGAAGCAGCAGAACCCACAAAAGGATATGGCAAAACATTTTTCCAGCCCAAGACAACTAAGAAGGTTGGCAGGCAAAATCTGTTGTACCGGGGTGAGAGTGGAGCTCAGTCTGGCACAGGCTGAACCAGCTCAGACCGTGTCCCCACAAACCAAGGGCAGATGCTGGAATCAGCAATGGCTGCTGGAGCTCTTAGCCTATGGACAGTAAAAGGATCAGATAGTGGGTCAGAAGGAGATTACAGGGGTCCTTTTGCAGAACTCTGTAGCATTGCCCATACTCTGGTTTAGGTCTCAGTCCTGGGTTGTAATCCAAGGGTGAGGAAGATCACAAGCACACCTGAGACTGTGGTCACAGAGGAGCTGGGAACTTGGTCACGTTTCCAGGATGGAAAAGAGAGCTTGTAGATACAATTTTATAAGATTATATAAGATTAGCTAAAATGATTGAAGGGGAAAACAACAAATATTAGAAGGGATGTGGAAAAATTGGGACACTAATTCATTGTTGAATTGTGAAAAGATCCAGCCATTTTGGAGAACATATTGGAATCATGTCCAAATCATTATTAAATCGTTCATACTCTTTAACCCAGCAATACCACTACTGTGTCTGTATCCCAAAGAAATCATAAAAAAGGAAAAAGGACCCATATGTACAAAAATATTTATAGTGGCTCTTTTTGTGGTGGCAAAGAATTGGAAACTGAGGGGATGCTGAATTGAAGAATGGCTGAACAAGTTGTGGTACATGAATGTAATGGGATACTATTATTCTATGAAAAATGATGACTAAGTGGATTTCAGAAAAAAAAAAAAAACAAAACCAGGAAAGATTTACATCAACTGATGCTGAGTGAAGTGAGCAGAACCATGAGAACATTGTACAGGGCAACAGCAAAATTGTGATGATTAATGATGATAAACTTGGCACTTAGCTCTTTTCAACAATACAGTGATCCAAGACAATTCTAAAAGTTTGTGATAGAAAATGTTAACCTCATCCAGAGAAGGAACTATAGAGTCTGAATGCAGATTGAAGCATACTATTTTCACTTTTTTGTTTTTGTTTTTAATTTTTTCTTTCTTGTGGTTTTACCCTTTTGTTCTGATTCTTCTTTCACAATGTGACTAACGTTAAAATATGTTTTACGTGACTGTACACATAAAACCTGTATAATATTGCTTGCTGTCTTGGGGAGAGGAGAGGGAAGCAAGGGAAGGAGAAAAATTTGGAACTCAAAATTTTACAAAAATAAATGCTCAAAACTCTTTATATGTAATTGGGAAAACAATATACTATTAAGGGGAAAAAATCCTATCAGGAGGAGTTGGAATTCTGCTCTAGGAATGAGGAAGTGTTTCATTAAGTTGCTATGATCTGTTCTGTTTAATTGAATTCAATAAACATTTATTGAACGCCAAAAAAAAGGAAAAAAAAGAAAAAGAAAAAGAAGCAAACAACAAAAAAGAACCTGACCATAGAAAGTTATTATGGTGACAGGGAAGATCAAAACACAAACTCAGAGGACAATAAAGTTAAAACTGTTATATCCAAAGCCTCAAATAAAAATGTGAATTGGTCTCAGGTCCCAAAAGAATTCCTAGAAGAGCTCAAAAAGAATTTTAAAACTCAAATAAAAGTGAGAGAAAAAATTGGGGAAAAGAAATTAGAATTATACAAGAGAATCATGAAAAAAGAGTAAATAGCTTGGAAAAGGAGGCACAAAAATACTGAAGAAAATAACACTTTAAAAAACAAAAAGGTCAAATGCTAAAAAAGAGGCTCAAAAATCCATCGAAGAGAAAATATCCTTAAAAAGCAGAATTGGCCACATGGGAAAAAATGTACAAAAGCTCACTGAAGAAAATAATTCCTTAAAAATTAGAATTGGACAAGTGGAAGCTAATGACTCCAGGAGACATCAAGAAACAATAAAAAAAAAATCAAAAGATTAAGAAAATAAGAAAATGTGAAATATCTCATTGGAAAAAATAACTGACTTGGATAAAAAAAAGGTACAGGAGACATAATTTAAGAATTATTGGATTCTGAGTGAAGTGAGCAGAACCAAGAGAACATTGTACACAGTAACAGCCATATTGAGTGATGACTGACTTTGATAGACTTAACCCCTCTCTCCAATAAGGCATCTCCAAAAGCCTCATGATGGAAAATGCTATATAGCCACAACCAAAGAAAGAACTATGGAGTTTGAATGCAAATCAAAGCATACTATTTGCTATTTTTTTCTTCTGTTGTGTTTTGTTTCCTCTTTCTGGTGGTTTCTTCTATTAGTTCTAATTCTTACAACATCACTAATGTGAAAATATGTTTAATAAGATGTATACATATAACTATATTAGATTGCTCGCCGTGTTGGGGAGGGAGGTAGGGAGGGAGGGGGAGGAAAATTTAAAGCTCAAAAGCTTATGGAAGTGATTGCTGATAAATCAAAATAAATTAATAAAAAAAAAACTTCAAAAAAAAAAGTATTGGACTACCTGAAAGCCATGATCAAAAAAAGAGCCTAGACATTATCTTTCAAGAAATTATCAAGGAAAACTGTCCTGATATTCTAAAATAAAAAGGTAATAAAAATTGGAAAGCATCCATGGATCACCTCCTGAAAGAAATCCCAAAGTTAAAACTGCTAGGAATATCATAGCAAAATTCCAGAACTCCCAGGTTGAGAAGAAATTATTGCAAGCAGCCAGAAAGAAACAATTCACATATTGTGGAGCCACGGTCAGGATAACACAACATTAATTTATTTATTTTTAGATTTACAGTATTTTTTTCCCAATTACATGTCAAGACAATTTTTAGCATTCATTTTTACAAGATTTTGAGTTTCAAATTTTTCTTCCTCCTTCCCTTCTCTCTCCTCTTCTAAAATGTTTGGCAATTTTTCATAGGTTATACAGGTGCTATCATATAAAATATATTTCCATATTAGTCACAGTTGTGAAAGAAGAAACAGATCAGAAGAGGAAAAAACTCACAAAAATGAATGAAGTAAGTGAAAAAAATATGCTTCTATGTGCGTTCAGAGTCCATCAGTTCTCTATCTGGGTGTGGATAACATTTTCCTTATGAGTCCATAGTACTTGTCTTGGATCATTGTGTTGCTGAGAAGAGCCAAATCATTCATAGTAGATCATCACACAATGTTATTGGTACCGTGTACAATGTTTCCTGGTTCTGCTCATTTCACTTTGCATCAGTTCATGTAAGTCTTTCCAGGTTTTCTGAAATCTGCCTTTTTATCATTTCTTATCGCACAATAGGATTCCATTACATTCATATACGACAGCTTGTTCAGCCATTCTCCAATTGATGGGCATCCCTTCAATTTCCAATATTTTGCCATGGTGAAAAAGGCTGCTATAAATATTTTTGTACATGTAGGTCCTTTTCCAGTTTTTATGATCTCTTATGATACATACCTAGTAGTGGTATTGCTGGATCAAAGAGTAGGCACAATTTGGTTGCCCTTTGGTCATAGTTCAAATTGCTCTCCAGAATGGTTGGATCAATTCTTACCTTTACCAACAGTATATTAGTGTCCCAATTTTCCCATATCCTCTCCAACATTTATCATTTTCCTTTTTTGTCATATTAGGCAATCTGATAGATGTGAGGTGGTACCTCAGAGTTGTTTTAATTTGTATCTCTCTAATTAAAAGTGATTTAGAGGAGGGTTTCTTAAACTTTTTTCCACTCATGACCCCTTCAGCACTTCTTAAACTGTGGATTGTGATATGGGGTTGTGACCCACAGTTTAAGAAGTGCTGGTCTATGGCACCTTTTAGCAAGGAGTATTTCCCTCTTTATCTCTTTTGATAAGATCTATTTTTGCTTTTGCTTTGTTTGAGATCAGAATCGCTACACCTACTTTTTTTTAATTCAGCTGAAGCATAGTAGATTCTGCTCCAGCCCCTTACCTTTATTCTGTGTGTTTCTCTATACTTCAAGTATGTTTCTTATAAACAACATATTGTAGGATTCTGATTTTTCATCCACTCTAATATATGCTTCAATTTTATGGGAGAGTTTATCCCATTTACACTCACAATTATGATTGCTAATATTTCTCTCCAACCTATTTTTCCTCCTGTTTGTCCCTCTTTCTCCTCTCACCCTTTCCCTCCTCGACAGTATTTTGCTTCCGTCTACTGCTTCCTCTAGTCTGCCCTCTCTTCTGTCAGTCCCCCCAGCCTTTACTTAATCTCCTCCCCTCCTAATTTCCTGTTGGGTAAGACAGATTTCTTTATTCAACTGATTGTATGTATTATTCCCTCTTTGAGCCAATGCTGATGCGAATAAGGTTAAAATAATGCCCATCCCCCACCCTTCATCTTTCCCTCCACTGTAATAGGTTTTTTTTGCTCCTCTTCACGTGAAATAATTTACCCCATTCTATATCTCCCTTCCTTCTGCTCCCAGCGTGCTCTGCTTTCTCACCCTTTAAATATTTTTGTCATTCCTTTAAATTCACATTATACCTGTATCCTCTGTTTATGTATATTCCTTCTAGCTGTACTATTAGTGGCACAATTTTTAAGAATTACAAGTATCATCTTCTAATTTACAGATGTAGACAGTTCAGCTCCATTGAATCCCTTATGTTTTCTTTTTTCTTTCTTACCTTTTTAAAGTTCTGTTGGATCTTGGTATTGAAGATCAATTTTTTTTGTTCAATTCTGGTTTTCTCCCTATGAAAGTTTTAAATCCTTCTATTTCATTGAAGTATTACAGTTTCCCTTGAAGTATTATAATTAATTTCACCAGGTAGGTGATCCTTGGTTGTATTCCTAGCTCTTTTACCATCTGGAATATGACCTCCAGTTCTTTAATGTTGTAGCTGCTTAGTCCTGTGTAATCCTAGATGCTGGAGATAGCAAGACAAGAATTAAACAGTTATTACCCATAAGAAGCTTATCCTCTTTGGGGCAGGAGGGATGGAGGTGTTGTGGGGGGGTGCAAACCATATAAAGAAAATGAAATACAAAATACAGTGTGATTTCTAGAGAAAAAGCATAGGTCTAATATGGAGGACAATTTGCTTAAAATGGAATTAAAGTTACCAAGAGTCCATTAGAAGGATAGAGTAGAGAGGGATAGATACACAGAAGTGACAGAGCTGATGTGAATTGGTAGGAGAGATTGGCTGATAGATTGATTGGTTGGTTGGCTGTTGTCCTTTGTTCTCTAAGAGGACCAAAATGACATCACTATGTGAGAGTCAAGTTACAGTGTGTCCAACTGTGGCTGATCAGACTAATATAAGCTTGGCAATCTTTGGCACAGGTAGGACACATATAGTCCATGTGAACATTTGGGGTTAATTCTCTAAAGTTGTGCATCTCACATTTCTTTCGAACTCCTTCACTTCTTTTGCTCATAGAGCATATGCCTCTCTGATGAGGGCATGCCATGCTGGGTGGTCTTGTGCTAGCATCTCCCATGTCAAAAAATCAGTTCCAAAGTTCTTAAGGGAGATCCCAAGAGTATCCTTGTATTGCTTTTTCTGACCACCACATGAGTGGTTGCCCTATGTGAGTTTTTCATAAAATAGTCTTTTTGGCAAGTGTACATTTGGCATTTGAACAACATGGTCAACCCATCAGAATTGTGGTCTCTGCAGGAGATTCTGAATATTTGGCAGTTTAGTTCAAGAAAGGACCTCAGGGAGGGATCCCTGTCTATCTCAATAATCAAGCCAGGGTTGGGTAAGCAGACAATTTTTAGGGTACCCTTTCCAGCCCCTTCTGCACCCCAGGAGGTGAGCAGTGTGATCCTTGAAAGGCTGCTAAGATACCCAAGGGTCTGCCAAATCCCATTGCTCTTCCAGTGAGATGACCCTATGGCCTGGGCCATCTGTGTTCAGGGTTGTGACTGCACCTGCTGCTTCATCACTTGCCTGTTGCCACAGGACTTTTAGATAGGTAAAAATGGTAAAATGGAATGGATGATATCTTTTGATTATTCTGTAAATTGGATTTAAATGAGACAGTTACATGAAGTCACCAGCCTTACTCTCTCTTCCAGAGTCCAGTGGCAGCACAGAGTAAACACAACTAGTGTTTCTCAAGATGCAGTGGATGACCTTGACTTCTTTGATATCTAACCAAGCTCTAAGCACTCCATAGCTGCTTTCAGCTTCAGCTGCCTTCGGGGTCATTGGGACAAATTATTCTCAACTTCCAATTCCACCAGGAGATGTCTTCACATGCTTGGGGTAGACATCCCCCTAACTCACCAACAGGTTTGAGACCCCTCGGTTACCCTCAGCCTGGTTTAGCCTGTCTGCCTAAATGGTTTACTGGGGCGTGGTCCCTGTGCATGCTACAGCTTCTTGGAGCCACAGGTGAGAGTTAGGTGGGTACCAAAGGTGGAAAGCAGTCCTGAAAAGGGCTTGACTGCCATCACACCAGAGGTACTAGTCTTCCCTGAACACACCCTACACCCCAGAAGAGAAAAGGGAGCTACAGAAAAGGGACTTTGGCCCTAGGCTGGTTATGTCTCATAATCATGGAGTATTAGGATCACAGGAGCCTAATCAAATAACATAGTATCACAAGAAAATAGTTTTAGAGCTGGAGGGGTCTTCAGAAGTCATTCTTTTTTTAATCTCATTTTAAGGATAAGGAACATGAAGTACAGAGAGGTTTAAGGGATTTTCACATGGTCAGATCACTAGGAAATGTCAGAGAAAGGATTTGAACCCATTTCACCTTGTCCTCAATTCCAGTGCTTTAACCAATATATAGGCAACAGAATGCCATGCCCCTACCAAAACATGCATAATAGTGATTTATTAATACTTGAGTAAGATGTAGAAGGATGACAGTATATGAGGAGTTTCTGGCTCTTCCTGGTAGTCGAGGCAGGGGTCAATGGAGTCCTGGACCTTCTGGGTTACAGAAGGGTGAAATGTGTTTGACTCTCCAGTGTTTATCCAGATCAGCTCTGCCTCAAAACTTTCCCCACCACAGATCATCTTCCCCAGAGGACATATTTTTATTTCTCCTCCTAGAGAGTTTTTGTTCCCAGACTGGTTTGGAGGGGGAATGGAAGCAAGACAGATGAAAAGTCCCTGATACTGCCTGGTGGTTAAGCCAGGGGTCAGTAGAGTCCTAGGAACATAAATTAATCTTCTTGCTTTAGTTTCTGTATCTACAAAATGGGGACAACATAGCACCTACAAACTCTGCTTGTTGTGAAGATAAAATGAGATATTTGCAAACCTTAACATGATATATTTTGTGAGTTATCATTATTTTATCAATATTAGCGTTATTATGATTTTTCTCACCTTTGTTGTAATCCCTTCCATGGTATCACATTAAATAGACAATGCTAAGCAAATCCAAGGAAGCAAGATATTCCCTCCTCTTAGTTTATATTCCAGTTGAGAAAGTCTGAACATTTCTAATGCAGTGTCAGAGAAATGTGTTAAATTTTTATCATCACCCCAACTAAAGCAGTAGACTATAGAGACTTATATCGAATGATATACACTTTTGCTGTAAGTGACATTTGAAATTCATGACTTTTTAAATCTTCATTTAAAGGGAAGGATGAGAAAAAGAAGGGGAGTATTTTTTTTAAATTGGTAATGGAGTTCAGTGGTGATTAAAACTCAGGCCTTGATTTATACCCATCACTGTGTTCAGGCCATGAATATTTTCATCACTAGTTTTCTATTGTAGCATGCTTTTAATGTCTGTTAACTTCAGAGCTGAGAAATACATGGGCAGCCAATATGGGGAAATCCATGCCATTACTCTTTCCACATTAGCTGCCTTGGGGTGAATTGTGTATTTGAATCTTCATCTAGAGTTGTCAAGTTAAACCTTTAAAAGATGTTAATGCAAGTTTATTTACTTGAAAACCTGTCCCTTATTCTGACAAGTAGACTTGGTAAGCAATAGCACATGGTTCATATAATCAAATTGCTATGTCCACATTTGAATTTGAATGACAACTGTATGCAATAATGGCATTATTTTACAATCTGTCAAGTGTTTAGTCATAATTACAGTTCCTATATACAGAAAGTATGCCTGTATATAAAGCATTGTTTCCTCTGTTTAAATTTCCCCTGAGCTCTAATTAACTGGTGGAACCACTAGCTTGTTCTCTCTTTTATTAAATATCTTAGAATGTCAGCTATCCTGGGAGTAAAGTGCATTTTATAATTGGAAATGTATGTCAACCTTGTATAGTGTTTATTTTCATATTGGTTGTTTATAAGTAAATATGAAAAAAATGTGAAGACTACAAAATGCACACAAACACACTGAAAATAGGTGGAGAATATTTATTGACCTGATAAGTCTCTTGACTCTTTGGCTCAAAACTGGTGTTCTGAATATTTTCATTATTATTTTTAAGGGTGCCTAGGCTGTACTCTCCTTAAGCATATAACTTAGTGTTCAGGAAGAACGTTGATAACAACACACATTATTTCTTATTAGAAAATGTACAACTTGTCCTTTGGAAGGAAAAAGAAGTGAATAGGTGATTAAATCCCAAGTCTGGATTGCAAGAAATCTGAGTTTTAATCAATTATCTTCCACTTTTGTCCTGTTTGACCCATAGCATTGACTTTCTCTTGATCTACTTTGTAAATGCTCAGCCAGGCAGTTGGATTAGATGACCTCCGAGGTCTCTTCTATCTTGAAGACTGATTAATTCTATTCTTTACTAAAATTGCTCACAAGCTTTGTCCAAACATGGTGATCACTTGTTAACTGTAATTTTTTTTCAAACGTATTTCTAGGTAGCACCATGATTATAGCCCTAGACATGAAGTCAGAAAGAGCTAAGCCCAAATCCTTCCTCAGATACTTAGTAGCTCTGTGATGCTGGGCAAGTCACTTAAACATTCTGGTCTTCAGTTTCCTTATCTGTAAAATGAGGGGTTGGATTTGACAGCCTCTAGATTCCCTCCTAGTTCTAAATCTATGAGCTTATAAGTGTTTTTTCCTCTGAATGATAATAATGCTCATTACTCAATCAATAAACATTTATTAAGTACCTACTGTGTGCCAACTACATGCTTCATGAAGAGAGAGGTAAACAAATATACTATCTCCCACAAATATTCCACGTAGACGATCATAGACTTAGGATCAAGAAAGGACATTAAAGATCATCTAATCCATCTCCTTTCATTTAATTGATGAGGAAACTGAGCCTTAGAGATGTTAAGTATGGTGCTTTTTGAACCAAACCACATTGCATCTAACAAAAATGGAAGTTACTGCCAGGATGTGTATCATTGGGAACGAGCAAGCAATCAAAGAATTTAATAAACACTTACTACATCAGTCAGTGCTTATTATGTACCTGGCAATATGCTAGGCTCTGAGGATACAATAAAATGCAAAACATATATTTCTTGACCTCAAGGAAATAATATTATAATGGGGAAGATGACATGCTAATAACTGTGTGCATATAAGATATATACTATTTGCAAAATGGATGGAAGGCAATCTGAGAGGGGAAGATGTTGGAAGCTGGAAGAATGAGGAAAAGCTTCCTGTTGAAAGTAGGATTTGAGCTGAGACTTGAAGGGAGATAGGAAAGCTCAAAGAAAATGGTAAAGGAGGGGGCAGCTGGGTGGCATAGTGGATAGAGCACTGGCCCTGAAGTCAGGAGAACCTGAGTTCAAATCCAGCCTCAGACCGAACACTTGACATTTACTAGCTGTGTGACCCTGGGCAAGTCACTTAACCCTAATTGCCTAAAAAAAGACAAACAAACAAACAAACAAAAAAGAAAATGGTAAAGGAACAGAGTACTCCAGATATTGGGGATTGCTTTTGCAAAGAAAGGAACAAGGTAAAGAGAGATAGGGTGCTATGTTCAAGGCAATAGCAAGAAAACAAGCATAGCTAGATCATAGAGGACATGTAGGGGAAATAAGTGTAAAAAGATTGGAAAGGTAGTGAAGAGGCTAGGTTGTGGAAAAACTTTATTTTTTATTTTTCCTTTAAGTTTGTTTATTTCTAAAAAAAAATTACATTAATTTTTAAAACTTTTGAGTTCCAAATTCTCCCCCACCTCTCCCCCAACCATTGAGAAGGCAAGCTATTGATGATATCAATTATACATTTGAAATCATACAAAACATTTCAATATTAGTAATGTTTCAAAAAAACAAGAAAGTAAAAAAAGTGTTCTTAAATGTGTACTCAGAGTTCATCAGTTGTCTCTCTAGAGGTGTATAGCATTTTTCATCATGGATCCTTTCGAATTGTCTTGGATTGTTGCCTTGATTAGAGTAGCTAAGAATGTGATGGTTGATCACTATTACAATATTGTTGTTGCTATGTACAATTTTCTCCTGTTTCTGATCACCTCATTTTGCATCAGTTCATATAAGTTGCCCCTCACACCCAGGTTTTTTCTGAAAACATCCTGCTCATCATTTCTTTCAGTACAATAGTATTCCATTACAATCATATACCACAACTTGTTCAGCCATTCCCCAATTAATGGGCTTTTCCTCAAATTCCAATTCTCTGCCACCACAAAGAGAGCAATCAATCTGTGCTTCTACAGTCCTTTATTAAATGTAATTTTTATTCCATTGTGGTCCAAAAAGGCTGCATTTAGTATTTCTGCTTTTCTGCATCTGTCTGTTAGGTTTTGATTCCACAATACATGGTTAATTTTTGTGAAGGTAATATGTACAGCTGAGAAAAAGGGCATTCTACTTCCATTCAATTTTCTCCAGAGGTTTATCACCTCTATCTTTTATATGATTGTATTCATCTATTTAACTTCTTTCATATTCATTTTATGGATATATATGTATAATTGTTTTATATATTAGAGATATAATTATATATATATATATATATATTATGGTTATATATATATGTATATATATGTTTAGTATTGACATTACTTCATTGTCTGTGATTCCTTTCGGCAAGATATGGTTTCCCTGCTTATCTTTTTTAATTCAGTCTATTTTTGCTTTTACTTTGTTAGATATCATTATTACTATTCCTGCCTTTTTTTTACTTCAGCTGAAGCACAATAGATTCTCCTATGGCTCCTTAATTTTAACTCTGTGTCTTTCTTTGTTTATGTTTCACATAAAAGAGGCATACAAGGAAATGTTTTTACAATGGAGGGGGAAATGGTGGGGAGGACTAGCAGTGTGGAAAGTCAGTGGTCAGAAATAAAACAAACTTTTGAGAAAGACAGGATAAAATGGGAAGAATTGTTCAAGTGTGTTTTCTGTAAACAACTTATCATCAAATTCTTGTTTCTAATCCATTCTGCTCTCTGCTTTTCTTTTATGGGTGAATTAATCCCATTCACATTCAGAATTATGATTACTGACTGTCCATTTTTCCTCCATTCTATTTTCTTCTGTTAATCCTTTTCTATCTCATTTTTATCTTGTCCTTTCTCTAAAGTTTGTCTTATTTCTGACCACTACCTTCCTTTATCTGCCTTCCCTTTTATATCCCTTTGCTCTTAACTCTTTCCTCTTCTTTGAACCAATTTAGATTAAAATGAGGTTCAAGCATTGCCAGTCCTCCCCACTATTTCCTCCTCCATTGTAAAAGCATTTCCTTGCATGTCTCTTTCATGTGAAATAATTTTCCCCATTCTTCTTATCCCTTCCCTCTCTCACCCATCCATTTTTTTACATCATCCTAATGTAATCACCTCACCCCATGCCCTCTGTTTATGCATAATCCTTATAATTGCCCTAATAATGATAAAGTTCTTAGAAGTTACATGTATCATCTTTCCATATAGAAATATGAACTGTTTAACCTTATTGCATCCCTTATGTTTTCTCTGTCATGTTTACCTTTTGAGGCTTCTCTTGAGTCTTGTATTTGAAAGTCAAGTTTTCTATTCAGCTGTGGTCTTTTTTTTTTTAATCAGGAATGCTTCAAATTCCTCTACTCCGTTAAACATCCACACTTTCCCTTGAAGGGTTATGCTTAGTCTTGCTAGGTAAGTTATTCTTGGTTGTATTCAAAGATCTTTTACCTTCTGGAATATCATATTCCAGGCACTCTGTTCCTTTAAGATGAAAGCTGCTAAATCTTGTGTGATCTTGACTTTGGCTCCATGATATTTAAATGGTTTCTTTTGGGCTTCTTGACCTTTCTTTTTCCCCTCGTTGACCCAGGGGCTCTGGAATTTGGTTATAATATTGCTTGGAAGTTTAATTTTAGGATTTCTTTCAGCTGGTGATAGGTGGATTCTTTCAATTTCTATGTTATTATCTGATTCTGGAATGTTGGTGGTTTTCCTTTTATAATTTCTTAAAATATGATGTCTAGGCTCTTTCTTTGATAATGGTTTTCAGGTAGTCCAATAATTCTTAAGTTATCTCTCCTTGATCTATTTTTCAGATCAATTGTTTTCCCCATGACATATTTCATATTTTCTTCCATTTTTCAGTCTTTTGACTGTGTTTTCTTGGTTCTTAATATCTCATGGAGTCATTAGCTTTCACTTGTCCAATCTTACTGTTAAGGAATTTTTTAAGTGCCTTTTGTACCTCTTCTCCCATTTGGCCAATTCTGTGTTGGCCCGTTCTTCTCCTTAAAAGGTGGCATTTTCTTTAGTATTTCTTGTACCTCTTTTATCAAGCTGTTAATTGCCATTTCATAATTTTCTTCCCTCCATCTCATTTTCTTGCCTAATTTTTCCTCTATACTCATTTCTTTTTAAAAATCATTTTTAGTACTTCCAGGAATTCTTGTTGGGCTTGTATTCAATTCACATTTTTTTCTCTGAAGCTCTGTTTGACTTCATTGTCTTCTTCTGAGTTTGTTTTTGGTCTTCCCTTTCACTGTAGTAGCTTTTTATTGTCAAGTTCTTTTTGGTGTTGTTGTTGTTATTGTTTCCCCCTTTTCCTAGCCTATTTCTTCACTTTGGATATTATGTTAAAATTGTTCTCTTTTCCTGGGTGAGGGATAGGGAGAGGGCAGTGTCTCAAGTGTTAGGCTTATTCTCACTGTGGCTTCAGAGTGTGTTCTGAAGGTTTGGAAGTTTTTGGTCATTCCAAGTTGGTATGATCTAGGGAGAGGTATTCTCACTGCTCTCCTAGTTTACACTCTGGCCCTTTATTCCCTGGGATTGTAATTAAAACTGCTCCTCAGGACCCTGCGTGCTTCCTTGGGACAAGAAGCAATACTATTCACATCAAGATCTCCAGTCCCTTGTGACTGACAATGATACTCAGGGGTCCTCTTCATCCAAAGTGCTCCTCTCAGCCCCTAAATGGGGAATATATTGGAGTGAGGGGAGATTTCAAGCAGAGATACCAATTAGAAGGCTGTTGCAGTAATCCGGGTGAGAGATGATGAAGACTTGTACTAGAGTGGTGGCTTTTTGAGGGAAGAGGAGAGATGTTACAAAGATAGAAACGATATTTGGCAACAGATTGGATATGTGTGGTGAGTGAAAGTGAAGTTTAGGATGACACCAAGATTACTAAGTTTCGAGCTAGGAATAAAAAAGGCAGAAATGAAACCATTGTTCCCCTCAAGGAACATACAGCACTTTGGGGGAAATAATGTATCCAAACATAGTGATATATCAAATGAATACAAGGCAGTGTGGGGAGAGGGGTTGCTAGCAGCTGGAGGAGCACGACAGTCCTCCTCTGGGAGGTGGGGCTACAGTTTAGTTTTGAAGGAAAGAAGGAATCTAAGAGGTGTATGTTGATACAGATGAGCTAGCAATGGCTCAGGCTACTTAGTTTTCCCTTAATAACAATAACTTACATTTGTAGTGCTTTAATGTTTTATAAACCAGTTTGTACAATTCTCTTTTAATTTTATTTTTTTAAATTCTGAACTTAATAAACACAGTTAAAATGAGCATAACCCATGTATTCTCATTTGATTCTCAAACCAGCATTTCTACCTTGTTTAATCCTCATCTGAGGGGCTTGGACCATAGAGCCTAAAAGATTATATATGTGACCCTGGGAGGGGGATGCTACTTTTATTCCCGTTTTACAAACGCGGGAACTGAAACTGAGAGTGTTTTAACTGGAGTACCCCAAGTGACACAGCTTTCAAGTTTCTATAGTAAGATTCCAAACAAGGTCTTCCTAATTCAATTCCAGTGTTGCTCAAGTCCAGACAATGCTAATTCCCCTTTTGTTCCTTAGCTCCCAAGTCTGTTGGAGACATATGAGCAAAAGGAACTAATAATACAGGAGGGAAAATGCTTTTTCATTCATAAGAGAGTAACATTATATAGTAAAAATAGTCTTTCTTGATTGTGTTTATTTGTTTCTTTCTGTTTAAATAGCTTCTACAAATGATTATATATATATATATATAATCATTTGTAGAAGATATTTAAATATATATATATATATTTTTCTCTGTCTCTTAGGAAGAAAAAAACAAAACAGGTACAATCAGTTCTGCTATAACACACGTTTCAAAAGCACAAATTTGTTACAACATAATTCATATATTAGGGAACATTTTTAGCATAATGCCAATTTTGAGTTTGTTTCTATGGAAGAAACAGCAAGAATGCAGGAAGCTATACCTTTCCATAATTGGGCACAAGCTTCAACTCTTCCAATGTCTACAAGTAAACTTAACTGCAAACTTTACAGCTTCTACTTGTAAACTGTCTTATTTATTTCATATATACTGGTACAGTAAGAGATGTGAGCAGAGAAGGCTGGTTCAAATCTACCCGAGCCTCTCTCCTGCCCCTTTCCAAAGGCCTGCCTGATTTGCTCATGCAGCCTGGGGCAGGCCGAATGGAGGGGCACACTATTTATTGTAGTATTTGTGTATTTTTTAAAATTGTATTTTGTTTTTAATTTATGGAACAAAACAAGCATTTCCATAACATAGTATAATAAAAAGATGATTGCATATGGAACTGCAAAGCTGTTGCGTACAACTTGCTAATCCTTTTGAATATATATAATAAAGTTTTCATGTAAATTTCTTTTATTCCCTTTTCTCTCCACCCTAGAGATGCCTACCATTAGACACAAATAAGTATCTGTATTTGTAAAATTGTTCTATATCTACTTCTATTTATCAGTTCTTTGGATGCAGATAACATCTTTCTTCACATGTCTTATTTTTAATTTTATATTTGTAATAGTCAAAATTACTAAGTCGCTCAAAGTCATTCTTAAAACAATAATACTGTTACTATATATGATGTTCTCTTGGTTCTGCTAACTTTACTCTTCACCATTTATAAATTTCTTAACCATTTTAGCATGTATAAAACTCTGGTACCATTTTTTATTAGTTAGCCTCACGGAGGCAGTATGTAAGTAACTTGGTTTGGTGAACAGAAAAGAACTAGGTTTAAGTCTTATCTCTGACACTTATTGGATAAATTAACCTCTCAGTGCTCTAGGCAACTTTTTAGTACCATAAATTGCAGGTAGCATGTGTTCATGATATAGTAGATAAAACTCCAGGCCTGTAGTCAGGAGGACTTGAGTTCAAATGTGGCCTCAGTCACTTACTAGCTGTGTGACCCTGGGCAAGTCACTTAACCCTGTTTGCTTCAGTTTCCTCATCTGTAAAATGATCTGGAGAAGGAAAGGGCAAACCACTCCAAGATCTTGGCCAAGAAAACCTCAGATGGGGTCATGGAGAATTAGACATGATGGAAATGACTGAACAGCAATGACAAGAGAATAAGAGGGGAGTTGGGAAGGGAAGATAAAGCCATTTTAATGTGAGTAAGCTTGTATAAGAAATGGAAGCCGAGGAGGCTGTTGTAGCATGGTGGTAGAGCTCAAGGTGACCTCAGTTCAAGTTTCATCTCTACCCCAACTGTGATGTGACCCTGGGCAAGTCATTTAATGTCTAAGTGCCCCAGGCAGTCAGACTATAAATTGCAGTGAAGGTGGCAATCTTCCTTGTGGAGGGGATTTCTCACAGTTCTCTCTGCTTATGAAATCACAAGGAGGTCAGGGTAGAAGCAATGGAGTAAAGGAGAGTCACAAGCTGTCATTTTCATCGTTATCTCCAATAAAATAAACCATCTGCACTGAAAAATAAAGGTCAACATCCATTATTGTGTATGGATATAGCACTTTAAAGGTTGCGAAGAATTTCACCTACATGTACTCGCTTCAAATGAGATATTCATGAAGCACTCAGCACAGTGCCTGGCTCATGCTGTTACTGAATCGTTTCAGTCATGCATGGCCAACCATTCATGACCCCATTTGAGGTTTTCTTGGCAAAGATGCTGGAGTAGTTTCCCATTTCCTTCTCCAGCTCATTTTACAGCAAATGGGGTAAAGTGACTTGCCCAGGGTCACATAGCTAGTAAGTGTCTGAGGCCAGATTTGAACTCAATGAAGTTGAGTCTTCCTGACTTCAGGCCTAGATATCTGTGCACTATGGTACCCCGACAAGACACATAGCAGGTACTTAATAAGTATTTCTCCCCTTCCCTTCTTTTCTTTCCTTCAATACTTTCAGCAGTCCTCTAAGGCAGCTACTGTAGTAATCATTACCCCCATTTTAAAGAGGAAGAAACTAAGGCTTGGAGTGGTTAATGCTTCACCCAGGGTCCCATATGTAATGACAAGTGTCAGAGGGAGGCTTTAAACCTGTATTATTCCTTACTGTCAATTGCTGCTCTCTTCCCACCTCATCATAATGTTTCTTCAAGTCAGATGGTGACATCTTCACTTTAAATGTTGCCCCAAGTGGGGAGGTGGAGGGAAGGTTCTTCCTGGCTGTTTATTTATTCAGAATATGTAAATGAAAGAGCTGGAATTTGGAGCTAGGTGCTCCTCTGACTTGAAATCCAACCCTCTTCATATTTAATTTAAATTAAAGAAAACACACACACACACACACACACACACACACACACACACACACACACACCCCTACCTCCAGGTGTTATTTGCCAGCTTTATTTGTGAATGGGTCATTTGTAAAACCAACCAAAGATGCATTTATGCTTCAGGAATTTTGTGTATCTCTCTTACTCATTTCTTTTTTTGAAACTCAGTTACTTACCCAGTAGTTACTTGTGTAAGGATTTTAGAATCTCAATATTTTGCTTTTATTGTGAATTGTCCTATATAATTTCATAGACATCAAGGAGAGATCGATATTCTAAAAAAAAAATTTTTCCAGAAGCTTATTTTTTTAATGGATTATACTTTGAAATCATAGAATTTTAGGAGCTGGAATCAGTCATTCCATCAACAAATCGTTTTTAAACACATACTATATGATAGGCATTGTGCTAGGTCCTGGTGATACAAAAATAAAAATGAAATGCATTATTTAAATTCAAAATGCATATTTCCATCAGACTGGAGTCAAGGACTATATCTTACATAATTATAACTTGAAATATATGTGACTTCACATGATTCATTATTTCCTCTAATCTAACCTAGCTGCCCCTCAAGGACTTCAGGGGTAATCTAGTTCAATTCGTACCTGAGCAATAATTTACTTAAAACCTTTGACAAGGAATTGGCCAGTTTCCATGAGAAGATGTCCAATGGTGGGAAACTCAATCTATTTGAGACAGTCCATCCCACTTTTGGGGGGCCATAATTTTTAGATTTTTCCTTATGTTTAGCCAAAATAGGCATCCCTTACTCAGAATCATTGTTCCTAATTCTCTCTGCTGCCAGGTAAAACAGGTTTGATTCCTTTTCCACATGACAGGGCTTCAAATGTCTGGAGACTTTAATTCCATTCCCCACTAAGTCTCCTCTTTTCCACACTAAACACTTCCAGGTCACTTAAGCACAATATGGCATTCATGATTGTGAAATATCATCATCATTACTGAGTGACTCAGTTTTTGAAATTCAACACCTTCCCAACCCCCTCATTTTCCATCAACAGCACTGCTTGGTTTTGATTCTACAAAACGTTATGCCCCTGTACATGGTACGTACCGCCTGATTGCATACCACCTATGGATTTGAAAAAACCTGTGTTCAAATCCCACCTTTGACTCATAAAGTTGGTATGACCTTGGACAAGTCATTTACACTTTCAGTGTCCTAGGCAAAATTTTAAGACCTTGAGTTACAGAGCAGTTCCCTATATGAATTGGGAACTAATGATAATTATAGAAACTTTAAAATATAACACAGGCAACAGTCAAATGAGTTGTTTTGGGTTTCGTGTCACACTATTGACTCATTAGACTTGCAATCTATTAAAACCCATATTGATGTCTGAGTTTAGAGGTGTGTTAATGAGCTACTCTCTATCCACATTTTCCCAATACTACATTTGTCCAATTCAATTATTAAATTAAATTTCATTTATTTCTAGTGAATTTCAGCTTCACAAATTTTCTTGCTGTCTACATAGATTTAAAAAACAAATGATATGTTGGCTTTAGCCAACATCAGATGCATAGTAATAATAAAAACTAACATTTAAATAGTACTTACTATGTGCCAGACACTGTCCTAAGCACTTTGCAATTATTATCTCATTTGATACCAACAATAACACTGGAAGGTGGATGCTATTATTATCCCCATTTTGTCAATGAGGACAGCCTAAATGGTAGTTTTGAATTTTCAGTTCAGTTGAACAAACATTTATTAAAAATTTGCTATTTGTGAGGCCCCAAGTTTATCTGTAATATTACCATTTGAATAATAGGAACCACTGAACACCAATTTGAAATGTAAACATTTTAAATGTATTCTGTACATAAATATGAGCGGGAAGACTTTTTTTTATTGCTATACTCTGAAGTTAAGTGACTTTCCCAGGGTCACACAGATAGTAAATACATGAGACAGATTTTGAACTCAAGTTTTCCTAACTCCAGGCCCAAAACTCCTTGCACTATTGGGCCACTACCTCCCTACCCCTTGATCTGCATCTTTAAGAAGCTTTGTCTTTTTAATGACTCTATCATTTGTCTATTTTTGTCCTCAGTTACCTGCCATTAATGCCACCTTCGATATTGTCCATATGTCTTTTAAAAAAACTCAACTTGAAATGTATTGCATGTCTCCAAAATATCAAATTTTTATGTTATCATTGTGTTTACTGTTTATTATTCTTATTTTTATTATTTAGGGAATAAGGACCATTCTTATGGCTTCATTGAAATAAGAATCCTGGATGAGGATACTCCTTCTGTCAATGCATGTTGGCACCTTCCCTATGACCTCTATTCTTAGGGGCCCACCGAGGAGTTAAGTGGATTGCCAAGGGTCACATAGTCAATAAGACAGAAGTATTATATGTTATAAGAAAAAACATCTGAATTGCATCAGTTTATAATATTCCTTCCCTGGGGTGGAGCCAAGATGGAGAAGTAAAAGCAGGGACTTGCTTGAGCTCCCCGCAAACCCCTCCAAATGCCTGTAAATAATGACTCTAAACAAATTCCAGAGCAGCAGCACCCACCGAAAAAAAGAGTGAACAAATTTCCAGCCCAATACCACCTGGATGATTGACAGGAAAGGTCTGTTGTATCTGACTGGGAGAGGAAAGCAGTCTACCACAGGTGGTACAGGCACAGACCAGGCCCCGGCAAACCCAGAGCAGGCCTCAGGGGACTGAATCATGGGCAGCTGTGGTGGTTTCCAGACTTCTCAACCCAAAAATGCCAAAGACAACTTAGAAGGTCAGTAGGAAAGGTCTGTGGAACCTGGGTGAGAGAGGAGGGCAGGCCACCCCTGGCCCCAGCACAGCCCTGGGGTGATGGCGATGGCAGCAGCAGCAATAGCTGCTTCTGGAGATCTCCACCCACAAATAGTATCGAACAACTGATCAGAAGGAGATTATAGGGCTCTTTGCTGGCACTGAGGTAGGATTCTGTTTCTTTGCCCATAACTGAATTTGGGTCACAGTCCTGGGTAGCAGACCTGGGGTGAGGAGGAGTGCTGATATGGCAAAGCTTGAGGCTGCAGTGGAGAGAGAACCCTCCTCACAGTTCCAGGGCAGGAAAGAGAGCTTGTGGTCACTCACAGACCACAGCACAGGCCAGGGGAGGAGTAAACACCTCTCCTTAGATTAAATCACCTTGGAAGAACTAAAAACTTACAACTGCCTACCCCTGAAGCTTGGGACACTACACCCTCTACACTAAACAAACAGTTAAAAAGTCAAGTAATTGTCTGGGAAAATGAGCAAACAGTAGAAAAAAACTCAGATTATAGAATCTTTGGTGACAAGGAAGATCAAAACATACACTCAGAAGAAGACAACAAAGCCAAAGCTCCTACATCCAAAGCCTCCAAGAAAAATATGAATTGGTCTCAGGCCATGGAAGAGCTCAAAAAGGATTTTGAAAATCAAGTAAGAGAAGTAGAGGGATAATTGGGAAGAGAAATGAGAGTGATGCAAGAAAAATCATGAAAAATGAATCAACAGCTTGCTAAAGGAGCCCCAAAAAATACTGAAGAAAATAACACCTTAAAAAATAGACTAACCCAAATCACAAAAGAGGTCCAAAAAGCCAATGAGTGCAAGAATGTCTTAAAAAGCAGAACTGGCCAAATGGAAAAGGAGGTCTAAAAGCTCACTGAAGAAAATAATTCCTTAAAAATTAGAATGGAGTAAATGGAAGCTAATGACTCTATGAGAAATCAAGAAATTATAAAACAAAAACAAAAGAATGAAAAAATAGAAGACCATGTGAAATATCTCATTGAAAAAACAACTGATCTGGAAAATAGATCCAGGAGAGATAATTTTAAAATTATTGGACTACCTGAAAGCTATGATCAAAAAAAGAACCTAGATATCATCTTTTAAGAAATTGTCAAGGAAAACTGCCATGATATTCTGGAACCAGAGAGCAAAATAGAAATTGGAAGTATCCACCAATCTCCTGAAAGCGATCTCAAAAGGAAAACTCCCAGGAATATTGTAGCCAAATTCCAGAGTTCCAAGGCAAGGAGAAAATATTGCAAGCAGTCAGGAAGAAACAATTCAAGTATTGTGGAAACACAATCAGGATAACAAAAGATTTAATAGCTTCTACATTAAGGGAAGGCTTGGAATAAGATATTCTGGATGTCAAAGATCTAGGATTAAAACCAAGAATCACTTATCCAGCAAAATGGAATGTAATCAATGAGGGGGAAAATTGATATTCAATGATGTAGAGGACTTTCAAGCATTCTTGATGAAAAGACCAGAGCATGAAAAGGTAAACAGGAAAGAGAAACCATAAGGGCCTTATTAAAGTTAAACTGTTTACATTCCTACATGGAAAGATGATATTTGTAACTCCTGAGGTCTTTCTCATTATTAGGATAGTTGGAGGAAATATGTATATGTATATAGATATAGATATAGATATAGATATTATATAAATATATTGTACACACACATATAATACATACACACATGTATATATATATATTATACATATACACACACACTTATGTGTATGTATGTGTGTATACACACACACACACACACACACACACACATATATATAGACAGAGGGCCCAAGGTGTGTTAAATATGAAGGGATGATATCTAAAAAATAAAAAATAAAAAAAGTTTTTACAGTGGAAGGGAAGAGGGGGGAGTTGAGAAGGAATAAGTTAACCTTACTCTCATGGGATTTGGCTTAAGGAGGGAATAATATACACACTCAACTGGGTATGGAAATCTTTCTTAACCTATAGGAAAGTAGGGGGGAAGGCAGTAAGAGGGAGGTGATAGAAGGGAGGGCAAATTGGGGGAGGGGTAATCAGAAACAAACACTTTCAATGAGGGACAGGATAAAAAGAGAGAATAGAATAAATGGCGGGGTGGGATAGGATGGAGGGAAATATAGTTAGTCTTTCACAACATGACTATTATGTAAGTGTTTTGCATAACCACACATGTATAACCTATATTGAATTGCTTGCCTTCTCAATACAAGTGGTTGGAGAAGGGGAAAGGGAGATAATTTGGAAATCAAAATTTTGAGAATGAGTATTAAATTTTTTTTTTTACATGGAACTGGGAAATAAGATACACAAGCAATGGGGTATAGAAATCTATCTTACCCTACAGGGAAATAGAAGGGGAAGGAATAAGAAAAGGATGGGTGATAGAAGGGTAGGCAGAATGGGGGAAGGAGTAATCAGATTGACTGCTGTCATGAAGTGAGGGAGGAGGGGAAAGATGGGGAGAGGATTTGGAACTCAAAATCCTGTGGAAGTGAATGTTGAAAACTAAAAATAAATTCAAAAAAAAAAAAGAATATTCCTTCCCTGATGAAGCAATGATGAATCTTTTGAAATTCTGAAATATCAAAAAATACCCAAAGGCTATATATTCCATTTATGATGAAATATCAGAAATTAACCTTCTGTTAATACATTTCTGTGTATTATACTTTATATGTTTACAACTTTCTCTTGGTCTCAGTTTTCTTACCTCTAAATTGTGAGTATTGGACTGAGATAATCCAAATGGACCTTTTTTACTTCTATTGTTTCCCTTATTTATATGTCTATGTGCATGTATTTATGAGATCTCTTATACAGAGTTGTAAAGGCAGACTGATTGAAATAGGTTGGAGAAAAATTCACATGCTTGAAATTCTGGGTCCCTATTTGTCCCTTCCTAGAGCCATGGAATATTATTACTGTAAGGGAACTCAGTAATCATACAATCTAATTCACTCCTTTTACAGAGGGAAAACTGTGGTGTCTATGAAAAGAAATAATTTCAAATAAGAAAATTTATATAAAAATATTTTCAGTGATGAAATACCTTGATAAATAAATATTATTACTATTATTATTATTTTTATTATTATTGCCTATCATAGGACATTGCATATAGTTGATGTTAATAACCATTTGTTAGATGGAATTGTCCAAGTTCACACAGTTTATGCAGACCTGTATTTCCTGTCTCTAAATCCAAAGTAATTTTTAATATCACTATAAATATAGAGTCTCTTCTGAGAATTTGTGTTTTTACTTATCCTACTATATTAACTACCAAAATGACTTCCTGAAGTAAAGGCCAATCTTTTTAACATCAATATTTTTGTGGTGATGCTAACTGGCTGTTACAGCATATTAGAGTCTCATAAAGTTAAAGGTTAGCATTATCTGAAATAATAGTTGTAAATAGCTATACTGTTTATTACTCTCTCCTCCTAGATTGTCTCTCCCCTCTGGATTTTCATGATTTGATTCTCCTACCTTAATCTTTTTTGCTGGATCCACCTCCATACGCCATTTTCCTTTTCTGTCATATTAGCCAATCTGATAGGTGTCAGCTGGTACCTCAGAGTTGTTTTAATTTGCGTTTCTCTAATCAATAGTGATTTTGAACTTTGTTTATATGACTATTGATAGCTTCAATTTCTTTGTCCAAAAACTGCCTGTTCATATCCTTTGACTATTTATCAATTAGAGAATGACTTATTTTTTTATATATATTAGATTCAGTTCTCTATATATTTGACAAATGAGGCCTTTATCAGAGATATTTGTTGCAAAAATTTCCCAATTTTTTGCTTTCCTTAAAATTTTGGTTGCATTGGTTCTATTTATGCTAAAACTTTTTAAATTTTATATAATCAAAATTATCTATCTGATATTTTGTAATGCTCTCTATATCTTCTTTGGTACTAAATTCTTCCTTTATCCAAGGATCTAACAGACAAACTATTCCATGCTCTCTTAATTTGCCAATGGTATCACCCTTTATATGTAACTCATATACCCATTTTGACTTTATCTTGGTATATGGTGTGAGATGTTGGTCTATACCTAGTTTCTGCCATACTGTTTTCCAGTTTTGCCAGCAATTTTTGTGAAATAATGAGTTTTTGTTCCACAATCTTGGATCTTTGCATTTTCATATACCAGATTACTATGATAATTTGCTATAATGTAATTTGTACCTAATCTATTCCACTGATCCACCACTCTATTTCTCAGCCAATACCAAACTGTTTTGATAATTACTGCTTTATAATATAATTTGAGATCTGATACACCCAGACCACCTTCCTTCACATTTTTTCCCCTTGGTTCCCTTGATATCCTTGACTTTTTGTTCTTCCAGATGAATTTTGTTATTATTTTTTCTAGTTCTATAAAATAATTTTTTTCATACTTTGATTGGTATGGCACTGAATAGATAGATTAATTTAGGTAGAATTGTAATTTTTTTTATATTGGGTTGGCCTACCCATGAATAATTAATATTTTTCCAATTGTTTAGATCTGACTTTATTTATGTGAAAAGTATTTTATAGTTGTGTTGGTATAGTTTCTGAGTTTGTCTTGGCAGGTAGACTTCCAAGTATTTTATATTTCTACAATTATTTTAAATAAAATTTCTCTTTCTATCTCTTGCTGCTGGATTTGTTGGTAATATATAGAAATGCTGATGATTTATGTGGATTTATTTTGTATCCTGCAACTTTGCTAAAGTTGTTAATAATTTCAAGTAGTTTCTTAGTTGATTCTCTAGGATTCTCTAAGTTAACACCACACCATCTGCAAAGAGTGATATTTTTGTTTCCTCATTGCCCATTGTAATCCTTCAATTTCTGTTCTCTTATTACTACGAATAACATTTCTAGTATGATATTGAATAGTAGAGGTGATAATGGGCATCCTTGTTTCATTGCTGATCTTATTGGAAAGGCTTCTAACTTATCTCCATTACATATAATGCTTGCTGATGGTTTTAGATAAATATTACATACCATTTTAAGAAAAGTTCCTCTATGGTCTCTAGAGTTTTTAATAGGAATAAATGTTATATTTTGTCAAAGGCTTTTTCTGCATCTACTGAGATAATTATATGGTTTCTGTTGGTTTTGTTATTGATATGGTCTCTTATGCTGATAGTGTTCCTAATATTGAACCACCTCTGCATTCTTGGTTTAGATCCCATCTGGTCATACATAGTGTATGATCCTTGTGATATATTGCTCTAATCTCTTTGCTAGCACTTTATTTAAAAATTTTATATCAATATTCATTAGGGAAATTGGTCTATAATTTTATTTTTCTGTTTTGGCTCTTCCTCGTTTAGATATCAGCACTATATTTCTGTCATAAAAGGAATTTTGCAGGACTCCACCTATTTTCCCAAACAATTTATATAGTATTGAGATTAATTGTTCTTTAAATGTTTGGTAGAATTTGCTTGTGAATCCATCTGGTCCTGGATATTTTTTCTTAGGAAGTTCATTGATGGCTTGTTCAATTTATTTTTCTAATATCAGGTTAAGTATTTTATTTCCGCTTCTGTTAATCTGGGCAATTTATATTTTTGTAGATGTTCATCCATTTCATTTAAATTCTCAAAAGGTGGCAAAAGATCTCCTAACAATTGTATTACTTTCCTCTTCTTTGGTAGTAAATTCACCCCTTTCATTTTTGATACTAGTAATTTGGTTTTCTTTCCTTTTTAAATAAAATTAACCAATGGTTTATCTACTTCATTGATTTTTTCCATAAAACCAGTTTCTAGTTTTATTTATTAGTTCAATGGTTTTCTTACTTTCAGTTTTATTTAATCTCTCCTTTGATTTGCAGTATTTCCAATTTGGTATTTAATTAGGAGGTTTTAATTTGTTCTTTTTCTAGTTTTTTTTAGTTATGTGTCCAATTCATTGATCTGTTATTTCTATATTTTATTGATGTAAGCAATTACAGATATACATTTTCCCTTATGTACCACTTTTCTGCATCCCATAAATTTTGATATGTTGTTTCATTGTTGTCATGTTTTAAAATTAAATTATCTATTGTTTCTATGATTTGTTATTTGACCCATTTATTTTTTTAGGATTAGATTATTTAGTTTTAAATTATTTTTAATCAATTTTCCAGTGCCCATTATTGAATGTAATTTTTATTGTATTTTGATCTGAAAAGGGTGAATTGACTATTTCTGCTTTTTTGCATTTTTATGAGGTTTCTGTCCTAATACATGATCAATTTTTGTGTAAATGCCATATACTGCTGAGAAAAAGTATATACCTTTCTATTCTCATTCAACTTTCTTCAGAGATCTATATATCTAACTTGTCCAGAATTTAATTCACCTCCTTAACATCTTTCTTCTTTATTTTTTGGTTAGATTTATCTAGTTCTGAGAGGGGAAAGTTGAGGTCACCCACTAGTATAGATTTATTGCCTTAATTCCTCCTTTAACTTATTCAACTTCTGGTACACATATGTTTAGTATTGATATTACTTCATTGTCTGTGGTACTTTTCAACAACATATAGTTTCCTTCCTTAGCTCTTTTAATCAAATCTATTTTTGCTTTTGCTTTATCTGAGATCATAATTGCTACCCTTACTTTCTTTACTTCAACTGAAGCATTTTAGATTCTGCTCCAGCCCCTTACTTTTACCCTGAGTAGGTCTCTCTGTTTCAGATGTGTTTCTTTTAAACACCATATTGTAGGATTCTGGTTTTTAATCCTGCCACTCACTTCTGTTTTATGGGTGAGTTCATACCATTCACATTCATGGTTATGATAACTAACTGTGTATTTCCCTCCATGCTATTTTCCCCTTGTTTATCCCTCTCTCTCTTACCCCCACCCCTTCTCTCCTCACAGGTCTTTCATATCTGATTACCACCCTGTCCCTTCTATTATACTCATCCTTTTTTACTTCCTCGTAGGGTAAGATAGATTTCTGTTTACAACTGAGAATGTATATTATTCCCTCTTTGAACCAATTCTAATGACAGTAAGGTTTAAGTTTTGTCTACTCGCCCCATCTTTTCCTCCCTTATAATAGTTCTTTCATGTCTACTTTATGTGGCATAATTTACCTCATTCTTTCTTCCCCTTCCTTCTTCCAGTGCAATCATCTTTCTTACCCCTTTATTTTTTTAAGATATCATCCCATCAAAGTCACCTTATATCCACACCCTTTGTCTCTGTATACTCCTAATTGCCCTTACAGTAATAATTTTTTAAAAGATACAAATATTACTTTGTTATATAGAAATATAAAGTTTAACCTTATTGAATTTCTTACATTTTCTCTTTCTTGTTTCTTTTATGTCTCCCTTGAGTCTTGTGTTTGGAGGTCAAACTGTTTGTTCAGCTCTGGTCTTTTAATTAGGAATGCTTGAAATTTCTCTATTTCATTAAATGTCCATTTTCCCCTGGAAGATTATATTCAGTTTTGCTGGATAAGTGATTCTTGGTTGTAATATGAACTCTTTTGTCTCTTGGTATATCATATTCTAAGCCCCGTGGTTCTTTAATTTGGAAGCTGCCAAATCCTGTTAAATCCTCATTGTAGCTCCACAGTATTCGAATTGTTTCTTTTTGGCTGCTTGCTGTACTTTCTTCTTGATCTGTGAGTTCTGGAATTTGGCTGTGATATTCTTGGGAGTTTTCATTTTGGGATCTCTTTCAGGTGGTGATCCCTAAATTCTTTCAATTTTTGTTTTGCTCCTTGGTTCCAGTATATCAGGATAGTTTTTCTTGATGATTTCTTGAAAGATGCTTTCCCGGTTTTTGTTTTTGTTTTTGTTTGTTTGATCATGGGTTTCAGGTAGTCTAATAATTATTAAATTATCTCTCCTGGATCTGTTTTCTAGGCCAGTTGTTCTTCCAAAGGGAAATTTCACATTCTGTTCTATTTTTTAAACTTTTTTTAAATTTTGTTTTATCATGCCTTGAAGTCTCATGGAATTGTTAGCTTCTGCTTGCTCAATTCTAATTTTTAAGGAATTATTTTCTTCAATGAGCTTTTGTACTTTGGCCAATTCTATTTTTTAAGGAGTTATTTTCTTCACTGGATTTTTGTATATCTTTTTACATACTGTTGACTTTTTTCATGATTCTCTTGCAATGCTCCCATTTCTTTTCCCAATTTTTTTCTATTTCGTTTTTATAATCCTTTCTAAGTTCTTGCAGGAGCTCTTTCTGAACTTGAAACCGAATTACATTTTTTGAGGCTTCACATGTAGCCATTTTGACACTATTGTCCTCTTCTAAGTTTGTGCCTTGATTTTCCCTGTCACCATAGTAACTTTCTATGGTCAGTTTTTTATGCACATTTTTTTCTGTGTGTTTAATGATTTGGTGTTTTCATGTGAGAGTTGGGCTCTGGTCTTTCATGGTCCCAAGTTTTTTGTGCTGGGGTTCAGGGTCTTGCTTCTGCCTTTCACTGGAATTCAGAAACTAGCTGCTTGCTTATACTAGTGGGTATACTTCCCTTCTGGCTTGCACTAGGGATGGGGTGTCCTGTTGACCTTCCCAGAGTGCGGGGTATTTCTGTTGTCCTGCCCCGGTGGTAGGGTCTCTTGTGGTTGGTATGGAAACAGTGTTTTTGCTGGTTGTCCATGGCAGGGGGTGGGGGGGGTTGGGGGGGAGATCTTGTTACTGTTCTGCTCCAGGGGCAAGGCCCTGTTGCTGGGTTGTTGTGGAACAGGGTGTCTCTGAGGGTGGGTGCCAGGTTGGGGGTCTTAATATTGGCTAGTCCCTGGGTGGAGTCTCACTACTAATCAACAAAAGGGTCAACGCATGGCCAGAGGCTTGTGCTGGGGGAGGGGCTGCTGCGGCAGGGCCTGGCTGTGCTGAAGAAGCTTCTGGCTTGCCTTGGAGGTTGCTGGACCTCCCTGGTGACTTGCCCCAAGCCCAGAGCCCTACGGCAGGCCCCCTGCTGTGAGGCTGGCTGCTGGTGCTCTTGGACCTTGCTTCCCTTTCATCCCAGTGAGACCTTTCCTCCTGTGCTGGTAAGATGCTTCTCTGCTCCTAGATCAATTCTGAGGTCGTTTTAAAGTTGTGTGGAGTGGAATTTGGGAGAGCTTAAGATGGTTCCTTCCTCCCTCCACCATCTTGGAACAAGAAGTCTCCATCAAAGGGGATGCAGTTTTATGCCTGGAATGAATTCCTTTTACTCGTTCCTCTTCTTAGAAGCCTTAGATTCCACTGATGCTCAGCTCCAAGGCTTTGTCTCCAATGCAGGTCTTTTTTGGCTCCTAGTATATAATGGCTTGCTATATAATGACACGTAATGTTTTTGAATGACTTGGTTTTGGAACTCTGTTTATTCGTGCCTTTTAAATAGTGGCCAGCACAGTTCTTCTCTAACTAAATGGTCTTTTGATTAGGATCCTTATTATTTTCATTCTATACCAAAAAAAAAGACTGTTTTTCCTGAGTTAAATACCTTCCAGATAAAGACTGCATTCAGAACAACTATATAGTGCTGCATCATTTCCAATACTGCCCTCAAAATTTCACATTTTAAAGTTCTATGAGTTCATGGGGTTTTATAAGATGATAAATAGTTCAAACAGACTGTTTATTAGCCAATCATCCATCTGCTTCACCATACTACAAATTTAGGAGAGACTGTAATGTTGGATTAGATAGAGATTATGACCATTGGATGGGAGATATATCTAATCAGTACAGGAATACAGTGATCAGGAATCCAGTCCTGATGGAAGCTGTAACAATGATGATTATTGAACTCTAGCTCTTCAGACCCAGTGGCCTCCTTCAAAAGAAGTAGTAGCAAAAACCACAAAAAAATTGCTGCACTATCATGAAACACTAAGACATCCTGGAGAGAAAGGCGAAATAAAAAGAAGTAGCTAAATGAGAAATTATTTGAAAATGGCACGCAGTGTCCTTTACAACATATTTAAAAACAGTTTCATACAAGTAGATTGAAGGTGGGGTGGAAAACTCATTTAATATTACCAGCATGAAATCATAGTTCACTGTCAATTCTGGTCAGAATTTCTGTCACTAGACTTGTGAAACTGTCTCGTTCTTGGTTAATAACGACAGAATTCACCGTTCCTTTTAATGATTGACACAAATTACCAAAACATAAGTCATATGGGGAATAATTGTGTAGGAATGTAGTTTTTTGGGGTTCTAATGAAAGGATAACCCACCCATCCATTCCAGAACATTCGTATTTTCTCCACTGGTACATTTCATAACCTATTTCATATCTTCTCCTTCTGTGAGACTCTTGGCTATGTCCTGCTACAAATCCTCTGCAAGAGGTCAACCAAACGTGTTTAGAACATTTGTCTAGGTATCATTATGCTGCATAGGACCCACCTCCTTGTCCAGGAATGTGTCTCTGATGAAATCTTTCATACTGCATCCAGTGGGTAATTCTTCATAGGTAATATGTGTCAGCCAGCATTAAATGATCTCCACGTGCCGAGCGTAGTGCTCGAGACTGAGAACACAAAAACAAAAATGGAACGATCTTGGAGGAGGGGAGCTTCCACGCCTCTCTGCTGGCCTGGAGCTTCCACTATACTGGGGGAAACAACACAGACACACACATACAAGTAAATGCAATATGTATACCAAGAAGATGAAAAGTAATTGGGGGAGGGGAGGCACTTACAGTTGAGGGGATTGAGCAAGATAGAAGCTTATCGTCAGTGCTCAGCATTTGGCTGATTACTTCTAATGCTTCTGTATGTCTGAATGATTATTTTTTTTACTTCCAAAGATCTCTAAACAGAGCAGCCTTACCAAGAAAAAGAGGGAATCATGCATTTCAATGAATCTTTGTTGTTTAGTCGTTTTTGTTTGTGTCTGACTCTCTATCACCCATTTTTGGACATTTCTTGGCAAAGATACTGGAGTAGTTTGCCATTTCCTTTTCTAGCTCATTTTATAGATGAGGAGACTGAGGCAAACAGGGTTAGATGACTTGCCCAAGGTCACACAGCTAGTAAGTGTCTAAGGCCACATTTGAATTCAGATCTTTCTGACTCCATGCCGGGTGCTCTATCAACTGTGATATTGTTAACTATCCTCACCTCAAATACCACCTTCTATTTAGAGGAGAAAACACTTACGTGACTGTTCAGTTTTGTGGAACAGGAAGACTAGTTCATACTTAGGGTCCAGCAGATAAGTTGCAAGAAAGATATCCTTTAGCTTCTGGTTCCTTCTTATCTGAGGTTACCTTTCTTGCATTTGTTTTGTAGGTTTTTCTGTTACCTTATGTAAGTGAATATTGTCTACCTTGATCCATTTTTGTCCCTGAGTGCTCAGTGCCTAACAGTTTCTAACACATGGTTGGCTCTTTGTAGATATTGAGTGATTCGTCTAAATCCTGTGTGATTTGATTAAGTCACTTAGTATTTTATTTTGTCTCATGGGTTGCCATGGTAAAATAACTCATTACCAAATTATCAGCCTACTGATCCTCAACTACACCGGCACTCAGAAAACAAAGCTGGTCCTTAGTCAAAATTGCAGGGTCATATCGAAAGTTTTCCAGAATCGGAGACACAGCTGGAAGATGTACTTCATTGGCTTAACCTTTGAATGCCAGTGTCACCTCCATGCCATGGTGAAGCATTAGGTGACACTTTGTGGAGGTGTTTTTGTTACAAATATAATTAACCACAACAATCGTTTTCCTAATGTTGAATCATGCTTTGTATATTTTGCATGTGATGGTCATGATCAATACTTCTGGTTATATTAATGTAGCCTCTTTATTAATATTTTATTCAATGTTTTATACCAATATTTATGTAGTGATATAAGTCTATAGGTCTTTCTCTGCTTTTTTTTCCCTTTTGGGTGGCAGAACTATTTTTGTCTCATAAAAAAGAAAACACTTTGTTAACATGCATTTTTGAAAACAGTTTAGGTATAATAGGGATAATTGTTCTTTAAATCGTTTGATATATAGACAAATAATAATAACACATATAAATGACTGATCCAAGAAAAATTTCTTTCCAAATTTCATGTCTCGCTTTCTGAATTTTTCTGGGAAAGGCTTTTTTAGGAATCAATATCTTTTTGATTGGGAGTTTTCATAGCTATTAATCTATTTAGGTTTTCATTTTGTTGGCATGTAATTAAGCATTTTATATTCTTTATTTATATGTATATATGTAAATATAGAAGTACTTATATAAGTGTCTGTTTTTTCTCCATTAATCAAGAATGCTCCATTTACTTTTTAATTTGACCTATTTTGTTTTCATTTATTTTTGTAGTGGGGTAGGAGAATCAGATTAGCTAATGAGGCAGTCAAGTGATACAGTGGATAGAATATTGGGCGTGGAGTCAGGAAGCCATGAGTTCAAAGCCAACCTCAGATACTTTCTCTGTAACCCTGGGAATGTCATTTAACCTGGCTACCTCGCTTTTCTCAATACTAAAATGAAGATAACAATAGGACCTATTTCCCAGAGTTGTTGTGAGGATCAATATTTGTAAAGCTCTTAGCACAATGTCTGGCATAGAAAAGGTCTTTCAATAAATCATTCCTTCCTTCCTTCCTTCCTTCCTTCCTTCCTTCCTTCCTTCCTTCCTTCCTTCCTTCCTTCCTTCCTTCCTTCCTTCCTTCCTTCTTCCCTTCCTTTTCTTCCTTCCCAAAAGCCAAATTTTTTTATCTGCCCAATAACATTTTTATTTTCAATTTTATTTATTTCTTTGATTTTCAAAATTTCTTCTTTTCTGCTTATTTTGGAATTAGTTATTTGTTGATTTTCTAATTTTTCCATTAATTACATGTTCATTCATAACTATTCTATTTTTCCTTTTATCAATAGAAGTATTCATGGATAAAACATGTATATATTCATATACACATTATATATACACACATTTGTGTATGTCTATACATATAAATACAAATGTTTCCAGAATATGGAATTACTCTGAATCATTCGCCTTAATATGGTTATTTATTGATTTTATGATTTGTTTAGATACCCTCTTATTATTTAGGATATTATTATTTACTCTGCATTTAGGTCTGCATCTTTAATTCATATTCCTTTCATTGGTTACAATTTTTATTGTGTTTTAGCCTGTAAAGTATGTAATTAATAATATTGCCTTTTGCATTTACTTCTAAATACTTTACGCTCTAACACATCACCATTTTTGTAAGTGTACCTTATTGCTATAAAAAGTATATTATTTTATATTCCAACTAAATTGTCACAACTATTTCATGTCTATTTTGATATTTTGTTCTTATCTATAATTTCATCCTTTTCCTCTTTCTGTTAGGTAAAAGCTAAAGAAATCCACAATTAATTTTTTGTAATCAAGTTCTATTAAATTTCAGTTAGCTTTTCCTTTAAGTACTTTGATGGTATAGCATTTGGTTCATGTATATTTAATATTAGTAATACTTTGTTATCTCTGGTGCCCTTAAGGATAATATTATTCCCCTTTTGTCTCTCTTGACCACATATAATTTTATTTTTTCCTTACCAGAAATTATGATGGCATGCCCTGCCTTTTTTTTTGTATCAGTCGAAATCATAAAACATTTTACCCTAAGGGTTTTAACTCTTCATCTTTATGAACTATGATTCTAATACAAAAAGAATTGTCAGTTTTATTTTTTAAAGGCAACTATGGCAAACTACTACAGCATCTTTGCTAAGAAGTCACAGAGAGGAGCAGGTAGATGGCACAGTGGATGGAGCACCAGCCTTGGAGTCAGGAGGACCTGAGTTCAAATGTGACTTCAGACACATAACACTTACTAACTGTGTGACCCTAGGCAAATCACTTATCCCTGACTGCCTCACCAAAAAGCAAAAATTAAAAAAAAAAATTAAAAAATAAAATCAATTAAAATTAAAATGAAAAAAAAAGAAGTCACAGAGTCAGACACAACACAAAGGACTCAACAACAAAAGGTGTTGCAGTAGATAAGAGTGCTGCATCAGGACTCAGTAAGACTTGAGTTCAAATGTTGGCTCAGATACACGTTACCTGCATGGCCCTGGGCAAGTCACTTAACCTCTGTTTGCCTCAACTCTAAAACAGGGATAGTACTAGCACCTACTGCCCAGGGCTGTTGTGAGGATCAAATGAAATATCTGTAAAGTACTTAACACAGTGTTTGGCACATAGTAGGTACTATATTAATGTAAGTAATTATTACTTTTAATCTATTTTATAATTCTTTCCTGTTTTATTTTCAACTTTAGCCCATTATCATTCAATCTAAATATTGATTTTCTTCTTCTTTGAAATCCCATGTTACTTAAAAAAAACAAAAATCAGCACAGTTTCTGTAGCTTTTTGTTTTGCTTGAAACAACCAGACCCTACTCTCCACCATCACTTTTATGCTCCTCCCTGCCCTCTGTTTTCCTATCCCAACCTAAATCTCTAGCTAATTCCTTTTTAAAATGGTCTTTCTTACCTGTTACTCATTTTACTCAAAACTATCTTGTCCTTTTTGTTGCCAAAATATAATTCCCTACCCTTCCCAACCTCTATGGCCCCCAATTTCTTATCTGGAAAATGCAGGAATTTGACCTCTAACATCCCTTCCAGCTCTAAATCTTCCATTCTCTGAAATTTCACAAGTTTATCCTGAGTAGCAATCAAACATTTGCTAAGGACTTATTATATGCCCTGTCATACAACAAGTTTGTGTTAGATGGAGGATTGATCTGATATCTTCCTGACTACATGAACATCTTTCTATCCACTATGTCAGCAGCTCCTAAATCATGGTCTGGGGACCTCTGGGGAGCTCTGGATGTCCCTAATACTCTTCTAGAGAGTCCAAGAGGTCAAAATGATTTTCATTATAATAGTAAGACATGAGTATTTCTGTATGGTGAATGTCGATAGATATGGCCCACATAAACAAAAGCTCTTCTTGGGATAGGGGATCCTTAATAATTTTTAAGTGTGTTAAAGGATCCTAAGACAAAAAAAAAAGTTTGATCACTGCTGTATTATGTCATGATCACTCTCCCACCTCAATTGTAGGCATCAATAGAACTGATGGATCTGACTTCCTAGAGTGAAATTTGAGGCGTGGAATTCAGTTACTTATGCATGTTGCTGGCTTGTGTGATGGCATTTTATCTTCCTCATAGTTCCTGTACAACTTGAATGAAAGTAAAGCATCTTATTTAGAATGAATGAATGATCAATTTGGATAATATACTTTTTATTAAAAATATTATGCTAATATAAAAGTCTTATGAAAAGGTGCATAGATGCTCAGTTGATCCTTGTTGACTTTTTTCTTTTTATTAAGTGGAAGATGGGACCAGATTAGACTTTGGATTTCATTGATGTATACCAATATACTGTATTCATGAACTACTTTGACCAATGCATATTACAACGATGTATCAGAGAGCATTTGGAGCACTGAGAAATTATGAATTCCCATCATCTCACAATGTGTTTTAGAAGCAAAACTTGAACCTAGTTCTCCTTGACTCTAAGAATGACCTTCTAGCCATTAGAAAACACTGTTTCTTATTGACTTGACATAAAATTACAATAGATTTTCATTTTTAATTTCCCCTAGGCAGCAAGGTGGCTCCACAGATAAAAAGCTAGAGATAGAGTCAGGAAGACTTGAGTTCATATCCAACCTCAGACACATTAGCTTGGTGACCCATTGGCAAGTCGCTTATGTCCTATAAAATGAGGATAATCATAGTATTTTCTTCCCAGGATTGTTGAGACGATCAAATGGGAAAATGTTTGTGAAGTACTTTGCAATCTATAAAGAGGTACATGAGTGTTAATGATGATGATAATGAAGAAGAAGAAGAAGAAGAAGAAGAAGAAGAAGAAGAAGAAGAAGAAGAAGAAGAAGAAATTAAGGATAATGATTCATGGGAAATTATGATTTGAATCAACACAAAACTTCTGTCTTCAAACAAATAATTAGCCTTAACAACACAAGAGTAAAGGTACGTAACATAGTGTTAATGTGTAGGAAGTGCTTAATTAAAAAGCCTCTTGAATGATGAAAACAGGATATTTAAGCTCTTTCCTGGTATAGATATTACCCAGGGGTCAGTATTTAGCCATAATCTGCATGATATGCCAATTTTCAGTGTACTAATATCCTCGTGTATCTTTTCCTATACTTCTTTGTATCCTACTTCAAACTTTCACTGGTGCAAACAAATGACATATAATTAAAATTTGAAAAATAGTCTTTTTACTTCATTGAGTTAGGTTTGAGGTTCAAGGAAAAGGAAAGGACAGCTTCATGCTAACTCTCAACTCTGTTTACTTAACCTTTGGCTAAATTCATTTTTGCTGGTCTCTTCATATTTCTCTGATGGCTGCATTCTCTGAATGATGTTCCTTATAGGAATCAATATTCTGCATGTTTCTTTGTCCCTCGAGAATGATCCCATTTTTAGGTCATACTTCATCCAAACTTTGTTCTGGAAAAATAAATGAAATTGTCACACTAGTGACTCTCTATAAACCTTTCCCATAAGAATGAGTTATTATGTAATTTTAGAAGCTACATTCACTCTGAATTATGGGCTGCCCTGGAAATACTAGTAGGACAATTTGTATTTTTCTCTGTAAAGAAAAGCAACAAATATTATAATTAATAAAAGGAGACCTCCAAAGTTATATGAAGCATCATTAAAATATGCATTCATATTTACATTGATTGATCACATTTTTGAGGTAAGACATTTGACAAAATCAAGAATGTTTTGACTGTTTTTCTTCTTTTTCCTGTCAGATTGCATATCAATGTATTTCTAGCTTTAAGCTCTTTCTAATACAAATCTAACTTTACTAACAAGTACCAATCCCTCTGATTTTCCTATGTCCTTTTTTACAATGTAATGGCTATATCTTAACTCTATTACCCCTTTCTATCTCTGTGATATTGACTGCATGACCCAAAAATACTCAGCTGGTTTCAACAAATAATTAGTTTTTTTTTCCTTCCCCTTCTGGAAAAATGCCCAACAATGAGAGAACTGAATATAATCAAGTGGGTTGGCATTATTTAGATCAATAGTCTCAAACTCAATTTTAAGTCATTTTAAACATAATAGTAATTTATTTGCTAATAATTCCTTGTTTCTTTTTACAAATCTTTTGTTAATATGATTTTATATTCATCTAAACAGATGTGCAGAGGATTTATCTAATATGTCTAGGGGCTGGTGTTATTGAGTCTGTAGGAAACTCTAAGTAGTTAGATCCCAGATTTCAGATATCTGATATAGGCCAGTGCTTTTCAATGTGACACATGCCTTCCAAGGACCTTTGGGGTATTGCATGGGGCCACTAGATACCAGAAGCATGTTCTAACGTTGAGTAAGGTTCCCACAAAATCAAGGGAAAAAAGAAAAAGAAAGATTCCCTTTCAATGACTTTACTGATGGAAATTTCAACTCTTGTGAGCAATGGGCAAAAATACAGGCCCACCACTATTATTGCTATCAGAATGACAAAAATCCATGTAGTTGTACCTCTGATTATCATATTCAACCACAGATCAAGCTACAGAAGGCTAAACAGAAAGGTAGGATGGTGATGGGGATAAAGGTTAGAAAGTCTCATTAGAACAGCTCACGTTGGATATCTCATTCTTATATCCTGTCTTCCTCATTCCTTATATTTCTCCCACATCTCCACCCCAACATATTTTCCTGCATGAGAAAGTGACGGCGATCAAGATTGGAGTGAGTCAAAAGACAGTTGTCATTAGGAAAGGAGATAGACATGAGGAGAAGGGAGAGATGATCTTTTGCTCCGTTGAAATGATTCAGGGCCCAAGCTTTGAGGGAAAAGAAGTATTATAATAAAACATCAATAATGATGCTGCATATGAAAAAAATATAAAATAATAACAGCATTAGTTAAGTTTTTCCATGTCTGCTTCTATCAGAACTCCACTGTGCAAAGAACAAGAATAAGGAAATATTAACAATAATGATAGTTCATGTTTACATAGCACCTGAGGGTTTAAAAAGTATTTTCCTCACGACATCAATGTGAAGCAGATTCTGTAAGTGTTCTTCTATCCTTCTCACAGATGATGTACCTGAGGTTCAGTGAGAGGAAGTGACTCACCTCTGGTAAGATAGGAAGTTAAGTGTCAAATTAAGGGTTTAGACCTAGGGGTCCTGATGTCAGTTTCCAAACTCTTTTCATTATTCCCTTAATGCCAAAAATTCTCTCTAGTAAGAGAATGGAACCATCTAGAAAATTCCCATTGCATTACAGAAATGAACAAGAGCATCTCATTTTACTGAGTTTGGCCCAGTATTCTCTGCCACAGGGTTGTTTTTTTTTTTTTTTGTAGGTCATAAGATCCTTGGGATTTGGACCTGAGATGGTGTGCAGACATTCTCCTCCTCTCTGCCACTGTGTCTTCTGTGTGCAGAAATTCTCCTCCTCTCTGCCACTGTGTCTTCTGAATCTTAAAAAGTTCTATCAGTCATTAATGTAAGCATTCAATAGAAATCATTCTTTGGTTCAGCAGATCTCTGCCCTTACTTCACACTTTTCAGCCTGTGTCCTCTTCACTACTTCACTACTTAGTACCTAGAAAATGTCATTTATTTCTGCAGCCAGCTGTGGAAGTCTTGGTGTTTAACCCTGACAGTTCCAAAATTAAGTGATCACCAGAGCCCCAAGGCACTGGGTCCAGGGCACCGAAATTAGAGAAGATAAAATTTAACACATGTACTCCTTCAGCCCATACTGGTAAGAGTTCCTCCACCTACTCAACTCAAATTGTCTTAATTGCTTGTTGTATTATTTTCATGTCATGAACTACAAAGTTCATTTGAGGGTGTTTTTTATATGTTTTTCCCAAGCTCCATATTTGATTATTGTAGCTCTGATGATCACCAACACTGTTAATTAAAAAGAAATACTCTCATTTAACATTTCAAAAGTTAATTCCACACACTGAGTACTCAACTGAAAGAAGGGGAACTATGGAACACATAATGCAAAATTAATTTATATTTGACTTTCAGATTCTTGTAATAGGTTTCCAAGTCACATTGTATGATATAAAGGGACAGTGAACTGACTTTGGGGTCAAAGGAGCTGGGTTCAAATCCTAGTCCTCCTGTTTGTTATCTGTGTGAACTTACACCACGAAACTCACAGGGTCATTTACCTCATCTGTAAAATTAGTGAGTTGAGCTCCATGCCCACTGAGTTTCCTTCCTGCTCTGGATCTTTGATGCTATGAATTGCCTAATTGTACAGAATGATTGAGGCTGATACTGAAATTAACTTCAGTTCACTGGACAGCAACACTTCCTGGATATAGTCCTATAGCTCTGAACTGAGCATGATACTCTAAATTTAGGATTGAAAGCTGGAAGAGGCCTCCAAGCTCAGCTACTCTTTAAGGATGGATGAGAGAAGTGGAGAGACTTTCTAAGAACACATGGCTAGGAAATGGGAGAGTCAAGGTTTGAACCTAGTATGCAGATTCCATATCCATTTCTAGTAAGATAGAGCATGTTTCAGAGACTGTGGTTCATGTTGTCGCTTACTTTGTTGAGGCACCTTTCAGAAGGAGACTTTTTATGAACTGATAAAGCCCTCATGCCTTGAAAAGACAGACCTTCCCAATGCTGCCGCCATCCAAATATGGTTCTCCAAGCTGAATAGGGGGTTATTAGGGTGGAGTGGAAAGAGCACTGGGTTTGTATCCAGGAGACCTGTTTCAAGTACTATTTCAATACAAATCCAAGTCTTTCTGCACTTAAATAGTAGGGACCTGCCCAGAGGCAAATCATAAAAGATGCCTGAGACTG
>NW_020949548.1:4750507-4773069 GCF_900497805.2 Vombatus ursinus | reverse complement strand
ATATATATATGTAGATATATAGAGAGATGTATATAGCTATTTATGTGTATGTATATATGTATGCATTATGTATACCTACAATACTTGTGTATATGTTCTATAATTTGTATATGTATTATTTGTCTATCTGAACATATATGTATACAATACACATATGCAATATATGAATGAATATTGCATGCACATTTAAATATAGGAATTGCATCTATGTATATATGAATTCACACATGCACACACAGGTACATGCACACCCACATTAGCATTGCGCACAACATACTTGTATGCATGTGTGTTATATGCATAGGCATAATATGTATCATACATACATATATATGTATTATGTGCAGTACACAGATAGATGATAGATAGTATGGATGTGTGTGTATGTGTGTGTGTGTGTGTGTGTATCACCACTACATAAGCCATAGCAGTGGAAAGAAGGAATGACACGTTGCTTCTTGAAATTGACACAGATTACACTTTGCCTCACTAGGTTGTTTAAAATTTACCTTTTTGCCAACCTTAAAGCACTGTACAGGTATGAGTTATTACTGAATTGGAGCTCCTTCTCCTGAACTTGGTTCATGCATTTTGAGTAGTTTATATCATATAATATAAGAAGCAGTGGATGACATCCCCCCCTCAAAAAAAATCTCTCCTTGCCAAGTTCACAATTCCTGAAACTCTATCTTTACAATTTCATTCCTTTGAGATAAGTGATGTGTTTTCTCTGAGTCTCTTTTAAAAGGAAAATCCTTGTGGGAGAGCCATTAAGTTTCTTAAAGCATTAACTTGAGTATGCATTTGTTTATTAGATGCCTTTCTTCTGTAACTGAGGAGACTGAAGTCATCTTAAAAGACTAGGCTGCTGTGGACAAACCAAAGGTAGAACGCAACTGGAGAAAACAGAACCGAAAGGAAAGATGAAGGAAGTCAGTAATAACTTTGATTTACTGTACAGTGTTGTTAAAGAACCATCCTTTTGTACTGAGCTTTCTTCATGGGTAATGAATGCATTTCCATCAAGAAAAGACTAATGAGAAATAAATAGGAAATGAAACTGTTGAATCAATAATAAGTGTAACAAGGTAACAGAAGGTTATTGACCATTAAATGGAATGATTAAGTGCCATAAACAGATTTTGTTTTCATTCCAAAGAGGTACTAGTTTTCTGTCTGTTAATGTAAGATTTCACCCCTAGACAATGACATCCACAACCTTCAAAGAAGTTTGGCACAGTGAGTAATTTTAGGTCCAACAGTTGTGTTAGACTATCAAGCACATGACCACGATAATTCCACTGTATATTTTCACACCTTTCAAGCCTGCCTAATTTACAGTAATTATCCCAGTACTATCCTGATGATTCCTCACTTCAAATACATCAATGACGATGTTTCCTATGCTACCACATTTATGTAAATGTTCATATGTTTGTGCATTGACACAAATGTTTGTGAGTATGTGTGTGTGTTTGTGTGTGTGTCATCACATATTTAAATCTGTAAGAGACCTACATGGTGATATAATGAAACACCCTCAATTTAAAGATGAGCAAACTGAGGTCTGGAAAGGTGAGTCACTTGCCTTAGATTACTTGGAAATCAACTTTACACAAGTGGCTGAAAGCAAGTGTAGACAGGGCTCTTAGAATTGAGAAGGCAGATGATCTTGGAGGTCAGCGTTTTAAAAGGTTCATCATTATGAATATTGAAATCATTTGATGTGAAGGAGATAGGAAGAGGAGGACTATGAGTTAGGTCCTGACCTCATGGAAAGAAGGTGACCTATGAGTTGCTAGGTGACAGCAATTACAGCTTAGACAGGGTGATTTAAATGGATGGAGCGGATTCATAGGAGGTAAGGTTGTTGGGTGATGAGAATGTGTGAGAATGTCAGTGAAGAGCACAGAGTATGTTGACTTCTCATCCTGGCCCTCTGTGTCAAAACTGCAAAAAATCTGATGACAGACACAAAATATCCTACTTCTAATGACTCACTTGAGTCATTAGACAGACCTAGGAGAAAAATAGAAGGTAAGAAGAGGATTTCTAAATCAACCCTATTTACCAGTGTCTGGCAGACAGCTTCCTGTGACATTAGAAAAGAGAAACTGAGATAAATGACTCATGGCAAAAGAAACAATCCTGGATAAATGGAAAGAGGAAACTAATTGGAATCACTTATCTCCCCTGCAGATTTATTAACAAACCATTGTGTTTATTTGTGTCAACTAGTTAACAGGTACCCAGTCATGGAAAAATTTGGCAGATGCTTTTTTTATTTAAATAAATCATAGGGTGATCATATCTTTTAAGCTCTGAGTTTGATCAAATGTGGGGAGGAAAGAATTTTGGGGGGCAAAATAGCATATTAATAAAAGTAAGGTCTTGTAATGAAAGAGCTAACCCCTCCCCCATCCCGGTAGTATACAAGGGTGGAGGTGGGAGGCAAATAGGGTGGTCCTTAGAGACACACTATCAAATGTGAACTCATCTAGTGGATTCTGGAGTCAACTTTCACCATCAGCCATAAGTGTTAGTAAATTAACCATTCCAGATCAGTCTCTCAGTTCCATTATTTTGCCCATAGATTTGTTCACATGACCAATCCCTAACCCAGAAGTTTCTACTCTCCTGGGTACCCACACTATAGAATCCTTGAGATTAGAGGTATGATGTATCTATTAAGTTCTCCTTGTGCCTATCAGAGAGTTAGGTGGCACAATGGATAGAAAGATCTGAGTTCAAATCCAGCCTCAGAAACTAGCTGTGTGACCTTGGGCAAGTCACTTAATTGTAAAATGAGGATGATAATAATAGCTTCTACATCATAGGGTTGTTGTGAGGATCAAAGGAGATAATATTTGTAAAGTGTTTAGCACAGTGCCTGGTATATAGTATTATATAAATGACTCTTTATTTCTTCTTCCCTTTCAGTTTTCTTTCTTTCTTTTTTTTTAATGTGATTTCCTCAGTGTAGGGAATTCCCAGTAAGGTATAGTGGAAAGAATGCTGGATTTTTGAATCAGAGGTCCTGGGATTAAAAAAAGCTTTGACAGAATTGTACACAAAAGTCAGTTGTTATTATCCTTATAATTAATGAACAGAAAAAGCAGACATGGAGAATTACATGGGGTAATGGAACAGGCTCTCCATTAAGCACAGATCAGTATACTCATGCAGTGGGGCAGGAAGGCAGGGAGGCACCTGGGTCCTACTATTTAAACTAAGGAAGAAAGCACTCCCCACAGCTCTTTGCAACAGGATCTGATGAGAAGAGAGAGCAACTGATGATAGTTCTGGGTGTGGGTGGAGGGCAATGGGATTTAGGTGTACCCAGAAGAATGAGGATTGCTGGTGGATGAGAAGTGATGGTGAATGAACAAGACTGGGATTGCAGTAAAAAACAGAAAGATGTTGGAGCACTGTAGGGGAATGTGCAAAGATCAGGTAAGGATCGTTTGATGAGGAAAGCTTGAGGGAAAAGGAGAAGAACATGGCAGGGGTGAGCAGTGCCATGACCTTCAGTCTCCTCTCCTTCTTTAGTCATTGCAACATTGATGAGTCTCCTAATATTGGTGTGGGATGCGCTGATACCCTGTCATTACTGAATGCACGCAAACAGTGCACACCAGGGCACGGAGAAGAGATGGTGACACTGTCGTATAATAATAGCTGGCATCTACAAGAGCACTTAGAGATCTGCAAAGCACCAGTTATATGTTTTCTCTTTTGAACCCCACACAACCCTACGAACTGGGTGCTATTGTTATACCAGTTTTACAGATGAAGAAATTGAAATTTAGAGAAGTTAAGTGACTTACCCAGGATCACATAGCTAGTAAATATAGAGGGGCAAGATTTGAACTTGGGACTATCCACAAGTCCTCCTGCCTGTCCTCCAGCCAGTCTGATACAATTTTGATGAATTTGAATGGGTGAGCTTCCTGTTTCCAGAGAGGGTATGGGTGGCAGTGATATAAGGCAAGGCCGGTATTCCAGAGTCCTTCTAAAAAGTGCAGAAGTGAGGGAGGTCAAAGACATTTTCCAATCTTATGTAAGATCCAATGAACACTGAACTCTTGCAGATTTTCATTATCAACCTCCAAAATAATAGGTTGGTATTTATATATTTACCTAGCATTTCACGATTGCAAAATGCATTACTGTACTTGATCCCCACAGCTACTCTTTGAGTTAGGTAGCATAACTACTAATAGGATGACAACAACTACTAATAGTAGTACTAAAACTAATACTACTACTGCTTCTGCTGATGCTGCCACTGCTACAACCTTTACCACGACTACTATTACTACTGCTGCTGCTGCTTACTCCTATTGTTACTATTGCTCCTGCTGCTACTGCTACTATTACTACTGCTGCTGCTGCTACTGCTACTATTACTACTATCACCACAACTACTACTGCTGCTGCTATTGTTATTGCTATTATTACTGGTATTGCTGCTGCTACAGCTACCATTATTACTACTACTACCACCACTACTATTACTGCTACTGCTGCAATTTTGTTTCTGCTACTATTACTACTACTGCTGCTGTTACTGCTGCTATTACTATTACCACCACTACTACTGCTGCTGCTGCTGCTACTACCACTATTACTATTATCACTACTACTACTATTACTGCTGCCTCTACCACTACTGCTGCTATTAACATTACTACTACTACTACTACTACTACTACTACTACTACTACTACTACTGCTACTACTATTACTACTACTACTACCATTACTGATGTGGCTGCTATTACTATTTCTACGGCCACTAACACTACTGCTGCTGCCATTGCTTCTTACCACTACAAGTGCTGCTGCTACTGCTATTACTACTACTATTATTACTGCTATTACTATTATTATTGCTGCTTCTATTGCTATTGCTTCTATTACTACTACTACCACCATTACTACTAATGCTGCTGCCACTGCTACTACTACTTTTATGGAGGACTAAAGTGGGCTAGCATGAGTAGAATAGAATAGGAAGTTGAGCCCCTGGGATTCAGACCCTGGTCTTCTGATTCCAAATCCAGAGGTCCATCCACTATTTAAGGGCTTCTTCCATAAAATAATTTTTTTAATATGAATTGTTCTCAGGGAAAGATAACGATTGGACTTCTATTTCTCTCCTTCTCATTATTTATGTAATTAAATTACAAAGAAGCACAACTGATCAGCCTTTGTAAGCTTGTGATGCACACACGTTCATGAAGTTATGTGTGTGGTGTGATAAAATCATTTTACCCTTAGGCGTCTTTCCTCCCATCTGGAAGAATCTTTTTTATGTTTATTTGTTTGTTTTATTTTTACTTCATTCATTGAGAAGCGCAGAGAAAAAATGGATTTAGATTCTTACAATTTCATACATTCCTCTCAATCATTGATCTTCTATGGAGCCATTTAAATGTCAAAGGAAATTTAATTGCCTTTGATTAGGAAATGGTTCCTTCCCAAACCCTTCAACACTGGCCTTTAGAGGTGAAGGACTTTGGTGCAGGTTTTTGTTTTCCTTTCTGGACCCAGATTCCCCCTGGTTTTGGTCTGGATGGAAATTGAGTTGCTGCATAGTCCCTGGCTACCCTGGAGCTCTATCTAGCTCTGTCCTTAGGCGCTGATGATGACTTAGCTCTGTTTTGGCCTCTGGTTGAAATAAGCTTCATTTCTCTTGTTCCTTCAGAAGCTTTTAAGGAGAGTGCTTTTTTCACCTCCTTTAAGAAAATGGCAATAATTGAGCTGAAGTATTCGTAATTGCCATATTTCAGAAGTCCAATAAAATATTAATATGGTTTTAAAGAAAAGCTGCCTGGATGCAATAGGGAATTGGCACTGCCAGCCAAAACCCTGGACCTGCTCTCTCAGTCGCTTTCTTTTAATTAGGGAGAACCTTGCACTCCAGTTGCTTTTGGTGGGAGAGATTCTTGATAACCACCAATCAGAGCCATAACTCGGGAAAGGTGAGAGGGCCTTTGACCCCAAGCATCAAGATACAAATGAAGGAGATTTAAAAGAATAATTCAGAAAGATTTCATATATCTTTAATTTGCTACATTTTGCTTTTGAGGGCACTTGAACTTCTTCACCAGGTAAAAACAACTGAGCTTAGCAGCTAATTAAAAAGAATAATTAGCTGAAATAGGAAGCTACCAGATGGCATTCCTCCTTCCCTTCAGTTGCCATTCCCTGGTGGCTTTGTCTCAGGGGAGATCCTCCTAGGCCCAGTCTTTGGGTGGAGTCCTCTCTGGCAGCGGCCTCACTGCTACCCACCATGGGACAGTGTCACGATGTCTCCCTCCATGGGATCGTATTCCTAATGTTCCAGAGTCTTCCCTCAGTTCAAGTGAATTTATGTTAATTGTTTCTTGCATTAGTTTCACATCATGAATTGTAAAGTTGATATGAAGGTGCCTTTCATGTTATATACCTGAGACACCAAGAGTTCCAGTTATGACTCTGCCAATATCATTTCCTTTTTGTTCCCTCAGGAAATCAGAGTCCCCTCAGTCTTACAAGGATCACCACGTTTTCCATCTTTCTTTCCTACACCAATTATAATTTCTATGAATATTCCTTCCTGATATATATATATAGTCCAAAACTCTCTCCCAAACTCAAGTCCCATATCAACAACTAACTATTTGGCATTTCCCATAAGACAGCCTGTATCCATCTTGAGCTCGACATATCCCAAAGAGAACTCATTAACTGTCTTCTCAAAGCATCCCTATTTCCAGCTTCCCTTATTTCTGTCAAGGGCAGTCCTGTTCTTCCAGAAAACCAAATTCATCACCCAGAATAATCCTCAACTTTTTATTCTTCTTTGCCCCACATATCATTGCTGAATTGCTGAATCATGTTAATTCTATCTACTTCACATTTTTCTCCTTCAAGGTCTTCAATGTATTCATACAACCATCAAGTCCTTCTTGCCATTTACATGTACAGCTGTAGTAGTGTCCTTATTAATTCCCTGACCTTAATTAAGTGTGTCCACTATTCCAACTATCCACCACCAACTGCCAAATCAGCTCCCCTTGTCTCTAGGGCTAAATATAAGCTTCTCAGTTTGACTTTTAAAGACATTCACAGCTTCTACATCCAGGTTAGCTTTTCAGATGTACCATATATCACTCCCCTTCATACCTACTCTATTCACTGACTTCCAGCTCCGAGATCTGAGACTTTGTCCAGGCTGCCACCTACGCATAGAAAGCCTCGAAGTTCAGCTCTAGTATGGACTCCTATGTGTGACTTTTCCAAATCCCCCCATCTGTCTCCTGCCCCAATTACATTTTCTATTAACAACAACAACAAACTTATAAGACCATAGACTTAGAGCTACAAGGGAATTTAGAGATAATTAAATCTATCCTTTTCATTTTACACACAAGGAAACTGAGGCCCACAGAGAAGAAATGAGTTGCTTAAGATCCATAAGTTGTAAGAAGAACAGCTGATACTCAAACCCAGGTCCTTTGCCTAGAAATCTTGAATGCTTTCAACTGGTTATGACGCCTCCCTTGCTATATTGTTTCTCACCAATGGGATGTAAGCCCATTGAGCGCAAAGACTGTTAGATTTTGTGACTTTTTATCCCAGTTCCTAGCACATAGTAGGTGCTTAGTGAATATTTGTTAATTTAAACATTTATGAGCTTTTGAACTTTGATAGCACTAATTAATGGAAGGAAAAATAAGACAGAATTTGCGCAAATGCATGTAAGGATAAATGCACGGATTGCAAGCTCAATTCTATTTCCATCTTACCTTTCTAGTAGTATTGCATTTTAGCCAAACTCTCCCCTCCCACCTTCTCCCCACCATAGGATCAGGCCTCAATTCCTCTGATCTTAGGGGTAAAATAAGCTCTATAGTATCCTGGATGTCTTTGCAAATGGAAATAATTTTCAACTTGGATAAGATTAAGGGATTTTTCATTACCTTGTGTATCCATGGAAACAATTAAAACTATCACAGAAGGCCCTGCCTATATAAGTTTTATTTTCTGCTTCACTGCAAAATAATGTAGACTATATACAACACTGGAATGGGAAATGGGCTTCTGATCTCCTTTTATCACAAAATAAGTGTTAGGATCCTTCCAAAGAAAGTCACCAGACTCATTGTCTGACAGCTCAGGCTTTCAGTCAGTGTTGGTCAAGTTGCCAGAGCTTAAAATCCAGTATAAAAATGAAATATCTATCATAATGTAATTGTAACTATTCATCACACTTGATGGGAGAAAAAGCAGAGACCTGGCTTGGTTTATTGGTGCCAAGGAGAAAAACTGCTCCCGTTCCTCGAGTTCTACTCTTTAAATTCTCATAATTATATAAAAATGCAGTTAACACCACTTTCTGCCTGGGTAGGTAATGGGCCGAAGAAATTACTATTCAGGGCAAAAAGCACAACTGGATTTTCAAATAAAAGAAATAATGTAATTAAGCAGCAACAACAATAGCAAATCTGTGTTGTACTGAGAACATAAAGGCAGGGAGAGCCAAGACTTTCAATGCTAGTGTTTGGAAACTGCCGTTATGATACTGCTTGAGCAGAATTTTATGCTGGATGAGGGAGAAAGAAGGTCATTTATGGTGGTTGGTACATCTCAGCAGCATGCCTGGAAAGCCTAGGTGTTCCTACTTGTCTTTCCATACAGGGATGAAGCAAGTTTCTGCACTTGCTGTGTGTGGGTGCCAGGAGTCTTGTGCTCTTGGGCATAGGGCTAAGCAGATCAAGGAACACCGATGGTTAGTGATGATTCCATGTCACAAAGTGAGTAAGAGAGGGACCCCAAGATAACTACCTATGTGCCCTTCCCTCTTCTGACACCATGTCAATATTAGACTTTCAATGACATTTATAGGTAGAGTTCATGTGACCTTAATATATATTGAGAACAAATGATAACTCATTCACACCGTACTCATTTTCCCCCTTTTTGGCCCAGACTTATGTTTTCATCAATGTAGAGAACTCTCAGAATGAAAATTACTTTCACTAATGCAAATCTGTACCTAATAATAATCTTATCTATTGGTCTTACTGAAGTTCTGATTGCTTAAGTGACTTGCCCACTGTGCGAATACCCGGAGCACCCCAGGAAGAGCCCACACCAAGCAGGACTTTCGTCCCTGCTCCCCACCTCAGGCAGTCCACAATTCAGCTAGAACTGGAACAAAGTAGAATGCCCTATGTCGCCCCCAACCTTGTATTTCAGTCAACCCTGATCTCATTCCCAACCTTCTTGCCAACTGGCCTTTCCCAATTTCCCTTCTTGGAGAAATATTAACCCTTACTTCCTACCCATGCCATAGGGAATCTTTGATGCTTAAATCCACACCTTCCTTCCCAGTGGTGGTGGGACAGTCCCCTTCAGTTTTCTTTTCCATGTCAGGCAGCTACTCTAGTTTGACCTATGAAGTTCCTGGCCTGGCCATCTGTCATTGAACCTCTCCTATGTGTTTTCTCTTCCCCAGAGTTTGAAGCCCTTGAGAACAGGCTGCCTTCTTTTTCTATTTGTATTCTCAGTACTTGGCACAGGCTTTGACACATAGGGAGTGCTTAATAAATGGTTTTTTTTTTCATTCATTCATTTGTAACCAGCAATTCTAACCCTGGGCATTTTGCATAGTGCTACGTTTATAATAGGAGACTCTTAATTGGTAGAGAGGATGCTGAGATATGTTATTCCTGTGGAAGGGACAGGGCTGGAACAAGGGTTTTTGAAGAGATATCTTCTTGAACTCATTTTGTGATTGGAGACATTCTTTTGGACCAACTCCAGAGGGGAGAGAGAAAGAAATATACAGGAAAAGCCAACTCCTCACAAGTTTCCTGAGTCCAGCTTCTTTCCATAGAGATTTCCTGGAATTTCCCATTCGTGGAGATCAACACCTCTCTTATGGTTTTAAGGGAGATATCAGCTTGCTGCTAAAGGGCTTTGAAAAGAGCTTTTCCATTCTGGTGTCCTTTCTGTCATGTTCTAGTCAGTAGAACTACACTTTCTCTTTGCTGTGTTACTTAGACAAATGGATTTGCTAACTATTTGTTATTTGTGATGGTCTTTTGTGTAACCAGCTTTTGGTGGGAAGAAGCCACACTGAGAGGTATAAACTTGGAGTACCCTCTCTTCTTAAAGCCTACCAACCAGGAAAGCAGTATTTGGTTTGTGTCTATTGTTTAGAATGTCCACAATTAGGGGAAGAGATAACCATACTTATAGGTCAGACCCCCTTTCCCTGGAGAAAAGAGTACCCAGGATTGTGATTCTTTCTCCTGCTCCATTCAGGCAAGGAATCATAGTCTTCCCTGGAGAAGAACGGACAAGATTTCAGAGATTTATCTATCAATGCCTTTCACAAGCTTGTGAACATGTATCTTTTGCTTGGGTATACACATATTTATACATACATGTATGGTCACAGAGCTAGTATGTCTCAATAATAAGACTTAAACTCAGGTCTTTGTTACTTTAAAGTTATTCTCCTATCCACTATGCTGTGCCATAGCATCCAGAGATGGATCCATCCACAGGTCCATCTGGATAGACCATTCTGATACATGCATATATAGATCTATGTATGTATATGTATATGTTTATATATGTACAAATATAAGCTCAGCAATATATACATGTGTGTACAAACACATATATTATGCATGTATTAAGCATACACACATATAAATGATTTATATATAATTGACACATAAATTTGTATATAAATGATTTATATATAAACAATTATATGTTATGCATGTCATATGTATATACATATGTGTATACATATGCATGTATTAAGCATACACACATATAAATGATTTATATATAATTGATACATAAATTTGTATATAAATGATTTATATATAAACAATTATATGTTATGCATGTCATATGTGTATACATAAGTTTATATAGAAATCATTTATAATTTATATGTGCATGCTATATGTATGTACATGTATATACACAAATAAACATATAAAAGATTTACATAGAAATCATTTTATATCAACATATATATCATTTATATATAAATATATGTAAATTACATATATGTGATATATGTGTGAATAAATGGAGAGGGAGAGGGAGAGGGAGAGAGAGAATGAGAGAGAGAGAGAGTCCATGATGTTTCCTTTAGTAAGAATCATGCCTGTTAGGACCTATTCCCTTCCCTTACAAAATAAAGACAGAAAGAGAATCAGGGGGAGTAGGAAGCTGGAGTATTCCCTTAAAAGCAATTTGAGGAAAGAGAAAAATCTTATAATTAAAAATACAATGAAGCTAAAAACCAGGCTACAAAAAAAGGGGAATTTGTAATGCTTGTGCAGTATTGAAGTTGGTTGTATTCTATCAACAGAAACTGATCAGTAACATGGTTAAAACCACCACTGTTATGGAGACAGAAGCAAAAAGCTAGATTCAGGTAGGAGTTTGGACCTCAGTTTGTCAACCCCATGTCAGCAATGGTCTTGAGTGGTAGAACCCATTCTGAGACTGAGACAGAGGCAGAAGGTCTCATGAAGATCCTCGTGAAAGCAGTATACACACACACACACACACATTTAATTATTGTCTACTGGCTCCAGAATCCAAGGATTAAATCCTGTCTGATGCATGTTAGCTCTTTTATATTAGGCAAGTCACAGAACCTTACTGGACCCCAATCCTCACCTATGGAATTGATCTAGGTAGATATTGACGGCCTTTCCAATTCTAGGACTATAATAAAATCAACCTATGAGATTTTTTTATTCCTTTTCTACATTATTCCTGAATCTCACCCCTAGAAATTCCTTTCCTTCAGACCCATTCAGTAGTGCAGGGACCACTCCTCCTTACTATCTATGCAAGTTAAGCATTGAAATTTTATAATATATTTTGCTTTTCCTTCCCTATTGAACCTAACTTCCTTTAATCTCTTAGCAGAGACTAACCTTCAAAATCTTCATTTTTTACTAACTCTCTTCTTTTCAGTGAGCTATTCTGCCCTCATTCCAGATAACCAGTAATCAATCCTTGGAATGTTGCCATGTTTCCAACCAAGCAAGGTTTAGCAAAGAAAACGAAAGAACAATCCTCACAACTTCTCTTAAATTGCCAGACTTTATGTCCTTGGCATTGAGCTGGTTGTGTGTGATATGTTGTTTGGAATACTGGACCTGGAGTCTTAGAAACCTGGGTTCAAATCCTAATCCCGCCACTTATGTTCAGTGTGAATACAGACAACTCAATTTCATTTCACTGAGCTTCAGTTGTCTCATCTACAGAAATGGGGCAAAGAATACCAGTAAAACCTACTTCACAAGACTGTTGTTCATATGTGATATTATATGTGAAATGCTTTATATAATTTATTAAAAAAATAAATTTCAGTTACTTACTTAGACTTCCCACCACTTTAACCTCTAAGAAAGGAAAAATGCAATTACTTTGTGCCAGGCACTGTGCTAAGTGCTTTATAAATATGATTTCATTTGAACCTCACAAAAACTTTGAGAGAGAGGTGCTATTTTACAGCTGAGATGACCGAGGCAGACTGGGATTAATGGATTTGCCTAGATCTCCAAATGCTGATATTCATTTTAAAAATATTCTAAATGTACTGGATTGTCATCTTAATTTTTTATTTTTATACTATCAGAACTGGAAGGGACCTCAGCCCATTTTGTCCAACTATCCTCTTTAGGACAAAGTGGCCAATTGGCTATCCAACTTGGCATGAGATGCCTAGAGTAAGGGGTATGCCGCACATACTGAGTCAGTTTATTGCACTACTTCTTAGGAAGGTTCCCCTCATATTGAACCTCAATCTGCCCTTCTGGGGTGGCTAAAAGTCTAATTAGTTTTTCTTCTTAAGATTTCTTTTTCTTCTTTCGACTTAATCGTTCTGTCCTAATGCCAAGTAAACAATAATTAATCACTGCAGGAGTGCCATTTTTTACTAATAAGTAAAGGTTAGAAAAGGCATCAGGCCTTGTATCTTACTTCTTTTTTAAAGCAATCTGTGGGGCAAGACACAAGAACCAAGGCCTGCAGCTGTTCAAGCAGCAGTCCTTTGCTTCTTCGTAGCCCCAGTATGTGTATGCTAAGTATTTCATTAATCAGTAAGCAGTTATTGAGTGCCTACTATCTGCAAGGCACTGGACAAGGTTCTTGGAGTACAAAACAAAACAAAACAAAACAAAAAAACAAAAAAAAAAACAACAACAACCAAAAACCAATCTGCTTTAAAGAATCTTACAATCAATCCACTGGGAGATACAACATGTTGACAGAAAAACACTATAGAATAAATTCAAAGTGACTTCAGGGTTAGGAGGTGTTGTAACGAATGGAATTGGGAAGTGCACCTTTAAATTTGTTTTATCTTTTGTCTTTATATCACCTTTATTTCTTAATATATCTCCCTGCTCCTCATGCTCAGCAAGTTGTCCTTTGTAAAAAAAAGATTTTTTTTTTATTAAGGGGGGAAAATAACAATTTAGCCAAAGTAAAAGATATCTACAAACACTGGCAGCATCTGTAATATTCCACCATCATCAGCTCCCAGGCTTCCATATCTTCAAATATTGGAGAGAAGAACATTGTCTCAGCTCTTTTCTGAAGCTCATCTTTGTTATTATAATTACACAGCTTTCATTTTCTTTTCTTTGTTGTTTTTCCCACTGTAATCATTCTACTTCCTGTATTCCTTGTCCTCCTTATTTCATCCTGAAGCATTTCATCCATATTTTCTCATGCATCTCTGAATTCTGTATTTGTCCCTGTTTTACACTATAGCCATATTCCATCTTATTCATATGCCATAATTTGTTTAGCTGTTCCCTAATTGATGGAAATATATTTTGTTCTCAGTTCTTTGTTATCACAAAAAGTGTTGCTATGAATATTTTGGCATTTGTGGGAACTGTGTTTTCATTATCAGTCTCCTTAAGCTATATGCCTCATGGCAGGATCAAAGGATTTAGTGATTTTAATCACTTCTTTTTAGCATAATTCCAAAGTTTTTTCATAGAATAGACAGATCAATTCACCACTCTCCTAAAACTGTGTTAATTCAACATCTTCTCTAGTATTGAGTATACCCACATTTTGTCACCTTTTCCAATTTCCTAGAAATAAGGTAAAATCTAAGAGTTGTAGTACTTTGCATTTATATTAGTAATGATTTTGAGCAATCTTTCCTTTTTTATAGTTAGTAATTCTTTTAGTAACATTTGTTCCTATTCCTTGACGATTGAAGATTGGCTCATGGTCTTATCTACTTCTGTTATTTATATATCTTACTTAACAAATCCTCATCAAAGATACTGGATGTAAAAATTCTTTTCCCAGGAAAAATCTCTTAAAACATTGAGCTAAGAATTGATAGGAGCTAAAAGTTCCAAGAGACAGAGGGGAGGAGAAAATTCTATGCATGACAGAAAGCCCATGCCAAGATATAAAAGTAGGAGATGGAAGAAGAAAAATTTAGTTGTAATATAAAGTGTATGAGAGGAAATTATGTATAACTCTGGCAAACCTAGCTGAAACCAGACTGAGAAATGCTTGAAAAATGCGAGGAGAGGTTGTATTCTTTAATAGGGCAATGGAGAGTCACGGAAACTTTTTTTAATTTGGGAAGTTACATGGCCACACATGTTTTCGGAATATCAGTTTGGCAACTGAGTGGAAAATGGATTGGAAGGGAGAGCCATCGGAGTACAGGAAACTAATTAGGAGACTACTGTCACAGTCTAGGGGAGATGTGATGAGAGAGTGACGTTGTGGTGTGAAAGGGATGAATTGAGAGAAAGTGAGAAACAAAGCAGCAAGTCTTGGCAACTAATAGAATAGAGAGGATGGAGTCATCTTCAGCTCTTTAATACGATTAAGTTTATGAATACATATGACTGAAGAAATAGGATTGTCCTCAACAGAAATATAAAAATTGGAGGAGACATCTGCTTAAGCAGATAGATTTTGAGTTATGATTTTGCAAGTGTTGAGTATGAAATACCTATGGAATTTCCAGATGGAATAGTTAGTATTTCAGGACCAGAATTCAGGAGAGATATTAGACTTGGCTTCATTCAATCATTTCCACACATACTATGCACGTATTCAGTAAGTATTCCACATTTTATTTATTTCTTCCTGATTACTAGCCTCAAAGGAACATGTGAGTAGTCTTGGTAATCAATAGTCGTTCACAGTTGTGTAAATGAGGCTTTTTTCCTGCAGAGCCCTTTGCCTTCCCTCAATTTTTTATAGCACTGGGAAGTTTTCTTGTATAGGTTCCCATTACCTTACCTTGCCTTATGGTTTCTGGTTTACTATTTTATTTATTTTTACTATTTTACTGTTATTATATATGGTATATATTATATGTATATTACATATGCTAGTATTTCTGATAGAGTTTTTTGGTTGATTTATCTAATAAATTATACTCATAGTTTGGAGTAAGTTGACACAGTAGGAAAAGGGAAGAGGAGCCTTGATCATAAGATCAAAATGGCAGAGGTAGAAGAAAAGAGATAGAATTGAGTTGTATAAATCTTGTGTGGCCTATAACCACTTTTAGTTGTCATTGCATGGCCTGATATGCTTTTCTTTAAGTATATATTATGACTACTGCTGCTGATAATGGCTTGCATTTATAGACATCTTGAAAGTTTATAGTATTTTTTCTGTAAAGACCATGTGAGGAAGCGTGGCATTGTTATTAAATGTTTGTTAATGAATGAGTTATTAAATAAATGAAAAATGCATTCTGTTAAACCAATTCACACGGAACTATTTATGACTCATCGTGTTAAACCCTAGGAGAAAGAAAGAAAAAACATCGACACAGAGGATAAGAAGGTAAAAGACAATGACTTTGGGGAGTTTCAGTTGACTCCAAAATCAATATAAGTCCACAGGATGTTACTGTATCTAAAAAAGTTAATGCACTATCTTAGATTGTTTTAACAGAAACAGAGCCCAGGTCTTACAGAATTGATAAGTTCCTCTGCCTGTCCTAGTCAGATGTTGTCTCAAGTAATGTGTTTAGTTTACTCTCCACATTTTAGGAAGGATGGTAACATATGTTCTAAAACATTCAGATGAAAGCTGCCTGGATTGTGGATCAGGTCACAAGGATCAGCTGAAGAAACTGAGGAAATTTAGACTTGAAAAGAGAAGTGTTGGAAGGGAATAACATATTTCATGGGTGATAGATTAGCTTTGTTCCCCTTGCCTCCTTAGGGTAGAATTTAGGAGCAATGGGTCAGAGGTGAAGCACACTTAGGCTTGATGATAAAAGGAAAAAAAATCATAACTTTCTACCTCTCACATGAGATAATTGGTTACTCCTCACTGTGATTCTTCAAGTTCAGGTCATATAAGTGCTTGTCAATTACTCTATATTGTAAAAGGCAAAAGGTATTCATTTTTAAATATAGTTTCACATAGATGGTTGCTGAGATACCCTCCAACCAAGAAATTATCACTTTGCCTCAGGGAAATGGCTTTGGAGCCAGAGGATTAGGGTTAGAATTCTTACTATGCCACTTGCTACATTAACAATCTTAGGCCAAGTGAATTGAATTCTCTGGGCCTCGGGTCACTCAGCTGTAAAACAAGGGGGTGAACTAATGAATTCTCAGGTCCTGTCTAGCTCTGTGACATTATTTATTCACATATGTATGTACTTGCATGTCCATGTAGCTTCAAACATACATTTAGACCACATATATTTATAGTATAGGGAAGTTAGGTGGCACAATGGATAGAGGGCCAGGCCTGGAGTCAGGAAGACTGATCTTCCTGAGTTCAAATCTGGCCTCAGATGCTTACTAGCTGCGTGACCCTGTGTAAGTCACTTAACTCTGTTTGCCTCAATTTCCTCATTTGTAAAATGAGCTGGAGAAGGAAATGATGAATCACTCCAGTATCTTTGCCAAAAAAATCCCAAATAGAGTCATGAAGAGTTGGACATAACTGAAAAATTAGTGAATAACAACACTATATCTATAGTATATATTTGTGTTTTATATTTAATATATTGCATATGTACCTACATATACTGATATAAGGCAGCTAAGTGGCACAGTGGATAGATCACTGATCCTGGAGTCAGAAAGACTCATCTGAGTTCTAATGGGTAGAGGGCCAGGCCTGGGGTCAGGAAGACTGATCTTCCTGAGTTCAAATCTGGCCTCAGATACTTGCTAGCTGTGTGACTGAGCAACTCACTTCACCATGTTTGCCTCAGTTTTCTCATCTGTAAAATGAGCTGGAGAAGGAAATGGCAAACCATTCTAGTGTCTTTGCCAAGAACACTCCCAAAAGGGTCCAAAGAGTAAGACGTGACCAAAAATGTCTAAATGATGATACTGATATGTGTGTGGAAATATACTAATATAACTATCTATCTATCTATGAAAATGTGGATTTGAATATTTGCTTTGTTATAAGTCATTTCAATGTCATGGACTTCAGTTTCTTGCTCTATAAAATAAGGGCATAGTCCAGGTGATTTCTAAGGCATTTCAGAGACATGTATGCACTTAAGTACACACATAGTTCCTTCTCTCCAGAGGCAGTTGGTGTAATGGATAGAAAGTCAGCTTTGAAGTCAGAATGTCCTGGGTTTGAGTCTCATTTCTGACACACACTCCCTCTATGATCCAGGCTAAGTCACATAACTCTTCCACAGTCTAGTCCACTGTGTAAGATTGTAAGTGGCAGAAGTAATGCTGCTCTACAGTGAGAGATGGGATTTCTCCACCGAGATTTCCCCATATCATTGAACTCTAAGGAGTAGACCAGTATCTCTCTCCACTTTCAGGATCAGTGCTGCAAGAGATGCTGGGTGAATATGGCTTTATTTAATATCTTCAGTGGTTAGACATTTATTTTGCATCACGTTCATGCCCAGAGGTAATGATAATGAGTGCACCATCAGTAGAGGAATAAAATGAAAAGATTTAATTATACAGGTAAAAGTAAGCTGCTGAGGCCTGCCTTTATCCTTTTTCTAATAGGATGAGCCCTCCCAGTAGAGACTATTATGGAAAATGATTTGCAGGGAAAAAAAAAATGGCACAACAGCTACCGCATTAAAACAGAGTGAAAACACCTGGGAAGGAATGCAGTGAAATTCCAATAATCCATTCGCAAACTTCTTTTGATTGCAGAAGCATAAATTGACATTTTGATCCCTACCCAGAAGGAAGTCAGAGTCCACCGTTGCTGTTATTATAAGCAAGATAAATAACTGGACTTCATCATGCTAAATAATTGATAGCTGATTCTATCTTGTTTATTCCCTGGGTTGTGTGACAGTTTCCAGGCAGGGTCAGTTATCTGTATAATCAGGGAGGCCTGGGATATTGACTAGGAAGAGAAATACTCCTTCCTAAAGAGTCTAATCAGTGACTGAACCTCAGAATGAGTTTATTTGGGAACAGACTGAAAGGCCTAATAAGGCTGCCTCGTTCCTATTGACATTGCTAGTTCTGCCATCAGTCACTGTGGGTCAGGCTCCGCTGAGATTGTGTGCCACAACAGTTAGAAGAGTGGAGGTCACACAGAGAAAAGTGCTCAGATTCCCTGGGGCCAACATTGGGGTCAATATTCATCAAAGGAAGAGGCACTATTTCCTGGAACAAATCAGCTTTAACATCATGGTGCCAATAATTACACGGGCCCTCTTATTGATGGTCTCTTCATGACTCCCTCATTTTTGAAAAGCCTTTCTCCTCTTTTTTTATATTCTTTTACTTATAATGGAAATACCTTGTGACATTTAAGGAAATCTCCTTTCTGAGAATGAAGAAGGATGTTAAGCTGTGTCCCAGAATAAGGATAAAGGTCCAAGCAGTTTTCCTCCATACAGAAGGACCATTCCTGCTTCTTGGTACTAAGAGGGCTTCAGCATACAATTGCCCACCTGTTACCCTCTGGGTGGGTAATCTTTGTGTGAATCACCAGGTGGAGTTCTGAGCGCTGGTGACCAGTCTGAGTGCTTGACTCACGTGCATACCTATCATGCCTACACAGAATGTCTTTCCTGCACATCTGCTGGGAAACACTCCCAGGCATTTCATACCTGCCCATGTTTCTTCTATTTCAGCTCAATCTGGGGTTAAATGTCCATCCACCAGGCAGCTGCTCAATTGATTTCTCTAAAGCAGAGTCCTTTTTTTACCCTCCCCACTTTTCAACCCTTTTCCCCTCAATAAACTCCAGCAGCATCCTATTTAGCCCTAGGATCAAATCTAAAGCCTTCCCTTTCCCTGTTACCTCCAGGATCAAACCTATATGCCTCTCACAGGCAGCTGGGTGATGCAGTGGATAGAGTGCTAGGCCTGGAGTTGGGAAATCTGAGTTCAAATTCAGCCTCAGACACTTAAAAATTGTGTGACCTTGGGTAAGTCACTTTAGCTCTATCTGCCTCAGTTTCCTCAACTGTGAAATACAGATAATAATATCATTTAATTCACAGGATTGTTGGGAGGATCCAATGTGATAACATTTGAAAAAGAGCTTAGCACTGTGCCCGGCACATAATAGGCTCTCTAGAAATGTTTATTCTCTTCCCCTCTCTGGCCCTTAAGGCTCTTTATGAACAGATCTCTCCTTACTGCTCCAGTCTTCTTTCACTTGACTCCTCTCCATAATCTCTATGATCAAACCGAATTGGCGTGCATCCTGTAAACTTACACATGGCAGCTCCTCTGTTTTTGGATTAGTTCTCCCCCATTTCTGGAATGCTTTCTCTCTTCCCTCCACCTTTTGATGTTGCTGACTTCTTTAAAGAGTCAGCTGAAAATTCTGTCTTCTATAACAGGCCTTCCTGATTCCCCTAGCTACCTGAGCTCTCCTTCTAAGGTTACCACTCTTTTGCCCTGTGTGCACTTTATATGCCCCTATATGTATATGTTGTTTCCCTAGGGTATGGAATGTAGTAGTAGAGTAGAGAGTGGTTTTGGCCTGTATGCATCCTAGTGCTTAGCCCAGTGCCTGGTCCATAGTAAGTGCTCAATGAATGTTTGTTGACTCGTTAAGAATTATCACGTTAGTTCACATATCTATCAAAATTGATGCAGTTACCCCCATCCCACTAAGATTTTTATTTCCTTGCAAACTTCTTGTGACCAAAAAGTATGCATACTTGTATTATAGATTAAGGCTCATTTACTTAACAAAGCTGAAAATAAAGAGACATTAAAATACACAAAGCCAGGGGCAGAGCCAAGATGGCAGAGTAAAAGCAGTGACTTGATTTAGCTTTCTCTCAAATCCCTCCAAATACCTGTAAAAATGGCTTTAAACAAATTCTAGAGTAAGAGAACCCACAAAAAGACATAGTGAAACAAATTTCCAGCCCAAGACAACCTGGATGGTTGATTGGAAAAGTCTATTGAGCCAGGCTGGGAGAAGAGCACAGTTCAGGGTGGGCGTGAGCACAGGCAAAGACCAGGCCTCAGTGAATCTGGAGCAGGCCTCAGGGCACTGAATCATGGGCAGCTGTGGCGGTTTCCAGAATTCTCAACCCACAAACATCAAAGACAACTTAGAAAGTCAGTAGGAAAAGTCTGTTTGACCACAGTGAGAGAGAAGCTTGATCTCAACCCCAGTCCCGGCTCAAGCTTAGGGCAGCGGCTGCTTCTGGAGCTCTGGGCCCACAGACCAAGGGGGAATGGAGTGGGTAATCAGAGGGGGATTGCAGGGAACTCTTTGCTGGAGCTGAGACAGGAACCTCTTGCTTTGCCCATGCTTGGATCTGGGTCACTGTTCTGGGTGGCAATTCTGGGGCAAGGAGGAGTGCTGGCATGGTAGAGCTTGTGGTGGTGGTAGAAAAGAAATCCTCCTCACAGTTCCAAGGCAGAAAAGAGTGCTTGTCATCACTCATAGACCAGAGCACAGGCTAGGAAAGGAGTAAACACCTCGCCCTTGATTGTACCACCCTGGAAGAACTGAAAATTTTCAGGTCCCTAGAAGTATCTGAAGACAGCTGCACGAAACCTCTGAAGCTTGGTAGAGTACATTCTCCACACTGGAAGCAGACTTTAACAAAGAGTTTAAAACTCAAGTAATTGGTTGGGATCATGAGCAAACTGCACAAAAACAGTCAGACCATAGAATCTTTCTTTGGTAACAAAGAAGATCAAAACATACAACCAGAAGAAGATAACAAAGTCAAAGCTCCTACATCCAAAGTCTCCAAGAAAAATGTGAATTGGTCCCAGGCCTTGAAAGAGCTCAAAAAGGATTTGGAGAAGCAAGTAAGAGAAGTAGAGGGAAAACTGGGAAGAGAAATGAGAGTGATGCAAGAAAATCATGAAAAACAAGTCAACAGCTTGTTAAAGGAGACCCAAAAAATACCAAAGAAAGTAACACCTTAAACAGCCTAACCCAAATGGCAAAAGAGGTCCAAAAAGCCAATAAGAAGAATAATGCCTTAAAAAGCAGAATTGGCCAAATGGAAAAGGAAGTCCAAAAGCTCACTGAAGAAAATACTTCCTTAAAAATTAGAATGGAGCAAATGGAAGCTAGTGACTTTATGAGAAATCAAGACATTGTAAAATAAAACCAAAAGAATGAAAAGATAGAAGACAATGTGAAATATCTCATTGGAAAAACAATTAACCTGGAAAATAGATCCAGGAGAGATAATTTAAAAATTATTGGACTATCCGAAAGCCATGATCAAAAAAAAGAGCCTAAATATCATCTTTCAAGAAATTATCAAGGAAAACTGCCATGACATTCTAGAACCAAAGGGTAAAATAGATGTGGAAAGAATCCACTAATCACCTCCTGAAAGAGATCCCCAAAGGAAAACTCCTAGGAATATTGTAGCCAAATTCCAAAGTTCCCAGGTCAAGGAGAAAATATTGCAAGCAGCCAGAAAGAAATAATTCAAGTGTTGTGGAAACACAATCAGGATAACACAAGATTTAGCAGCTTCTACATTAAGGGACCAGAGGGCATGGAATATAATATTCCAGAGGGCAAAGGAGATAGGATTACAGCCAAGAATCACCTATCCAGCAAAACTGAGTATAATCTTTCAGGGGAAAAATGGTCATTCAGTGAAATAGAGGACTTTCAAGCAATCTTGATGAAAAGACCAGAGCTGATGGGGCAGCTAGTTGGCACAGTGGATAGAACACAGGCCCTGAAGTCAGGAGGGCCTGAGTTCAAATCTGACCTCAGACCAAGCACTTGACACTTACTAGCTGTGTGACCCTGGGCAAGTCACTTAACCCCAATTGTCTTAAAAGAAAAGAAAAGAAAAGAAAAGAAAAGACCAGAGCTGAATAGAAAATTTGACTTTGAAATACAAGACTCAAGAGAAGCATGAAGATGTAAATAGGAAAGAGAAATCATAAGGGACTTATTAAAGTTGAACTGTTTACATTCCTGCATGGAAAGATGATATTTGTAGCTCATGAGACCTTTTTGTGAGTATTAGGGTAGTTGGAGGGAAAAATTTATATACATGATAGATAGATAGATAGATAGATAGATAGATAGATAGATAGATAGAT
>NW_020949548.1:4746019-4750497 GCF_900497805.2 Vombatus ursinus | reverse complement strand
GATAGATAGATAGATAGATAGATAGATAGATAGATAGATAGATAGATAGCTAGATAGACAGATAGATAGAGGGCACGGGGTGAGTTGAAGATGAGGGGGTGATATCTGGAGAATAGAATTAAGGGGTGAGAGAGGATTATACTGGGAGGAGAAAGAGAGGTAGAATAAGGTAAATTATCTCACATAAAACAGATAAGAAAAGGCTTTTACAATGGAGGGGAAGTGGGGGAAGGTGAGAGGGAATGAGTCAATCTTATTCTCATAAGATTTGGCTTAAGGAGGGAATAACATACATACTCAATTGGGTACAGAAATCTATCTTACTGTACAGGAAAATGGGGGGGAAGGGGATAAGAGAGTGTGGGGATGATAGAAGGGAGGGCAGATTGGGGGAGGGGGTAATCAGAAGCAAACACTTTTGAGGAGGGACATGTCAAAAGACAGAATAGAATAAATGAGGAGCAGGATAGGATAAAGAAAAATATAATTAGTTTTTCACAACATGACTACTACAGAAGTGTTTTGCATGACTACACATGTATATCTGTATTGAGTTGCTTGCCTTCTCAGTAAGGGTGGGTGGGGAGGGAGGAAGGGAGAAAATTTGGAACCCAAAGTTTTAAAAACAAATGTTAAAAAATGTTTTCACATGCACCTGGGAAATAAGATATACAGGCAATGGGGTAGAGAAATCTATCCTGTCCTACAGGAAAATAGAAGGGGAGGAGGATAAGAGAAGGATGAGGAGATAGAAGGGAGGGTGGATTAGGAAAAGGGGTATTCAGAATGCAAGCCATCTTGGGGTGGAGGGAAGGACGAGATGGGGAGAAAATTTGAAACTCAATCTTGTGGAAGTGAATACTGAAAACTAAAAATAAATAAATTAATAATTAAAAAAAAACCTCAGTCATACCCCTCTGATGTGAATCTAAATCTCTTCCTATTCTTTTGCCACATATGCTAAGCTTCAACAACATGACCTTTTAGAAAAGTCTTTTTCCAGTTTTCTTTTTAAAATTAATGGAGTAAAGAGACAGTGTTTTTTAAATCAATATTCTTTTTGCACTCCTGGTGCTATTATGAATATATCATTGCATTATTGTTCATTTGCAGAATACACCTGTTCCCTCTGAGAAGGTAGGACACTGACAACTTAGTGGGGGGGGAGGGAAGAGGAGGGGCATAGATAGTAAGTATTCATGAGTACTCTTTGTTATTAGAATTACATAAATTAACTAAAAGTGGTCACCACTCACATTATATAGAAAAAGATCTATCCATTATTCAATGCTCCTGTGCTTTGATCAGGTGAAATTATCAAGTTGAATCAAATTAAATCACAATGTCTTCTCATGGTAGTGCTCTTATATACCAAGTTCTTTTAAATTTCAGCTTTGCAACCTTATTTCCCTAGAATACAATGACCTTGAATTTCTAGAATTTCCCAGTGGATCACAGGAATAATACTGCCAGATTCCTTGTTGATATCATTTAAATCTAGAAATGCAGTACGATCTGGTTTTCTTAGAACCTATCACTCATCCTTGATTTGCTCATGGTAGTTTTCCTCATCAGAGAAATCACCTAGATTTAGCCATTGCTCACTTCCTGTCCTCAATCTCTATTCATCTCGCTTGAACTATGTCTTCTGATTCTGACTGGGTGGGGGAAGTTTGTGGGCAAAGGAACAAGGGAAGAGACAAATCCTTGAAATAAATAATAAGGAAATTATAAGGGCTATTTGGACTTGTAAAGAAAGGAAGAGACTGACTGAGATAAAATTTGCAAGTAATTGAAGGAAATCTGAGAAAAATCAATCTCTAGATAAAGACTCTACCTCCAGATTTCATGAGAGGAAATTGAAAGGAACTGAAGAGAGAAATTTAAGGAAAAAGACTAAAAAAGATAGAAAAGTAAATGTTAGTTGGTAAAGCAAAGTAGATGAGAAAAGATGAGTTTTAAAAAGTTTGAAAAAAAATTTTAGTCGAAAAAGTAAAAGGAGCAGGATGGAAAGAAGTTGGATGAGGCTGTTGAGTTAATCAAAGGTACTAAAAGACAGTAATTGTCTTGTAGAGTTTAGCAGATGAGATTTGAACATCCACAATATGTTCAAGAAACAAGGCTGAGACTCTAAATCAATAGAGAGCAGGGATTTTTCAGTGACTTTCACTGACTTGGTGATGTTATTGCATTGACCGGGTGAAGTTCATTTTTACTGCTATAGGCAAGCAACTACTGCCGATTTTCCTAGTCTGATTTCTTTCTTAAAAGAGAACATTATTTTAAAATCTGGAAGAATGTCTCTGTGAATTCCTAGCTGAAAAGGACAATGATGTGTTCTTGAAAAGAATGGAGGCAAGACTTCAGCGGAGGCGGGTGGGGAGGAGAGAAATCTGAAGTGGCAAAAAGGCCGCTTTACATGGTTGGAAGTATGTCACGTGAGAGGAGAATGAAAATGAAAACCGTACACATGTAATTAAAAATAAATTTTTGCTCTTTCTAAAGAAAGAGGAGAATGAAACAGCTGCTTGTTCTCTACATGGTTGTAATGTACATTCCCCAATAGCTACATGGTCAAAGGACAATAATTAAAAGAAGAAATACAAGTTATCAATCACATAAAAAAAATCACTATTAATTAGAGGAATGCAAATTAAAGTAATTCTGAAATTCTACCTCATACAAATAAGATTGGAAAAGATGATAAAAAGTGAAAATGACAACTGTTGAAAAGCCTTAGGGAAAACATGGGCATTAATGAACTCTTCATGTAGTTAGTCTGTAAGTCAGTGAGCATTTATCAATCATCTACATGTGCTGTGTATTGTGATAAGCAATGGGGATATAAAAAGAGGTGGGGGGGAAATGGACCTGTTCTCAAAGACCTCATAGTCTTATGAGGAGGAGATAATAGTATATGCAGCCATATGTGTGTATATGTGTGTGTGTGTGTGTGTGTGTACTTTATACACACACACACACACACACATATGCACAGAGGATAAAATGGAAATAACCAATAAAGGGAAGGCACTAGAATTAAAGGGGTTTCGGAAAGGATCGGATCTTATCTGTAACCTGAAAGAAGCCAGGGAGGCCAGGAGATGGAGAAGAAGAGGAGAGAGGTCATTCTAGGGACAGGGGACAGCCAGTGAAAATTTCTGGAATAGGGAAATGGGAGTATCTTGTATGCGGGATAACAAGGAGGCCTGTGTCCCTTGATGACAGAGTGGTTCATTGTCGGAAAGGAGAGAAAGAGGAAAAGTTATAAGGAACCACTGAAATTTATACAAGGATAGAAACAACAGTACTTCAACAGATTGAATATGGTGAGCAAGAAAGAGTGACACATAGGTGGTGAACTTGTAACTGGGAGGGTAATAGAACCCCTGATGATAATAGGATAATTACGAGGAGAAGATGGTTCAAAAGGAAAGATAAGTTCATGGGACATGTTGAGTTTAAGATGTCTAGAGGGCATCCAGTTCTAGATGTCAATTAAGCAGTTGGAGAAACAACACTAGAAGTCAGGAAAGAGGCTACAGGTGTATAAATAGATCTGTAAATCATGAATGCAGAGATGATAATTGAGCTGTGGAGCTGGGAATTCATCCAGTGATCCAGGAAGATAATCTGGAACCATACCCCCAAAGTCACTAGTGATACCACTACTCCATCTCTACCCTAAAGAGATTAGGAAAGGGACGCTATACATACAGAAATATTTGTATCAAATCTTTCTAGTGGCAAAGAACTGGAAACTAATGAGGTTCCCCTCAATTGGGGAGTGGCTGAAGAAATTGAGGCGTTATTGACGCATTATTGCTGTCTAAGAAACAATTAAGTCCATGGTTTCATAGAAACCAGGGAAGATTTATATGAATGTTTGAATGGAGGAGAGTGCTGGAAAATAATTTATACAACAACAAAAATATACAGAATACCAACTCTCCAAAATTTACTCTGATCAACTAATCACAATTTCAATTGCATTTATTATAAAGAAGGCTACCCATGTTCTGATAGGAAAATGATACAGAACTGCACAACTTGCAAACTGCTTCAGGCAGCAGATAGGTTGGACTAGAGACAAGATTGATCTGATTGACTGCCATGGATCATGTGACAGGTTAATACTAGATACAGACTGACCTGGTTGGTTGCCTCGGGTCATGTGACAGGTCAGATTTGAGACAGACGGATGTAATTGGTTGCTGCGGGTCATGTGATAAACAGGAGCATGCCCAGTGGCAACCCGACATTTTTCAGACTGTGGGTATCTTTTGACAGGCCGCCAAGTGTCGTGCAGGTGTTGTGCAGCCCACTGACAGACCCAAGATTCAGAATATAGCATGTATTGTTCAGACATGACTATAATGCAGCCTTTGTTTTGCACGACCATGTTTATTTGTTAAAACAGTTTTAGTTTTCTTTCTTTTTTCTTTTCCTTTCTGGGTTTGTTTTTGTTTTTGTTTTGT
>NW_020949548.1:4706217-4746009 GCF_900497805.2 Vombatus ursinus | reverse complement strand
TTTCCATATACAATCCTCTTCTTCTCATATCATGTATATGGAAATGCTCATTTTATTTGATATTTGTTAAATTGAGAATTTTTAAAAAATGAGTGATAAATTAGTAGGTGACTCCCAACACAGTTATTTTTCTACCTGATAATGATAGAGAGCTATATTATCTTCCTAGCTTATGTGTTCAACCAGTAGAGTAGTACCTCCCACAACTTAGCAACACATATGACTGCTACCCACTCCTGATGATTCGTAGAGACATATATGATAATGCCAAAAAGGGACTTCAAAACTATTGCCAAAGATTACAAAATCTTGCGTGAGAAATGAGGAACTATAGGAGACCATACTGTATTTTCTTAACTGTTGACAGCAAAGGCAAGGAAGGTGGGGGGGATGACTCAGGAGGTAAATAGCTAGCTAAGAAGATAATTTTAAAGACTAATATTTGAACTCCTGAATCACCATTTTAAATGTGAAGATGACAGCTTCCTGACCAGGGGTGGAGTGTGCCTAATTAGGATCAGTACAAATCCATTTTCTTATGTTTTAAAATTTTAATCAAAAAAACTTTAAAATAAATAGGATGAGAGTGAAAATTACCTGCATTTGTCTACTAAGTCACATACTATGGATAGTGGCTACAATGAAGGAATCAGAATAGTAGATCAGACAATCAATTCACATGCTTGTCAGATGGACAGATGATACAGTGGTTAATACACTACATGACATAATAAGGATCCAAATAGAGGTGGCTTTTCTGTTTTGTTTTGTTTTTTAAATTAGGTCTCCCTATCTTGCTGAGGCTGTATGAAGAGATTACTCACTGACCTGGTTCCACTCTGATAGGCATGGCACAAGATCTTTGACCTGCTCTGTTTTTGAGTTGGGCTGATTTGCCCCTCATTAAGCAACCTGATGGTTCCTGCCCCAGAGTGCTCACCATATTAGTGCTAAATTTACTGTGAATAGCTGATCAGAAATCCCATTACAACTCAGAATTCCCTAGCTCAAAAGGGCTGCCAGCATATGCCTCTCTGGTAGCTAGCTATAGGTACGTTGCAGGCATATCTATAGTCACAGATTATGTGATGTGCTATTCTAATTCCTTCATTGTAATCTGTACTCCATTCCTAGAGTACATTCTCTAACCTCTACCAATTAGAATTGGTGGTTTCCTTCAAGGCAACTTTCTATACTTGATCATTTAAAAAGATCATTTTTAGAATACCTGTGTTTATCTCCAGAGGACAAGCAACCTATGCGAAGACATAGGAGCAGGAAAAAAAGTCTAGAATGGTTGGAGTAAATATGTAAGGCTGGAAAGGTAAACTGAGGCCAGGTTGCAAAGAGCTTTGGGGTCAAACATATAGGTTCTCTTTCTTTCCAGGAATGTCAAGAGGCACTGGGGTTTATTATGATCTGTTCAAGTATGAGCTCTATGGACATTATTTGGCAGTTTGAAGAGCCTGGATTAGGTTGAGGAGAGATGTAAATTAGGGAATTAGGAGGCTATTGTAACAGTCTAGGTGAAAGGTGTTAGAGCCCTGAACTAGCCATATGAGTGGGGAGAATAATACATATCTGAGAGGTATTATGGGAGGTAGAAAGAGCAAAATTTGGCAACTGACTAGATACATGGGATGAAAAAGAGAGAAAGTCAGGAGTCAAGGGTGACAGCATTTTGTAATAATGGGTATTTGAAAGGATGAAGATGCCCTTGACAACCACAGGGTAGTTCAGAAGAGGAGTAGGTTTAGGAAAGAAAGGATGGTCAGTTCTGTTTTGGAAATGTTGTTTTAATATCCCCATTTATATTGTCCAGTAGCAGTGGGTGATGTGAAACTGCAACCCAGCAGAGAGACTAAGGTAGGATCTATAGATCTGGGAGTTATCTATTTTTTATAATTGAGCCCTTGGATGCTGATAAAGTCATCAGAGAGAGAAAAGAGAAGTGAGCTCATGATAGAATTTTGGGGTATTACACACACAGTTTGGGAACATGGAAAGGGATATCTGATTGAATTGTGAATGTTATGAACTTTGAAATATATTCAAATTCTCAAAAATGGAAGGGTTTAATTATATGTAACAGCACAACATTGAGGGGGGGAGATAAACTTAAATGTGCAACAGTAGGGGAATAGCTAGATAAAATGTGGTTTGTTCAAACAATGAATACTGTAGTTCAATGAAGGTGGAGAAGTATGAAGAATACAAAGAAATGTAGAAAGACCTTTATAAAATAATACAAAATGAAAATAAAAATGGCTCAAACGTGGGAATTCATATTAATTATGATTATATAAAGAAAAGTAAATGCAAATGAATGGATGAGGGTTCCTAATAGAAAATTAGAGTGACAAAAATAATTTACAGCACTTAATATTAATTGATTTCAATGTAAATAGTTACTACGCATGTTTAGTTGTTTGTATTGATGTGCAATATTAAGTTTACTATAAAATATTTTAAAAGATAAAATGAAAGACTTGGACTAGACAATCTCTAAATTCCATTTTAGTCCCAAATGATAAAATTTTTAGAAAGACAGTAAAGAAAAGGATGAGATTCTTGGGGCAAATGAAAAATTTTGAAAAGGGGTCATCAAGGCTATACTTGTTAAACATACTGTATTAGGTGCCCAGGGCAAGAAGCTTGGTTTAATCACCCTCACAGAGAATCCCTCTTCCTGTAGGCAGTATTGATTTTTTTGTGCAGAAATGACTGGTTCTGGCCAGTGGACTGCAATAACCTTTATTTTAACCCCAGGCAACCTTTGAATACATTCCACTCTCTCTGCACAGCTTTGCAAATGAGAAATAACTTCACCATTAACAATGAAAAATAAACTCATTACTAAGAAGCTCTTTGAATTTCAGGTTGAATGCTCAACCGCTAAACTGTGGCCTGTGATTAAAATTTTGAGCAATTTACTTAATCTCTATTGATATCATACCAGCACAGGTGCTAAAGCTCTTTAGTGAGATAGATAGATTTTTTATGAGGTAGAATACATGAAGGGTGTTTCTATCTGGTACTTGAATCCTTTTAAAAGTAATACTTTCAGCCTGGCCTCCAAAAAGAAAAAGAAAGAAAGAAAGAAAGAAAGAAAGAAAGAAAGAAAGAAAGAAATGGAAATGAGTTAGCTTCATTGAAACTTAGATATTCAGAGCTAGAAAGGACTTATTATTGATCATAGGTTTAGAGCTGGAAACTGAGGCTTTAAGAGGTCACTTTACTTACTCAAGATTGCATTAGTTAGTACAGATGTGCAGAGATGGGTTTATATAATTCAGTTTCCTCTTTATCTTTTTCTTTTTTTTTGTTATAAACAAGGAAAGTAAGAGAAGTACATTGACTTGCCTGGAGGCAGCTAGTTTTCTCAGTGGATAGAATATTGGACCTTCAGTTAGAAACACCAGAGTTCAAATGTGCCATCAGAAATTTCCTAACTGTGTGACCGTGAGTTAGTCACTCAATTCCTGTCTGACTCAGTTTGACATTATATGATGTGGGACATGGCATTAATCCATACAAACATTTTCATAAATATTGCCATAGAAAGTATACTAATGACATTGGCTCTTTATCACCACTGGTACTGCACCTCTACCCTTTGAATGTTTTCACTATGTATCCTCAATACCCGGGATTCACTTCCACGTTTTCTCTCACTCCTAGCTACTCTGGCTTCAACCAAGTCTCAGTTAAAATCTTATCTTCTACATGAAGCTATTCCCAATCCTCATTAGTCTTACTGCTTTCCTGCAGAGATTATCTCCAGTTGGTACTGTATATATTTTGTTTGGATGCCTCCCCCATTAGATGATGAGCTTCTTGAGTATGGGTATTGTATTTGTATTTCTATGTATCTCGTGTTGCTTAGCAAATGTTTGACAAATAGTTGGCACTTAATAAATGCTTGTTGACGTGGGCTGCTCATCTCCAAATTTCATGGAATAAAATGCTTTCCAAAAATAGAGACCTAACAGAGAAAAGCAAAATCATATGGGAAAAAGATGAGGTTCATATTACCCCGGGTGCCCTAGCTGGTGGTAGAGTTGTACTGACGAGTCTTTCAGTGATCCTCAGAGAATGAGCTTGCCTCATAATGCTTTTATTTGATTTAAAAAACACTGCTTTTATACATTAAGTATAAAAGGAGAACAGGAGAGTAACTCATCCAAGAACTCTTTCTATCTGATCCTAATCAAAAAAAGTATGATACAAGATAGTAACAACAATACATAGTGTATATTTTGAGGTTAGCCACATATTTCCATCACGACAACCCTATGAGGCAGGTAATACATGTAGTAGTATCTCCTTTTTACAAATGAGAAGACAAAGGTTCAGATAATTTAATTGATTTAACCATAGTCAGAGAATAAACAAGGATTCAAACCCAAGTCTCTCTTAACCTCAAGTTCAGTGTTACTTCCAGCAACTACACACCAAGGAATGTGTGTAGTTGAGCATAAGAAATGTATTTCCTTCTGTCTCATGAGGAAATTAGTGTGACACTCATTGCAGTCTTTCCTCTCCTAGAGGCAGTATGGTGTGAAAATTGTTGTTTGGTTGTTTTTCAGTTGTGTCTGACTCTTTGTGACCCCATTTAGGGTTTTATTGGCAAATATACTGGAGTGGTTTGCCATTTTCTTCCCCAATTCATTTTACAGATGAGGAAACTGAGGCAAACCGGGTTAAGTGACATGCTCAGAGTCCCATAACTTGTAAGTGTCTGAGACCAGATATGAACTCAGGAATATGAGTCTAACTGACTCCAGGCTTAGCACTCTATCCATTGCACCATCTAGCAGCTGGCCTGGTGTGAAAGAACTAGGGCTAATAGTTAAAACACAACACCTAGGTTGTGATGCTCCCTATAATTAACTGTATAACTTTGGGAGAGTCCCTTCATTTATTCATTCTACCTAATTATAGAATTAGCATATGTGCACATGTTGTTTTTGCCTGTAGAATACCATCTCTTTGTTGGGCACAGAATGCTTCATTTATGTTTTTGTATCCCCACTGCCTGCCACAGTGCACAAGTGATTAATATTTATGATTAATTCATGAGCATTTATTAAGTGGCTACTGTTTGATCAGCCTGGTTTTAGTCTCCTCCTTGAAGGAGTGAGGAAGTTAGACCAGGTGATTTCTAAGGTCCTTCTAGCCTTGACATGTCCTTGATAGAACAAGATGGCACTAAGAGCAGAGCTTCTTTGCCAATGGAAAGATCTCAACCAGTGAGTAAAGACACTTGGGTTTTAAATAATGACTATGGTGGGGAATGAGTTGCTTGATCAATGGCAGGAAAGTTACTCACCATCTCTGGGGTGAAAATTTCTCATCTGGTAATAGTAAATGCAAATCTCCCCTACTTGCATCACAGGTTTCTTGGGAGAATAAAAGAAATCATAAATGAAAAAAAATCTTTGAAAAAGATACAAATGCCACCAACTTATAAGGTGGTGTTCTTGTTGCTACCTTCCTATAGGAAAGGTCAAGGAGAGGAAATGTAGGATGGCCATATCTGCATGTATATCACCAAGATAAAAGTGTTTGGGGTTGGGCTTTTCTAAAACAATTATAACACTAACTTTTAAGTCATTGATGAAATCCACTATGTTTTCATTTTGGGCACAGGAAGGTAATAGATAACAGGTAAAAAACAAAACAAAACAAAATCAGAAGCTAAAGTACATGATGCATGTTGGCTAAATAATATAATGAAAATACCACTAAAATGTTTGCTTATACATGCTTGCTGAATGAATGGATGTACACTATTGATACTGATTCAAGAGAATTAATCATAAAACGAATTGGAAATTGTTAGACTAGGAATGGAACTAAGATGGTGGAGGAAAGGTAGGGATTCACCTGAGCTCTCCCAAATTCCCTTCCAAACAACTGTTAATAATGCTTCAAAATGAATTCTGGAGTGACAGAACTCACAAAAGGATAGGGTGAAACAATTTTCCAGACCAAAACACCCTAGAAAGTTGTCAGGAAGGGTCTGCTGCACCAGTGTAAAACTGCAGTGCAGTCCAACTCAGGCAGCCTTGGGAGCAGTCAGCAATGGTGGCTCCCGGAGGTCTCAGCCCACAGATGGTAAGGAGGTAGGATACCTGGTCAGAAGGAGATTACCGGGTCTCTTTGCTGGGACTGGATGCAGGACTCTGTTATACTGCCTATATGCAGATATGGGTCAGAGTCCTGAGTTATAGTCCCAGAGGAAGGAGCAGCACTATCGTGCCAGAGATTGTGGCTGCAGGGGAGCAGGAATCCTGGTCACAGTCAGTTCCAGAGCAGAGAAGAAACATGTGGCTGCTCACAGACCACAGTGCAGGCCAGAAGAGTAGTAAACCCACCTCTGTTTAGATCATATCACCTTGGAAGAACTGAAAACTTACAAACCTTTCAGTTCTGAAAACAGATGCAGAAAATCTGATGCTTGGGACAGTGCCCCTTCCACCTTGAGAACAGAGCCCAATTTTAACATGAAGCTAAAAGTCAAGAAATAGTTTGGGAAAATGAGGAAACGAATGACAAATAAAAAAGAACCTGACCATAGAAAGTTACTATGGTGACAGGGAAGATTAAGACACAAGCTCAGAAGAAGAAAACAAAGTCAAAACTGCTCCATCAAAAGCCCAAAAAGAATTCCTGGAAGAGCTCACAAAGAATTTTAAAAATCAAATAAGAGAGGTATAAGAAAAATTGGGAAAAGAAATGAAAGTGTTGCCAAAAAATATGAAAAAAAAAGTCAGTAGCTTGGTAAAGTAGGCACAAAAAATACTGAAGAAAATACCTTAAAAAACAGAATGGGCCAAATGGTAAAAGAGGCACAAAAAGCCATTGAAAATAAGAACTCCTTAGAAAGCAGAATTGACCCAATGGAAGAAAAAAAAAAGATGTACAAAAATTCACTGAAGAAAAGAACTCCTTAAAAAGTAGAACTGGCTAAATGGAAAAGGAGGTACAAAAGCTCAGTAAAATAATAATAATAATAATAATAATTCCTTAAAAATTAGAATTGGGCAGCTGGAAACTAATGATTCCATGAGATGTCAATAAACAATGAAACAAAGTCAAAAAAATTTAAAAAAAATGTGAAATTTCATTGGAAAAACAACTGACCTGGAAAATGGATCAAAGGGAGATAATTTAAGAATTATTGGGCTACCTGAAAGCCATGATCAAAAAAAGATCTTTCTTTTATTATTATTATCTTTCAAGACATTATCAAGGAAACCTGCTCTGATATTCTAGAATCAGATGGTAAAATAGAAATTGAAAGAATTCACCAATCACCTCCTAAAAGATATTTCAAAATATTATAGCCAAATTCCAGAGCTCCCAAGTCAAGGAGAAAGTATTGCAAGCAGTCAGAAAGAAACAATTCAAATATCATAGAGCCACAATTAGGATAACACAACATTTAACAAAATCTACAGTAAAGGACTAGAAGGCTTGGAATATGATATGCTTTGGGGCAAAGGGGTTAGGATTACAAGTAGGAATCACCTTTCCAGCAAAATTGAGCAAAATCTTTCAAGGGAAAAATGGATATTCAATGAAGGGAATTTAAAGCATTCATGATTTAAAGACCAAAACTGAATAAAACACTTGACTCAAATACAAGACTCAAGAGAAGCATAAAAAGGTAAACAGGAAAGAGAAATTATAAGGTATTCAATAAAGTTAAACTATTTACATTTCTATGTGGGAAGATGATACCTTTAACTCCTAAGAACTTTCTCATTATTAGGGCAGTTAGAAGGAGTATATATAGACAGAGGGCACAGATATGAGGTGAATATGATGGGATGATATCTTTAAAAAATAAAATTAAGTGATAAGAAAGAGAAATCTATTGGGAGAAGGGGAACGGAAAAGGGAGGGGCAGAGTGGGATAAGTTACCTCACATAAAAGAGGCAAGAAAAAGCTTTTACAGTGGAGGGGAAGAGGGGGAGGCGACAGGGAGCGAGTGAGTCTCACTCTCATCGGACTTGGCTCAATAACACACACGTTCAGTTGGGTATAGAAGTCTGTCTTACCCTCCAGGAAAGCAAGAGGGGGAAAGAGATAAGAGAATTGAGGGGTGTTCATAGAAGGGAGGGTGGATTGGGGAGGCAGTAGTCAGAAGCAAAACACTTTGGAGAAGTGACCGGGTGAAGGGAGAGAGAGAATAGAATAAACCTGGGCAGGGATAGGAGGAAGGGAAATACTGTTAGAAATCATAACTGTGAAAAAGTTTTTGAAAGAAGTCTCTCTAATAAGGGCCTCATCTCTCAAATGTATAGAGAAATAAGTCTAATTTATAAAAATAAAAGGCAAATGATCAAAAAATATGAACAGTTTTCAGATGAAATAACCAAAACTCTCTGTAGTCATATGAAAAAATGCTCTAAATTACTATTGATTAGAGAAATGCAAATTAAAACAACTCTGAGGTACCACTCCACACCTATCAGATTGGCTAATATGAGAAAAAAAAGGAAAATGATAAATGTTGGAGGGGATGTAGGAAAACCGGGACACTAATGCACTGTTGGTGGAGTTATGGACTAGTTCAACCATTCTGGAGAACAATTTGGAACTATGCCGAAAGGGCTCTAAAACCATGCTTACCCTTTGATTCAGAAACACACTACTAGGTCTGTATCCCAAAGAGATTTTAAAAAAGGAAAAAGACATATATATGCAAAAATATTTATGGCAGCTCTTTTTGTGGTGTCAAAGAATTGGAAATTGAGGGGACACCCATTAACTGAGAAGTGGCTGAACAAACTGTGGTACATGATTATGATGGAATACTATTGTACTATAAGACAGGATGAATAAGATACTGTCAGAAAAACCAAGAAAGACTGACATGAACTGATGCAAAGTGAAATGAGCCGAACTAGGAGAACATTGTGAAATGGTAATAGCAATGTTGCACAAAGATCAACTGCCAATGACTTTGCCATTCTCATTTTGAAAATTCTGTCCATCTCTTGAGAAAGAACTGTTGGAACTTGAATGCAAATCAAAGCCTGCTTTTTAAACTTTATTTTTCTTGGGTGTTTTGTCTGTATTTTCTTTAACAACATGACTAATATCAAAATGTTTTATGTGACTGTACATGTATAACATATCAAATTGCTTGCCTTTTCAATAAGAGGAGAGGAGAAGGATAGAGAGAATTTGGAATTCAAAATTCAAAAAAAATGTCAAAATTATTTTTACATGTACTTGGGGAAAATAGAATGTTAAATATATCTTAAAAATTGGACTAGGAATATAGATTTTAATATACTATCAGAGTGAGTTTATTTTTTAAATTTTGTTTGTTTATTTATTTCTAGATCAGAGGTTCCCAAATTTATTTGGCCTGCCTCCCCCTTTAAAAAAAAAATTACTCAATGTGCCCTTGGAAATCTACCTTCTTTAACACTTTAATTTTTTTTTTTGAAATTTGTGTAATCTCAAAAAATATTTAAAATATATATTTTTTTAAAAAATTACACGAAAATGACATTAAAAATGATAAATTTAATGATTTATTTTAAATTTTGGGTTTTTTCCTGCATTAAAATTTTGATTATTTTATATTGCATCATGTAACTATATAATATTGTATTGTAAACAATTAATTACAAGCATGTATTTCTGCCCATGCACGGTGGGCTTCCTGACAATGTGTGACAGGCTCCAACACTTGCTTGTTAAGACCTGTTGGCAGACTTGACCACTGATTGGTTATAACTTGCATTTTGTGTGTTTATTTGAAAAATAATGTAATCACTATGACTTTAGCTCTTGTTACACAACAGATGAAACAAGTGCTAATGGTTTTTTCAAAATTTTCTTCCCTTCTCCTTTCCTCATGCTTCTACCACCCCCTTATTTTTATTCAATGCCCCCAATGAGTCTACTACTGCTCACCTGGATTGTTCCAGCACCCCCCAACTGGTGGTATTGCCTACTTTGGGAACCTATGTCTAGATTACTGTACTTGGGTATCAGGAAGACCTGGATTCAGATCTTAGCATAGACACCAAGTAGCTGTGTGTACTTGGAACAAGTCACTCATAGTTCTTTTTGAACCACAGTTTCCTCATCTATAAAAATGGGTGTGGGGAGGAATGAAACTTCTTGCAATTATTTCATAAGGTTTTTATGAGGTTCAAATAAGTTAATAAATGTAAAAGTGCTTTGCATCTTCAAAGCCATGTATAATTGATGGTAAGAAACAGCCTCTCTTAGTGGACAGAAAGTCAATCTTAGGGTCAGTTAGACCTGCATTCAAGTGTTCCCCTGTCACATAACTGGCTGTTCACTCTGCACAAGTTACTTCACCTATCAATGCTATCTGCAAGTCTCTAAGACTAAATTCTAGAAAAGGTGGTCACTTGTATTGGTAACCTGAGTTTCTCATTAGGAGTTCCCAGTGACATCACCGGTCTGGTCCACTACTCCAAAAGACTAACCAACCTTGCATTAAATGATATCGAAGTTTAAGTGTATAAAATAAGACTATAAAGCAAGCAAAAGATTTAGAAAATCAGACCAGAGCTTATCCATCAGCATGAATGTTATGCTTCAGGATTATCCCCTTAGGGGGCTAATGCAGTTATTTTAGAGCCTATGCCATTGTTCAAAACAGATTTGGAAGATTTCTTTTTGCTCTCATAGCCTGGGGTCTATTACTTTGAAGAGTCTCAGGGGGTGCTATTCTGTTCTCTATATGGACACAGACCTAATTTTGGGAAATAACTAGAAATCCTTGGAAACAAGTTCTAGCAAATAAAGTGAGTGATCAAGGCTAGGTTATCCTTTTGGGCAACTGAGATGTGCCTATAAACTGTCTTGGAAGGTCAGTTTTAAAGAGAAGCTCAAGCAGGATTTGAACAATAATTGAACTCTTAAAAAATAATCATATGGCTTCCTTAAGTGAATGCTTTAAAGGATAACACTTACTTGAATTCAGCAATAATACTACTATGTTTAAAAGGGGGTGATCTCTCCAATAATAATAATTGATACATAGGGATTTAAACCTTACAGCATACCAAGAAGCTAGGGTACAAGAAATAGAACACTAGGCCTAGAGTCATGAAGACCTGAGTTCAAATCCTTCCTCAGATATTTACTAGCTGTGTGGCCTTGGACATGTCACTTAATCACTACGAGGCTCAGTTTCCTTATCAGTATAATGGGGATAATAATAGAACTTATATCACAGGGCTGCTGTCAAGATAAAAAATGAAGCACTATATAAATGCTATTATTATGATGATGATGATGATTCTTATGCTTTACATACAGTGTCTCATTTGTGCCTCCCAAGAGTTCTACTGGGTAGGTATGTATTGACAACTTCACTTTACAGAATAAGAAACTAAGTTTCATTGCCAACATGATCATGCAGATAGTGAATATTTGCAATAGGATTTGACCATCTCCTGCCCCATGCTATTCAAGGCAGCGCATGCTTCTGGTCAGTTTCTTACCCCATTTCTTATGTCTGCATCATATCCAACCTTGTTCAGCCCTGTTCCTTTCTGCACTTCAAAACAATGACTTTACTGACATTTAATCTTGGAACTGCCCTCAGGGTCTGGGGCATATCCTGGAGCATCCTATGATCCCTGAAACCTTCTCATCATGGAATATAGCTCTGATGAGTTACTTCTGGATCCTCCATTTTGTGGAGGGTCTTAGCACATTTTGTCTTAATTCCTCTCCCAGTCCTTTTCCTAACTTTTTATACTTTAAAATTATACCCCCTTATCAGGTATCTTCATTTACCCACACTACCATTAGAATGTAAGCTCCTTGAGGGCATGGACTTCTTTTCCTTTTGATTATATTTATTAATAGTACTTACTTGTTCATTCATCTATTTATTCATCCATCCATCCATCCATTCATTCATCTATTTATTATTTTCTGTTATTAGTACTGTGTCTGGTTCATAGTAAGCACTTGATAAATACTTGATTTCCTCATTCCTTCTTTCCTTCCTCCTCCCTCCCTCTCTCCCTTCCTTCTTTTATTTCTTCCTCCCTTCCGTTCTTTTTTTTTTTCTTACCTAGTAGGAGCCATACTCTGCAAAAGAGTTGGGTACCATCTTCATACATTGTGTATTCTTGAAAAGCATCTGAAATAACAGGCCTGATTTCACATAAGCTTTAAAGATGATTAGTGGGGCTGTTTATACAGATTTTCCATCAGGGACATGCTTAGGTGTTTCACATCAACTTACTTCTTAATGAATTGCTTCATTCAGAAGTCTTACAAAAGGCACTTGAATTGATCTTTGTTGAATGGTCCTTTTTTTTCCGGGTTCATAAGATATGTGAGGCTAACAAATGAACCTGAGATATCACTCCTTATTTTACAAATGGGGAAACTGAGGTTTATTGATTTGCCCAAGGTCAATAAGTAAGCTAATGGCAGTCCAGGGATTAGAACCCATGTTTCTTAACTCCCAGGCCATAGTTCTTTCATTTATACAGCACTCCCTCCTGTCAGATTTAAATGTCTTTATGATGTGCTCAAGCAATGGTCATTAATTTCTATGTGGACCATGGTTATACATTTTATTAGCAATTATATATTATATCTTTTGTGATATATGCCAATGTAGTTGCTTCATCATTAGAACAGCTGGAGTCAAAGATGATTTTTTTTTTAAATTGCTGTTCATATTGTCAAAAAAACAGCCCTATAGTTATTGGAAGGAGAAAACAAACCATTATTTTCAAACTCTAAGGAAAATGTATCTTGACTTTTTTAATGGTTTTGATTTTAAAAAAAATATGACTAAGTAAATGAATTTGAACCTTGTGACACAATATATGAATAGTTTTCCATTATTTCAAGTCATTCAATACAGTTAGGCTTTGGAGAAAATTGGAAGATGAAATTCAGAAAGTGGGAGTGATATAAGGGACCTCATTAGTAATCTAGTTCAAATTTTGACTGAATCATGATTTCTCCAAAGTATGTAGGTATCTACTGTGCACACATCACCATTCAAAATGACCTATTCTACTTGTGTACAAAGGTAATCGTAAAAAAAAAAAAAAAGTTGTCCTCTCTTCTTTTTCTCTTCCCCTGCTCCCTTCCTTCTCTATACTCCACTTTTATGACCATTAGTGTAGAAAATTCCAGGTGATGAACCTTTATGAATGGAGTTATGCAATTTCTCTGCAACTTACAATCTTAAGGAATAGCCTAGAGCAGAGGTGGGGAACCTGCAGCTTTAAGGCCACATGTGCCCTTCTAGGTCTTTAAGTGTGGCCTTTAAGGACCTAGAAGGCCACATGTGTCCTAAAGGCCACAAGTTCCCTACCCCTGGACTATAGCACTGACAGGTCAAATTTGTCACACACCTTCTATGTGTCAGAAAGAGGACTTTGATTTAGTTCTTCCTGATTCCAAGTTCAGATCTCTTTCAACTAGGAGAAACATTTCTTGTTGGGAGAATTTGCTTGTAAGGGGCCTTAATCCATTTCCTTCCAACTTCTACCATTGGTCCTGACTGTGCCTTTGGAGGTCAGGCAGAAGAGGAAGTTGCATTAACACTAATATTCTGTTGGCCTCACAGAGTGAAAATGGTTTCCACATTGTTTGGGGCCTATACATAATTCCCATAGTTCATGTGCAAGATCATGAAGTTTGGGTTGGCCACAAGTTAGATCTGCTTGGAACTCTAGCATTAACAAACTACATGCCTGATTTTTCAAAGTTAATATTTACAAAGAAGAGCTTGGTTGAAATCACTAATCTTTTTTTTTTTTAATTTTCATCAGTTTTGTCATCTCACTTGATTTTTCCTTCTAACCAAGGTATGTCTGAGAGTTAAAAATTTCATATAGGTTAACCTATATGCAATATAGGTTAAGCAATGCAATATAGTAAACTTAAAGTGTTAAATCGACCTTTTAAGCACTTCTTGATTTCAGGAGTAGTAGAGTTCAAGGACACCCTAGACCGGATAGATGCTTTGGATATCTGCCTACATTTACTCCCCAAATTCTCATTCCCTTGCTTTTCCATGCCTTTTAACCATATGAGCGACAATGTCTTAATCAGACACTTATCATCTTTAACTTTCCTCATTAATACTTATTAATATGTGTTTTTGATCCATGAGAATCCACTTGATAAGGAGGGTAGTCCTTGGCCCCAGGTAAAATCCCATCTTCTATTGAAAAAAAAAAATGCTCTCCTCAACCCTTAGTGCTAGTGCCTTCTCTCTGTTAATTATCTCCGATTTATTCTGTTTATATCCTATTTACAAATAGTTGTTTTAAAGTTGTCTCCTCCATTAGACTGTAAACTTCTGAAGAGCAGGAATTGTTTTTTGCCTTTCTTTGTAGCCTGGGTGCTCAGTTCAGTACCTGGCATATAGTAGGTGCTTGTTCAATGCTTATTGATTGATTCAGTGCCACCCCTCGTTTAGGGCATCAGCTAGTATTTCTTTTAGATTATGTCTCTCTTTATTGATGATTACTTGGGGATAAATCAAAGTTGTATTTATGTAGCTACTTCTGTATCTAGTACTACCAATAATCTCTATGTATCCAGCTTTGATGTGCTGATATCCCCTTCTATCTTCTTAAATCACCCCTAACCAGGTTAGTTTATCATTCAGAAGTTTTGGGGTTGTTTTTTTTTTTTTTTGGTTTGTTTGTTTTGGTTTTGGTTTGTTTATTTTTGTAGCAGAGGCAAAAGCAGCACAGGCCTACCATAACTTGGCCCTAAAGTACTGATCCAGTGAATGAGGGGCATTACTCCTGATTCTTTTACACCCAGGATGCCAATAATGTTGGGACTATTGAAAAAGTATGGCTAGAGGCTCATGAAGCCTAGAGACTCATCACAGAGAAGAGGCAGCCTTCCCCATTTTCAGTGCCCTGGGAGAAGGACATTTGTCCTGCTTCTCATATACTCTAGGGCAAGGTCTCTTGTGGACCTACTTTCCCATTCCTTGATACAACTAACTGTACGTGACTAGGGTGGACTTACTTTCTACCTCCTGGTGGTACCTACCTTCCACCTGGAATACATAGAATCATTGGATCAGAGATAATGGTGATATAGACCAGACTCTGGGCATCTTTTAAAAATCACCAAACTGTACTGCAATCAGAGCATTGTCGCAGGAGAAAAAAAAAAGGCATATGTTATGGCTCTGGCTTTGAGAACATTTAACCAGTTTCTGGCCATGAAAGCCAACACCCACCTCCTAGGACCACATGATCCTTCCCTAAGGAACCACGGACCTGGTTTGGGCACCTCATAGTTTGCTCCATCATCTCTGCTTGGAGGCAAACACACAGAGGTCAAAAGTGCCTCAGATATACCTTGCAATGAATCAGCCATTTGAAGTTCCATCTTCCTACCACCACTAGTTTCTACCTTTTGAAATGCTCTGAAGGCTTGATCTTGATGGAGTCAGAGTCCCCTCTGTCCTCTTCGAAAGAAAACCTAATAGCTTAAAATACCCTTCACAAAGAAGTATCTGGTAGGCATACCTGCTTGTGATTCCTGCCCACATCTAGGGCCCAGACATTTTTTAACAAAGTTACTTCTTTTTTATCTGACAAAATGAAGTTGTAAAAGGCGTCACTGCCATTCCTGTTCTTGTTTTACCACCAAAGGAGCTGCCTCTCCAACCCCACAGGAAGGATGGTCAGAGGACCTTTGATTTTCATGATTGCCTGGGGGATAGCGGTTTGATTATTGGGCCCTACTGCATCTGATTCCTTTTGTCAGAGACTCTGCTGGAGGCTTTCTACATCCTCCTTAAGTGTTACTCCTACGGGAGTGCATATGCCTTTGATCCCATTTTACTTGAGATTACTTAATTGCTAAGCATGCTGAGAGTATTTATTCAACCACCAGCCACCTGTACTCTTTTGGTATTGACTTTCTGATCCCTTTATAAATAGAAAAAGGAAAAAAAAAAGAAACATACTCTTATAAGCAGTGGGAAAATGGCAGACTAAAACACATTCAAGCCCAGTGAAAGGGTTTCTCAATTAGACTGGTAAATACTCTGTTTCAGAAGCTCATTAGGAAAAAAAAAAACTAATTAGGGAAAAGGAAGGAAGAGTTAGGTGCTTTGGGATAACATTGTGTACTTGACAACCTATTGAGATCTTACACTACACTTACATAATCCTAGCTAGACTTAACTTAGAATCTCTCCTAAAATGGAATTTAGGCCTCCCATCACTTAATTACAGGGAATTCAATGGGCCCATGAAGCCTCAGGTCCCCGGAGAAGGGGAGCAGAGATTGTCCCTACTTCAGTATTGACAGGTGACCAAATGTGGTAGGAGTCGAAGATAATGTCAAGGTTGTGAACTAGGGTCACTTAGAAAGATGGCAATGACCTCAACAGAAATATGGGTTTGGGGGAAAATACAATGAATTCTCATTTGCGTATTTTGAAATTTAAGATAATTATGAGCCTCTAGAAGAGAAAAATAAAATGTCACTGGGAAGGCACAGAAAGATCCTAAAGCACTTCGCAAAACTTGAAGATGTCTATAAATATCAATAATTATTTCCAACTGGTTTGGATCTGCCAGAATAAAGCCACTTCCATTCCCAGAAAAGGCACTTTAGCAGAGAACCAAACACCATATTGGTGTTGTTGTTATAATGACACAGTAATAATCATAATAATAGCACGAGGGATCAGGCACCTCCAATGAATCATGTAACATTTATTACTCATTTATCATTGCCTAGAAATGGGCACAAAGTACAGTGAAAGAAGTGAGAGCATGCAGGCTGTGTGTAGGACATGGCTTTTCCTCTGCTTTGTAGATTTCATGGTGCTAAATGAGTGATAGCTCTTTAAACACCACCTTGCTTGTCCAGAGACTTAATTCTCTCAAACAAGGTAAACATGTAACCATCCAGATAAAATAAATCCCTTTAGCGCTTAGCTCACACACCCTTTGAAGGGGGCAGCACATTTATTCATGAGCTGTTGTTTCAGAAAGTGTCAAGGAAACCAGAAGAGACATTGAATTGGTTCTTGGCCTCCTGTGGTGTAGGGATACGGTCAAACAGCAAAACTCTCTTTTGTGTTTCTGAAGACATTCTGTTCAGAATAGAAGGCAGCATCAGGATCCTGAGTGTTTGAGCATTTTCATCTTTATGCTTATTATTCAACCAGAGAATTGTTCTTGGTATTATCTTGCCTGCTAACTATGAGCTGTTTGAATGTTCATCCCTGAGCAATCATTAATTGCTATTGGTTTATGTTATTATAATTAATGAATACCTGGTGTTAGTATTTGAAGCTCGGTCTTGTTATTCTGATTGCATGGTTTATCATTTGAAAAAATGAGAAATTACTTGTAAACCAAATTGATGATAAAGATTGACTCTTGCCATCTCTATCATCTGTGATTCAGCCTGAAGTCATTGCTCAGAAAAATGCCATGTATCCCTGTATGGGAGACATGATAATTGTCTTCAAGTATTTCAGTTGCTAATGTGAAAGAGGGATTCATCTTGTTCTGATTGACCCCAAAAGGCAGACCATGGAGGTGGATGGGGTAGAAGGATGGAAGCTGCAAATTAACTTGATATCAGGATAATGTTGTGATAATTAGAGGTGATCAAAAGGGGTCTTGGGGGATTTGGATTCCTCCTCAGTGGAAGTCTTTAACAAATGGCTAACTATTAGTGGGCTGGGTGCAATGGGCGTCTTTTTCAGATATGTGCTGGCTTTAATGCCTGTTGACCTCCTTCCGACTTTCATGATTCTAAGAGATCCACCTATCTGGAGTGGGATGGAATCTGCTTATTCCTTTCTGTGGTTTAGAGATGAGTCTTTAATATTCAATTCTCTCCTGCTGTCTACCAGAAACTGTGCTGGGCGTTGAAGTCGCGAGGACAAAAATGAGACAGTCCCTCCCCTCCGGGAGATAATGAGTCACATTAGTTATTCAGCCAGCAGACATTTGTTGATCACCCACTGTGTGCAGAGCACTCAGCTTGGCACCATTAGGGATGCAAAGCTGAATCATGCTGTGGCTGTGCCTTCTGGGCATTTGTGATCTAGGGTTAGAGCTAAGGCATGTAGACCATTGTTGATAAGGTAAAGCAGTACATCAGAGATGTTAGAAGGGAAATCTAGACGGATGTCGTGCCCTCCTGTTTGAGTTTCTAGCTCAGCATTTCTAATTCTGAAAAGATTTTAAGATCGGTGGTGTGGCTACAGGAGGAAGGGTGATATTTCACTTCTCCTACATTCCATGCCTGAGTTCGATGATCAGTTTATGAAGTACCTTTGGCTCCCCTAGTACTAAAGGACTAGATGAGAGGAGACTGAAGAGATTCACAGATAGTCTCACTCTTCACTACCACCTGAAGTACCTTCTTTTGTTGAGTCTGTCTCACAGGCATCCCCTGAAACATCTCAGATGCAGTTAAGGCTAGATTACCTAGTGCGATTCAATGCAGTAAGAATTTATTAAGGGGTCAGTGACAGACACTCTACTTAATGCTAGAAAAACAAAGCAAAAGGAAAATAATTCTTGTCCACAAAGAGCTTACATTGGTCATTAAGTGGCACAGTGGATTAATGTTGGACCTAAAATCAAGAAGATCTGAGTTCAAATCCTATCTCAGACACTCACTAGGCATATGACTAGGAGCAAGTCACTTAATATCCATATCTCTAAAATGAGGATAGCAGACTACCTCCCAGGGTTGTGAATATCAAATGAGCTAATATATGTAAAGTGCTTTGGAAATCAGGAAGTGATATATAAAAGCTTTAACAACAAGCACATTCTATTAGAAATCTAGCAGGAAAGTTATCAATATACCATTGGATAGATAACTTTTAAGGGAGGGAGGTTTCCTATAAAGACATCACTGTGGCATATGAATTCTTATTATCTTCAGGCACTAAGTAAACTATTCCTGAATTGAATGTCTAGTTGGCTTTCCATTTTTGCCTTTAGATCTCAGCCTAACTCTGGGACCTGTAGACACCTTTTTACTGATAACCTGTCCTTTCCTTGGCAACAGTATTATTTTCTCTTGTAAAGTAAAAATGAAAGTGTCCTCTGTGTCAAATAAAAGTCACATGAAAACAGAAGCGAGGAATAGTTTTTAGCATCCCCTGAGCTGCATTGTAAACTTTGTTAAAAGGAAAAAAAGCAAACCTATAACTTTAAGGGTTTGAAGATTTATATTTTAGAAATGTGGTTTTGGATGTTTTATAGTCATACCTGTCATTGTTTAACTATAAAAAGGATGAAAAGAGATGAGGCCTAAGTCTTGAATATTCTGTGTAGTACATGGGTGGCTGTATCTAGGGAGCCTGGGGCCAGAGTCAAAAAGACCCAAGTTCAGATTGGCTTTATAACTCTGGGAAAGTCACTTAACATGTGCCTTAATTTTCTCAACTGTAAAATGAAATCATAATAGCAGGAGAGTAGGCAAGAGGTCAGAGCTGGAGTCTGCCACTCTGCTCTCCTTAGAGAGAAGGGTTAACTGGACTGGAAATATATGGATCTGCTCCATTAAATGTTGTTCTCCTAGGAGATATGATTGGGTTCTTTTTCCAAAGCTTGACCCTTTCCCCATCTAATACTAGTCCAAAATGAACAGATGGCAAATAGAAAAGAAACCCATTTTTCAAATCCTAGCAAAACAGAAATTGGGGAAGGTATGCAGAGGACAACATATGCAGTTAGACAATACAGAGTGAATCTTTCCCATTACGAGTGAGGCAACTCAGTCAATGCAGAGAGATGGTCCTGTATCTCACCCTAGGAGAAACTCCTGAAGTCTCTAGAGTAGCACAATGGTAATAGATACATGGTAGAGAATTCCCTCTCCCCTCATGTCTTCCAGACTCTTTTCCTTTAGTAACCTAAAAAGGGGTTGGCCTCCTCCATCTTCTCTCTCAAAGCTGACTTTATGTTCAAAGAAACTTTGAAGCTTGGCCAGTCCTAAAGCTGGCACTACTGAGAACTGAGTCTTTCAGTCTTTTGCCACCTCTACCCTGCCTCTCATATAGAGCTGGGCCTTCATCTCTACCAATGAGGAGAAAGTCCCATACCATTGAGTTTTGGGATGGGGTGGATCTTGATCTTCCAGAGTGTATTTCTAGCAGTCAACTATTGTGCATGGCCAGAGTTTGAGTTACTGTCTTTGTTATCTTTATTTATACAGTTGCAGTTAGTATGTACAACTTTTGGCCCTGTTTATTTCATTCACATCTTCTCTGAGAACTTCATATACCTAATTCCCTACAACACAATATCATTCCATTATATTCAAATGCCATAATGTGTTCAGATATCCCCCAATTATTTAGCATATCTTTTCCTTTCAGCTTTTTATTATCACAAATAATAACCTTCAATTCTCCTCTAATTTTATAAGGGTATAACTTTTTAGCATTTATTTTATTTATCTCTTTGGGATTCTTTGAAGTTTAAATTGTAAGAATCTGATCTAAATCTAATTTTTGTCAAACTGCTTTCAATTTTCCCCTGCAGTTCTTGTGGACTAAAATGCTTCTCCCCTAACAGTTTGTGTTCTTGACTTTATTGAAAAATAGCCTGCTGGGAACATTTTTTTCTCAGTTTTGTTTATCACATCGAGTCTATTGACCATCTTTTTTCCTCTCCCTTTTCTTTTCTTTCTTCTCTTCCCTCTTCCCAGATCATCAAATCCAATACTTTTAGCAAGCAAGTATGTTCTGGCTTCTTTCAGCTCCAGGATAGCTACACCTGCCCCTCAGGGTTCTAAGGTACCCCTCGGGGGGTTGGAATGTCTCCCTTCTGAAGAAACTGATCAAGCCACCATCAATTTCCAATCTAGTATTGTTCTGTCATTTTTAAAGTAAGGAACTGAGGCTTAGTTCTTTTTTTTTTTTTAACAAGGTAAATTCAGTAGCTTTAAATATCACAGGCAGCACCTGACCACAGGTCTGCTGACTTGAAATCCATTGTTTTCTTTCCCCAGTGCAACTTCTCTAACATGAAATACTGCACACAGTTGTTGGGAGGAATGTCCTCTGAAAACTAAAGCTCTAGATAATTTACCTGTGAAGTTATGAAAAGAATATCAATTTGAAAATCATTGCTTAAGAAAAATCAGCCTTTAGGAATCCAAAGGAAAAAAAAATAAGATCCCAAGCCCTCATGGAGCTCATGTATTACAGGGACAAACTCTATACAAAGTATGTGGGTTTTGGGGGGAAGGGAAGCCTATAAAGTGTCTTATGTTAAGATTAAACAAGATTTTTAGAGAGATACAACAGAGGTAACTTTATTTGAGCAGAGGAAGGCTAGTCCATTGAGTAAACCATTTGTGGAGGATTTAAGAGGAAGAAAGGTTGGAAATAAGCATTGGCTAAGTATCTGTACTAAGAGATGCTTAACAAATATTATCTCATTTGATTTTCTCAACCACGTTATCCCCATTTTGTTGAGGAAACTGAGGTAGAGAGCTGTTAAGTGACTTGCTGGACGTTGCACAAGCTAGAAAGTGACCAGATTTTAACCCAGGGTTTTCTGATTCAAGCACAGTGCTGTATCTACTGTGTGGCCTAACTTTGGGGAAGTGGGGGTGGGTTGCAATCTGTGCCATCAGAAGGACTTCTCCTGTTGATAAGATCACAAATCACTTGAGGTACCTAAGAACATGTTCTCAATCGATCAGCTAACATGCATTTGCAGGGAACCTATGGGCTGTGCTGCCTGGTATGTTCTGTACACTCCTAGTGATGGTGAGGAGTAGGGATAGAGAACATTGAAGTCAGATGAAGTCACTTATCCTTTAAAGGTACTTAAGGAGAGAGAAGGAGGCAATGGAGTCCAACGCTCAAATCTCTCACACAGCTAAAGTAACCTTGCATAGATTTTGTTTTCGTTTTTGACATGGTTTGGGATTTCATTGATATAGGGAACTCCAAATGAGAAGACACATTCTTTTTTTTTTTTTTTTTGCTTAGGCAGTCGGGGTTAAGTGACTTGCCCAGGGTCACACAGCTAGTAAGTGTCAAGTGTTTGGTCTGAGGCTGGATTTGAACTCAGGTACTCCTGACTTCAGGGCGGGTGCTCTATCCACTGTGCCACCTAGCTGCCCCCAAAGGAGACACATTCTTACAAGGCTGATATGAATTTTCTCTAAACTATGGTCTTAGGAGATTTGCCTGGGCCTTTCGCTGACTTGCCCATTGTTGCATAACCAGTGAGCATAATTGGTGGGATATGAACCCGAATCTTCTTGACTCCCAGAACACACCTCTATCCACTATACCATACTGCCTCATAGTAGAGTCCCAGAATGGCAGCACTGGGAGAGACCTATGACCCATATAGTAGTATTTATCTTTTTATATTCAGATGAGGAAACTGGATATGTCTGTTGTCACACAAGGAGTTAACTTAAAAAATACAGGACTAGAAAAAACTAGTTTTGTGACATGGTCAATATAGTGTTTACCAGAATGGGTTGCTATTGTCTAATCAAATATTTGGGGAACCACGGCATTCATTAGGAACCGGAAGGATTGTTTGTTAATTTTACACTTCCTTCCTCACTTTCCTGTTGTCACTAGTTGGAACGCTTCCCTTTCTTCTTGGCCCATCTCTGGGGCTCCCTCCTCCATTAATGCTTCCCTGACAGCGTCTTCACTACCCTTTTTAGTTGAAATTGATGTCTCTGCCCTCGAGTTTCTCACAGACCTTTTCCTGATGTATTTTGTGTTTATCTTGCTCTTTTTCTCTCTTCTATCATAATTATTTGTGTACCTGCTTATGCCCTTACTAGATAGTATGGTCCCTGATAATAGAGACTCATCTGTTCTTGGCTTTGCATCTCTAGCGCCCAGTCTTCATGTAAGAAGTGCTCAATACACTATGAATGAATGAGTGAATAAAGCCGAAATGTTCTTTTGTAGCAACAGCATTGAAGTAGGAGATGAGAGCTATGTCCTGGAACACTCTTTCAAATATTTGCTAGCTGTATGATATTGGACTAGTCAGTATCTTTCTGTGGGCCTCAGGTGTCTCATTTGAATAAGAGATAATGTTTTATTTGATTGGAAATAGGCAACTGAACCATATATCCCTTGAGGTTCTTTCCAGATATAGGATAAAAATAGGGATAATGACTGCACCTGTGATTTCATTGGTATAGCAAAATCCTGGGTAAAGAAGCTATTTCAACCTTTGGAGGTTGGTATCTTCTCCGAATTTTTTTTTCTTCGAAGCTGCCAAGGGCACTGTGATTTTCAATGACTTGAGAAGGGTTACATAGCATGTGTCTGAGGAGGAACTTGAATCTATGTCTTCCTAACTTGAAGCTAGCTCTCTATCCACTGAAGGCATCTCATTCTCTCTCCCTCTCCTCCTGTGCTCTGTCTCTTATTCTCTTTCTGACTCTCTCTTCCCCTCCCTCTAATTTAATTATCCCTCCCTCTCGTGCTCTCTCAATCTGTCTCTGCCTCTGTCTGTCCGTCTGTCTCTCTCTCACACACATACACACACACACACACCCCTTCTTATTCTCGGGATCTTTTGTTTAACAAACTCCATGAATCTTTATTTTATGAATTTGCTCCACTATTTAGAAAAGCTTGTGAAGGAAAAAAAAATGCTTAGCAGAAACATGAGGAGTTGTGTAATCCAGCTCAGAAGGACAATGTTCAGACTTTCTATTCAGTGGGTCACAGAATACCACTGTTCATGCCATTTACACGCTGCCTGTGTCTTTGGCTCCTGTAGCTGAAAAAGCCTGAGCAGCTCCTACCTCCACCTGGGTAATCACACGTGCAGTCATATTACAACAGGAAGAACTCAGCAGGGTTGAGCGAGTTTCACTGGGTAATGCTAGCTAATTAAAGTCAATTCTGTTCTAAGCCTGTCTTCTGGATATAAGGATAACGTGATCTGGGCTGGCAACACAATCATTGTTGGGAAGGACAAAAGTTCTTTTCAGCTTTTTGAAAAGTTTCCCGCATAATGAATAAGTGCATCTCCCAAAATATTCAATGACAAGTCATCACATTTTAAAATGAGGATTGGTTCCCCAGAGGATCCCTTTGCTGATTTTGCCCATATGTTCCCATTGCTGATAACTTATAAAAGATGATCTTTCTCTCTTTTTTCTTTACACAGTCACATATTTTCTGAAAAAGGGAGACCACATGTAGAAGTTTCCACACAGATTTGGAATCATAGAATATTAAATCTGGAAGTGACCACAAAATTCATCTTATCCAGTAGTTCCTACAAGCAGCTGTCACAACCTCTCCTTTACTGTTTCTGATATAATTATTATTATATGGTTTATAAAACATTTTATTCATGTCATCTTAATTGATCTTCACAAATGTAATAGGTGTTATTATGTTACAGATAAAGAAACTGAATCTCAGAGTGATTAAGTGGTTTCACTGAGACCAAGCAGGGAGTATAAGAAATTGACTTTGAGTTGGGATCTGGACCCCAGAAAGGAAAAATCCTGAACTTTCCCACTTGGTCAAATCTCTGGCTTTACCCTGAGGCTATAATCCTATCAACTATCAACTGGCCTTTCATTGTGGCTACACCCAATCTCCCAATTCTGTTACCCTTAACCTAGCCTGGCCTTCCTTTGTCTTATGTCCCTATGGCTCCTGGCTATTTCCCACCCTTAATCCTAGCTAGGCTCCATTCTCCCTTGGCCACAAGGTCCAGGTCCCAGGAGTTCTGTTCACCCCAGCTTATTGGCCACTCCTAGATCCCTCCCACAGTCTTTCTGTATATAAGGTCCACTTTGTCTCCATTAAGATGCTCAGATACTTAAAATTTAGCCGTTGCTCCTTAAGAGTCTGACCAATATGACAGATGTTCTAATAAATCTTGTCTTTGACTTAAAAAAAAAAAGGAAATTCACTTTGAACCCAAGTCGGCTGTTCTTTCCATCAAATTCAGTGATATAAGAATTATTATCCTATTCCATATCTCTCTTCTATCAGTTATTTTCTCTCTCTCTATAAATATATATATACACATATATATAAAATCTGTTGTCTATCACTATCAACTATCTCTCATCTCTCTTCCTATCAAGTATCTATTATTTATCTAATCTATCCTTATCATCTATCTTATCTGTTGTTTATTTATATCAATTATTTCTTATCTGCCATCTTTTTTTCTCTGCCTATCATCTATTTAATCTATATTTTATCTAATCTAAGTTTACCTTGTCTAATTTTAACCTGACCGCTTAATTAATTTGATTTTATCCTGTTTAATCTTGTTTCCTGTCTGTTTTTCTGTCTTGTTCAGTCATTCAGTCTTGTCTGACCCTTTGATCTCATGGACCATCCTACACCAGGCCCTTGTGCATGGAGTTTTCTTGGCAAAGATACTGGAGTGGTTTGCCATTTCTTTCTCCAGTGGAACCTTTTGTCCAAACTCTCCACTATCACCTGGCCATCTTGGGTAACCCTGCATGACATAGCTCATAGTTTCATCGAGTTATGCAAGCCCCTCAGCTATGACAAGGCAGTGATCTAGGAGAAGGGTTTTTTTTTTTTCCCAGTCTAGACATATATAAAGCTGAACCCTATTACTCCATAAACTTTAGTTTTCTTCATAGAAGAAAGAAAATATGCATCTCACAAACCCACACATGATATGGTTAGAAGCCTATATCTTTGGAAAGGCGCTGAGAAATGCATTTCAGCAAACTGCTTGCAGGTGGTTGGAAGGTGAATGAGGCTTCCTAAGTGAAGGAAGGCTTCCTAAGAGCCTGCTTAGAGGTGCATGCAAACACTGAAGACTGTGTAAATGACATCTCAGAACAAATACAAGCTTAACCTTTCCTTATATTCTGCCCAGCAGTAGATACAAAGCAAACCATCAAAATGTCAAATGGTGAAAATAAATAGGGAAATCCAATCAACTACTCAATAGGCTTGAGCTCACTTGAATGCCCTTCTGGTACCTGCAGTACTCTTGAAAAACCAGGGGAAATCTCATTGGCTTGCTGGTCATTTCAATGTGTATCACAGAAGAAAAACAAGGCCCACACAGCTTTTAGTATGTTGACAGAAAACTGGGATAGGATGAACCAAGGGCAGTGTATTAAAAAAAAGCCAACCTTTATTTCTAGGTTTATGGAGAGAATCACAAAATGCCCTTTCCCTGGCACGAGAGTAAGAATCTAGCTGATCTACCACCTAATCAATACTTGCATTGAGATCAAAGATGAAGTATTTTAAGATTCTTCATTCATTGCATCGGTAAGCTGGGAAAGAGAGTTACCTGCATGCATAGCTGCATAAAGCACATCTGTTAGCTGCATATATGATGCGATTTCAGAGCTCCAGAAGATTCCCATTGCCTGAAAAATAGTCTTCCTCATCAGCTTTCTGATACAAATTCCCATAATTCAGGCTTTGTTCCTTTGGCTTTTTTGGTTTTACACACCATAACTAACCAGATGATTCTTCTCTAGGATCACTGTAAACTGAAGTCATTCACTTTAGTCACTTTACTAATGACAGCTAGGTGTGTGATAAATAGAGTGCTGAACATGGACTCAGGAAGACTCATTTCCCTGAATTCAAATCCAGCCTCAGATACTTACTAGCTATAGGACCCTGGGCTAGTCACTTAACCCTGTTTGCCTCAGTTTTCTCATCTGTAAAATGAGCTAGAGAAGGAAATGGTAAACCATTCCAGCACCCCAAATGGGGTCACAAAGAGTCAGACATGACTGAAAGATGAGTGAAATACTTTAGTGAAATCTGAATGAGTTTTCTTTCTTATTATCAGGGTTTGATAGAAAGAAGAAAATAGAGTTTCTACACCTGAGGGATGTTAGAAGGTTACTGTGGGGAAAATGACAGGGGCACAAAGTGGATGACTAATAACACTAGAACACCAACTTCATTCATTTCTTGATCTTATCTTTGGTTAGCGCTGATGTTTTGGTTTTAGAAATATATAATTCTTTATCATTGGAACTCCAACTGGGAAATTATCATAGACTTTGTTATTTTGTCAGTAAGCATGCAGATTAGATGCTATGTCAAATTAGATAAGGCTCAGCCTCTCAATATTTGACAAGGTTAAAAAAAAAACTGCAGCCATTTGACTAATTTGGGTCTATGACACAGGTCCAAGTTACCATTTTTATACATTCCACCCCTTCAAAGAATTGACTCTTTGGTTTTCATCAGAGAAACACATTGAAAAATCCTTAATATTTAAAAATCTTTATTGATCATTTAGAAATTGCCATGATTAATCTTTCAGATCTGTTCAGAAGTAAGAATTTTTGAGATCTTTTGATATCATCTGGAAATGATGATCACAATTAAAAAATTTTTTAAATTTATTTCTAAGCATGCACTATTCACAAGTAACAGATTCCTTTTTCAAGATATCATACCACCAAGGTGCTCAATAAGTGGGAGCTGACTTGTGTTGAATCTTCAGAATTTAAAGGTGTTTTTTTTTTTTTCCTATCAATCTTGGCCCACGTTGTCAAATTCCTGTGGAATGTTCTGGTGGCATCTCAAATGTAATATGTCCCAAACACAACTCATTATTTGCCATCCTGTCCTTCTTCCAAACTTTCCTTTTTGTAGAGGGTACAACACTATTACTCAAGCTGCCCTAAATTTCTTTTTTTCAAAATTTATTTTATTTTCAATTCACAGAACAAAAGCATTTCCATAACATGGTGCAATGAAAAAAGATGATTGCACATGAAACAGCAAACCTACCATGTACAACTTGCTATTCCTTGAAAATATACATCAAAGTTATTGTGTAAATTTCTTTATTTCCCTTTTTTTCTTCCCTCCTCTTGCCCTTTCCCCCCACCCCTGCCCTAGAGATGGTTATCATTAGACATAGAATCCTAGTCTGTCAGAGTTGGAAGGAACCTGTGAGGTCATCTAGTTCAATTCCTTATGAATAAGAATTCCTTCTGTGACGTTAGTAACAAGTAGTTATCAAGTTTGCTCTTGAATACCACCCAACACACATGTATACTCACAGTGTTATGAAGCTTAGTTCCTGCTGAGGTGACCTATCTCACTTTAGCATCGGAAGGAACCTTCAAATTCAAACAAGTCCAACTTGTCCCGTTTTAGGAAAGAAACCAAAGTCAACAGTAGCTAAGTGACTTGTCCAAGGTCATACATGCTAATGCATTCCACCTTTTCCGTGGTCATTCAATTATCATTAGCAGTGGCTTAGCAAACTTCAAGACCCAAGGATATAGTCTATCCTGTCCAGGTGAATTGAATTCTCTCTTGCCTTTTCCTTATTCATCTGGGGTATCAATTTACTGTTAGTTATTTTTTTTTTTGGTCATTTTCGGTGGAAATTTATTCTCCTTTACAGAGAAAACAGAAATTAAGTAATAATTGAGCAGCTTAGCCTTTTCTCTGATATCGGTTATCATCAGATCCTCCCCAAATCTTTGATATTCCTTTTTGCCCAACACTGCTTAAAGAAATTTCCAAAGAAATTTTATAATGTCATTTTTTTCATTAGCTTTCTGCACCAGCCTCAATTCATTCTGACCTTTAACACTGCTGACACTTTGTTTATAATACTGAATTACACTCTTTTATCCATTCTCTATTACCTGAAAGCCTTCTATCTTTTGTACATTTAAAAAATCTGAGTTGATTTGATGAGTTCCATGTCTGTTCACTGGGCACATTGGTGGTGCAGTGGACAGAGTGCCAGGCCTGGAGTCAAGAAGACTCATTTTCCTGAGTTCAGATCTGGCCTCAAACCCTCACTAGCTGTGTGATCCTAAGCAAGTCCCTTAACCCTATTTGCCTCAGTTCCTCATCTGTAAAATGAGCTGGAGAAGAAAATGACAAACCACTCCAGTATCTTTGCCAAGAAAACCCCAAATGGGGCCACAAACCAAATAACAACAACAAAATGTCTATTCATATTGGTCTCTTCAGACAAATTCCATTTTTCCTTCTTATTAGAATTGTTTTCCTTTGTGTTTTTGGAATCCCATTCTTAAGCATTCCTCCTTGGTTGATTTCCCAGGTAATATTTTAGACCCACTTCTCCTCTGAAACACTTAAATCTGTTTTTCCCAAATTTAGGATATATGCCAGTATTTTCAACTCTTGCTCTGACCCATAATGGCTATGTAACCCTAGGCAAGTCACTTAATCTTTTGGTGCCCTAGGCAATTGTCTAAGACTGTGTATTGCAGAGATGGTGCCCACCTGCATTGGGTGGAGGAGTCTTCTCACTCTGATCAATGACATCAACAAGTCTAGGCCATATCCATGTCTTTAAAACCCAAGCACAGTTGAAGGGGGCATGGTACTCTTGTGATCAGGGCTACATCCATCTTCACCTACTTGAGAAAGTACATACAGTTATAATATGACTTCAGGGGTAATAAAGACAGAGAGGTAATGCTTTATACTTGAATTGGCCTGTGGGTCCTCATAGTCAGACCATTTTGCTACTAACTATAAGTAGCTTATGTGGTTTAATTCCCTGAGAACACTCAAAGTCATTAATGTTGGTTTAGGTAGTCTGAACTCTCAGAAAATTGTATATGGACCCTACTGCTTAAGGGGATTTTGCTTCCCTAAAGAAATAGAGGATGAATAATTCTGTCCTGTTTCCTGGGGATAAAGATTGAGAGCCATATCTAGGAAAAATGGGTTTAGTGCAGTGATATACCACATGGGAAAAGCTCTGGAAAACCTGTGACAGGGAATCAACAGAAAATAATGGGATTTTTTTTTTCTGAAATGATGTATTAGTCCTCATAGCTTACTCACAATAAAATAATTTTTTATCTCCTACAATAAATAAGAAAGTTCGAGATTCTGCTGCTCACAATGAAAATCATTTTATTTATTAATTTATTTATTTTTAGTTTTCAATATTCACTTCCATAAGATTTTAAATTCCAAATTTTCTCCCTGTCTTGTCCCTCCCTCCACCCCAAGACTGCGTGCATTCTGAATATTCCTTCCCCTAATCTGCCCTCCCTTCTATGCCCCCCTCTTCTCTTATCCCCTTCCCCTTCTATTTTCCTGTAGGGTGGGATAGATTTCTATACCCCATTGCCTGTATGTATATCTTATTTCCAAGTTACATCACAGCTAAAATTGTTGTTCATTCATTTTTCAGTTGTGTTCCACTTTTTGTGACCCCATTAGGGGATTCTTGGCAATGATACTGGAGTGGTTTGTCATTTCCTTTTCCAGTTCATTTTACAGATGAGGAAACTGAGGCAAACAGGTTAAGTAACTTGCCCAGGGTTACACAGATAGTAAGTGTCTGAGGCCAGATTTGAACTCAGGAAGATGAGCTCTCCTATCTCCAGATCTGGTACTCTATCCACTGTGCCACCTAGTTGCTCACAAAATTGGCTATAGCCATTTTGAATACTATCTTCATTTCTTTGTCTCTGGGTATATATATTATATATACATATGTGTATGTATACAAACACAGTCTATATCTATATCTATCTATTTATATATATATACACACACACAATCTATCCAATCTGTCTAGCTATTGATCTAGCTATACCATTTATAGCAACTAATGTAGCTATAGATAGATAGTATAGATTGACAGATGGAATAGATATATAGATAATGAATTAAATTAGAAAGAGAACTATATCTGAAGCGAAGTAACTTGGATTTGAGTAACACCTCATAGTATAATAATAATAGTATAAACTTGGTCACTTCATTTTGATTATCTGAGCATTAGTTTTCTCATCTAGAAAATGGGAATAATAACATTTGTACCGGCTATCTCTCAGTTCTGTTGTGAGTTCATGGGCATAGGTGTGTGTGTATCTTTTTAGAGATTATATACAATGCATTTCATACACACATGCACACATATAAGTTTTATATACACACCAATAAAACAAAAGCTCACTTCAAATGTTGCTTTAGATAAAAGGGCTTTCCTGGTTCCCCATTCAGTTTTGTGTGCCTTCCCAGTGACATTGTCTTGTATTTATTTTGTTCATACTCATGGGTGAGTGTTGCCTCTTCTTACAGAATGTAAGCTCCTTTAGTGTAGAAGCCATTTCATCTTTGTCTTTCTATTGCAATACCTAAGACAATCCTTAGCACTTTGGAAGCACTTGGTAAATGTTTGTTGGTTGATTTTTTTTATTTATCTTGATCATATGTATATATCTTTAGATATGTAAATACTTTATATCATTTAATCATCAATCATTTATTAAGGACCTACTGTGTGCATGGAAAAGACATATAAGGATTCCTAAAGGCAGAGATGAAGAAGCAGCACATTATTGCCATGGGACATAGCCAGCTTAGAGATATAGAGCTGGGAGATATTATCCTCAGTGAGGAATAGCAAGAAAGTCAATTTGATTCAATCACAGAGTGTGTGGAGAGAAATAATATTTAGTAAAGCTGGAGAGGTCGTTTGGGGCCAGATCTTAAAGAGTTTCAAAAAGGAAAAAGAAAATGTTGTATTTAATCTTATTGGTAATGAGACCTGTAGTTTATTAAGAAGAAGAGAGTGACACAATCAGACCCTGTGCTTTTGGAAAATCACTTTGCTAACCATGTGGAGGATCAATTAGAGTGGAGCGAGTTTTGAGGTTGCCAACCATAAAATGATATGTGTAAGCAAAAGTAACCATATTTATGGCAATTGTATTTGCCTCTTCCCACACCTTTTTTTTTTCTAATTTAAGTAACTGGGGCAAATACATTGTCCATTTCAAACATATACATGAGGGTATGTAGGTCTGGTAGATTGTGTGAGAAGTGAACAAGGTAGAGAAGCAAAGCCTGTGGTAAGAAAGGAACCAGAAAATCAAAGAAATATTAGGAAGCTTTTGTTTCTGTCAGTTCGTAAACATGTGACTTTGGACAAATCTCTTCCCGTCTGTGGTCCACAGTACCCTCATCTGTAGAAGGAAAGAGTGAAACAACAGTACCTCTAAGAGTCATTCCAGTTCTCAGTCAATGATTTTGTGATATTGTCCTGGAGCGATGACATTAGAGAACTCCATATGGAACGTGATCTTTGAGAAACTAGTGAACTTTGGGCTAGAGAGATGTTGCAAGACTTGCTTACTTGATTAGGGCACCTCCTACTTAGCTGTTGGAAATATTTCTGCAATGACACAAGAATGCCTTATTGGTTCCTATGACTTTAGGATTGTAGCAAAGATGACTAGACTCTTACATAGTCTGGAGAATGGACTCTTATCTGTGTATAAGAGTTTTGGAGCCTATATTCCTTTGAGATCTTTCAAGTACTCTCTTTTCCTTGGACATTTTTGGGGCAGGGAGTGACTTCTCCTTTACCTCCATCAACAGTGTCCTGCCCCAAAGTGGAAATCCTTCTGAAAGAGGACAAAGTGCCCAGCTCAATGGGAGATACTCCAGTGCAGGAAGTCAGAGATTTCCTGATTAGTTCTCTTATGGAGTTATGACAAAGATGCAGAAAGGGAGATGGAGAGGGGAGTTGAATAGGAGAGGGAGATACCATAACCTATCCTTCCCTATAGAGAGGGATTTAGTTTCTTGAGAACCACTAGGCCTGAACTATATTTGTGGCAAAGGACCTGCCCCAGGAGAGACTTGACTGTGACTTTGAGGATTTCCGTGCACCTTTAGAACTACTAGTTGCTCACTGAAGGATGAATGTTTTGTTTTCCTCAATTTAATCAAACTTTCATCTGTAACACTTTAATTACAAACTTGCAAGTCCATTTTTGTTGACAGTCATGTGACATGTTTCCTTTCTCTCAGGCTTCCTGGGTGGAGGCTAAGAGCTAAGACAGTAGGACTCCTCCAAAATGCATCTGAGCTTTTCATGTAAGGACAACATTTCTGACACAAGGGTTATGATGATAGAGTAGTAGCATTAGCTAAGATTTATATCGTGCTTTAAAATCTGTGAAGCATTATACATATAATCTCATTCTCATAATAATCCCACCAAAGTAGGTGCTATTATCTTCTTCTTATAGATGAGGATGTTGAGGACAAGAAAGAATGTTTAGTCATTTTTTCAGTTGTGTCCAACTCAGTGACCCTATTTGGGCTTTTCTTGACAAAGATACTGGAGTGGTTTGCCATTTCCTCCTCCAGCTTATTTTACAGATGAGGAAACTGAGGCAGGCAGGATTTAGTGACTTGCCTAGGGTCGCACAGCCAGTAAGTGTCTGAGGTCAGATTTGAACTCAGGAAGATGAGTCTTCCTGACTCCAGGCCTGGCGCTCTGTGCAGTATGCTGTCCCACTAAACTAAACGGTTTAGCTGCCTTTAATATGGTGAAGTTTATCAGATTATTCTCCTCACTGATATGGCTCAGGATTGTTGTCGGTGGTGGTGGTCCTTCGTTCTTGAAAAGGACCATGACATCAGGGAGGTGATGCCATGACATGCAAGTGAATTGGATTTAAGTGAGGGAGGCTATGCAAAGTTACCAGCCTCAATTTCTTCTCTAGAACTGATGTGGTTTAAGGGTTCAGGGGTGCTGGGACCCCAAAATCACAACACGCGGGTCCTGCCCAAAAGAATTTGACCCAAGCCTTCTTTCAGCCAAAGACAAGGTTTATTAGAACATCCATCATTTTGGGCAGACTCTTAAGGAGGCTGAACATGGGTAAGCAGTGGCTAGATTCTAAGAATCAGAGCAGTGGCTAGATTTTAAGAATCTTAATGGAGGCAATGATATATATATATATATGTGTGTGTGTGTGTGTGTGTATATTACATATATATATGTATATATACACACACACATAATGGCGTCTTAATGGAGACAAGATAGACCTTATATACAGAAAGACCATGGGAGAGTAGCCAAGTAGTCCATGAGGTAATAGAATTTCCAAGGGTGGGAAATGGAGCCTAGGTGGGACCAAGGATGGGAAATGGCCTGAGACCATAGGGAGGCAAGACAATAGAGGTGAGATTGGGTGTAGTCCCAATGAAAGACCAGTTGATGGGACCATAGCCTCAGGGGAACGCCGGAGAATTGACCATGTGGGAAAGTCCAGGGTTTTTCCTTTCTGGGACCCAGATTCCAACCCCATCAGAGCCACCTGGGTCCAGTGGTCAGATATAGATCAGGATAACTGGAGATGGCCCTGGATGCAGTGGAAGACCTTGACTTTTTTAAGCTGACGTAAACTTTAACAGGTCTCAGTTTGACTGAGGCAATGGCCATTCAGTAATTAAGGTTAGGTAAGAGATGAAGAAGAGAATGGTCTCTTACCTAATGTTAGAAACACACTTGACAAATGGTGAATGTCAAAGCAGCAAAATTATTATTACAGGAGAATCTTAAGGAAGTGTTTATGTTTCTGGCCAGAAGGGAGCTGCACTCTCCTTCAGGAGGAGTGAGCACTGATTACCGCAGGGAGAGAAGATTTACACTGTTAATTCGGTGCAATCCTTCTTCCTGTCAGACAGCTGGTTGGCCAGCTCTCTTCTGGGTTACAATCTTCCCTTTATGCCCCCATCTATGTTGCTCCTTAATGTGTCTAAACATGTTACCCATCCCTGGTCATGTGTCCCATGATCCCATAATGAGGCTCTCATTTTATTCGGGGTGTGTCAGTTAATATTATATCAGCTAATTAAGCATGTGCAGTAGCAATTCAGAGCCCCCTGGTCATTGACCCCCAACTGGTTTGAGCCAGATCAACCCTTATCCTAAACTTGCATTTTTCTTGAAACTACCAGCTTACTTCTTATTAGCTAAGCCCACCTGCAGTGCAACTGTTTCTTTTTACTTTGAAACAACTAGGTTGTTAAGTTACTTCCAGCATTATTTTATCTTTGTGGAAACTTAACCCTTACCTGACTCTCACACCTAATAAAAAAAATCAGTCTGGGAGGGGAAGATCCTCAAAACAGAAACAATTGCTATTTACATTCACTCTGAGCCAATCAGAGACAGTGACCAAGGGAGGCTTGGCCTGGGACCTATTGTTGGCCAGTCAATGAGAGCCAGAGTTATTTGGGTTTAAGGCTTGATCTTTAAGAAAAAAAGGTAGCCTTAAACCCCAACATTATCTTTTGAGGTTTAAGGGATGAAAATTTACATTTCTTTGGGCAGAGCACTGTAGGTAGGGGTGTGATACCCAATGTGGACCAAGGGAAGGGAAAGAGAGAGAGAGAGAGAGAGAGAGAGAGAGAGAGAGAGAGAGAGAGAGAGAGAGAGAGAGAGGGAGAGAGACAGAGAGACAGAGAGAGAGAGACAGAGAGAGAGAGAAGAAAGGAGAGAAGAAGGGAGGGAAAGAAGGAAGGAAGAAAAGTTCCAGTTGGGTCCCCAGTAGAGCAGCTCCTACTACTACTCACCGAGGTTGTTTGTCCTTTGAAGAAGACCCATGATATCACGGAGATGATGCCGTGACATGCAAGTGAATTGTATTTAAGTGAGGAAGGGCTGTACAAAATTTCCAGTGTGACTCAAGAAAGGATGGGATAGAGGTCTGAAGGGAAGAATTGAAAAGGGTGAAAAAGGTATAGGAGAGAACTGGGTTTAGCAATGACAAAGTATACCAACTTCATAGTTCATCCCCAGGTTTGAATTTATTGTTGCTAATTTTTTCAGAAGCCAACAAGGACACACTAGTCATCTATTCCTGATGGAGGACAAAGATCCCACAGATTTCAGAGGGAGCTGCCTCCTTAGGGGAGCTCAGCAGGAGCTAGAGTAGGCTACAAGACAGCCCTTGGCACATGGGAAGCAGTCAATATGAATATATCCCCAAATATATTCTCCTCCATCCCCCTCAACAATTATGCTAATTATTATAAAACAAGAATGACTAATAAGAGGGCCCATGAAATGGAATTATAGCCTATGTGCCGGATTGAGAACTGCCTGGTTCCTTAAAGCCTTCAGCAAGAACATTTCACATCATTTACTAGAAATAGTAACCACTTCATAATGTCCTTCCGGTTAGACAACAGTCATTTATTTATAACTCTAAAAGTGATTGAAGGTAACTAACAGATCAATTAAATAGAATTGAAAGGCTAGAGGGGAGAAAAACACCAAAAAAAAAAACAACCAAAACAACTTATAGTGGTTTTTTTTCTTTTTTTGGGGGGGGTGTTTTTGTTTTTGTCATTTTGATTATCTTTCTTTATTGGGAAGCATAAATGAAGGCATCCAGAGCCCCATGACAATCTGGAGCTCCAAGGGACATCACAGATTATCTGAGCCTTTGCCTTTAGCTAGCAAGTATGCTCTCAACTCTAGAATGGCTACATCTGCCTCTCAGGATTCTAGGGTACCCTCAGCAATTTTGACATGTCTCCTCTCTCATATCCTGGATCAAACCTCCAGCAGCTGTCCCATTCTCCCCCCCTGCCTACTTTTGGGCATCAGTGACTTGTGTCCTGGCCATTTAGCCATTGAATATGAATAAGCTTTTATAAAAGAACATTTCCTTTAAAGATATATCAAAGTACAAACTTTTCACTACAATACTTGGGGACATGCTCTCTCCTATCCCACTCTGGCTTCTAGGGAGAGTCTTATTCTTACTCTTAGCACCATTTCTACTGAAGGTTAGGCCTACCAAGTTCATGTCCAGATGTATCATGACTATTGGATGAGTTGCTCTTTCAGCTGTCACTGGAATGGGCCCAGAAGTCACTTCCAAAGCTGGATGCTCCTCAGGGCATTGATGCTGAAGTAGCTACAAAGCCCAAATTCTGGGCCTCTTGGATATTGTTCTTCTTTTACCTAAAAAAGCGGTTCCCAGAAATTGTGTTTTATATAGCCTACTTGGCTAAGAATAGGTTTTATATTTTTAAATAAAGTTTTGTTGTATTTAAAAGTGTTATATATATGTATGTATATATATGTGTGTGTGTGTATATATATATATATATATGTATATATATATGTATATGCTTGTTGGTCTGTACACAAACAGGCAGGAAGGGATAAAACAAATGCTGAGGCAAATAATGAGCCCAGGATAGAATTCAAAGGGCAATATGGCCTCAGAGGCAAGAAAATTCACCATCTTGCCCCTTACATTTTTGTATCCCATTAGATGTCAAGATTGAAGGGGTCAAACCAAGAGAATATCAGCCCCAAAGAGTAGAGTGAGTCTGAAATAAGGTCTTTTGAAATACCCCTGCATCTAATTAAAGAGTGCCATTTGGAGAATCTACCAGAACCAGTGAGAGAATGTCTGTGCATCCTCAAAAATGTTCCCAAGGTTATATTATATATCATCATAAATGTCCCAGAATTGAACTCTGACTTCAGCACATAGGACAATGCTCTGTTTCAAATGCAAACTGTACATGTGCAAGACCCTCATTACAGTTATTTTTCTACCAATGAGGAAATGGAGATTCACCAAAGTGGTGTGACTTGTTTGATTTCAATTGGTTGGTTGGTGGAAAGGCAGGTATTAGAACCCAGGTCTTCTGACTCCCAGGTCAAATATGTTTTAGTAAATAGTAATAAGAACAATAAGATCAACAGTAACAACCACAGTTAAAATGCCTATTGTGTACATCAACGAAATTATAGGTTCTATTCCACATATGAAGGTTACATGCAGGAGATGGACCTCAGTCAATTCTTGAAGGAAGACGATGATCTACTATTGTATAAAGGATATCGTTGCAAAGACAAAGTTGATTATCAAGTTCTCTTGCTAATGAAAGAAGACAGCTAGAGTTTAGTGGAAAGATATTTTCTTCATTTGTAAAATTAGAAAGTCAGACTAAATTATTTCAAACAACACTTCTAACTTGAATGTTCTATGTTTTAGGATATTGTTTACAATTTGCACCAGGAAAATGATTCAGACCTTCTTCTGAATCTCCGTGTGTTAAACCAAAATTCCTACTTACCCTTTAAGGCCTAGTTCAAATACCACATCTTTACTGAAGCCTTCTTTGGCTCTTCTCTCCCCCATCCAGGAGTGATATCTCCCTTATGTGAACTCATACCACTTTATCCTTTATTCCTTATATTTTACTTTTTAATGTTGTTTATGCACATAAATTATATGCTATGCTAGACTGTAAGCCCTTCATGGGCAGGATATATGTATTTGCGCACAGGTGGGTTTTTTTTCTCCTTTTCCTTTATCTTTTCTTATCTTCTTTTTTCTTTTCTTTAAGTGGACCTGTAGTTTAATCAGTATAAAGAATTCCTGGTTAAACAATTTACTCTTGTGAAAAGCAGCTCTTGCCATTTATAACTGTAGGTGCCAGATTCAGTGAGAGGCTAAGTGGCTCGTCCATCATCATTCACCTAATGTGTCAGAGGCAGGATCTGAACCAAAGTCATTAGGACTCTGAAGATGGCCCTCTCTGAAGTATGCTACACTGCCCTTTGTTTAACATGGTGAGTGAAGAATACATTTTTGGTGAGTGAGTGAGTGATGGGAGTTTTACACGGTTTCTTTGTTTACTCTGCTAAAAGTCTGCTTCTTTTTTCAAGCTTGTGTTCCCTGTTCACCCTGCCAGGTCTGACAGACTCGATTCAGTGTCTCTGAGAGTAAATTGTCTTGAGATGGACATCCTGCTTCTAGCTGTGCTTAAACTACGAGTATATCTTTGCTCAGAGATTGAAATGATTTTCTACTTTTAAACTGAGGTTCATCCAGAATTCAGAATTGTGAGAGGGAGGCCTCCAGCTAAGAATTACCTTTCTGAAATTTCCTCCTCTGGCTTTTAGTCGTAGCCAAGGAAAATAAAGCTAACCCTTCTTCCATACGACAGCCCTTACTTGGAAGGTTCCAAAACAGTATTCATGATCTTTTGTCCCAAATATACTCTTCTTTCTAACTGTTGAGCGCACTGTCCAGCCAACCTAATTTGCTATAATCTTGCCCTTTCCTTTTTCTCTTCTCCATGTTAAACATTCACAGCACCCTGAAGCCAGCCCTTATATGTCATGGTTTCCAGTCTTCTCATCATACTAATTGCCTTCTGTACATGCTCCAACTTGTCAAATTTTTGTATTGGTTTTTGGTCCAGACCCACAATTTCCTCAGTGTATGAGCCAATCTCTCTCCCAGGGAAAACCACCAATATTTCTTTAACTTGCCTAAGGCAGTGAGGGGATGAACCCCACTCAGAAAGTATCTATCAAATGTGGGACACAAAGAGAGTTCACATGCTAGAGAGGAAAGGGCACTGGCTTTCAAGTCATAGGAACTTGGTTCTAATTCTGCCTTTGTGACTTTGTGACCTGTGTGACTTTAGATAAGATCCTTTATCTCCCTGGGACTCAGTTTCTTCACCTGTAAAATGTAAGATGTCTCTCAGATCCCCTTCAGCTGTAACTCTCTGATCCTAGAGTTTTTCCAGACTCAGGCCAGACCTTTTATCCACTAAGTCATGATTCTCTTCCAAGATGGCAATATCTTTCTTGAAAAAGGATTGCATGTAATATTTCACCTGTGACCTGGCTGCCCCTCTTCCTTTTTCCTCACCACCCCATAGCAATTTTGGAGAGCTATAGAGACCAGAGCATTATGGGAAGATTGGCCATTTGCTGTTCTCCTTGTTGGCAAGGGTAGAGTGATTTTCTTAACACAAAGAAGCATTGGTAATTTGAATGTGGCTGCTGATTGCTTCTTCTGTGGGAGAAGTGCTCAGGATTTTGATGTACGGGTTTTCATATAGTCATTAAAGGGTAACACTGGCCAGTTGCCTTGGAGGCTCATTATTTTGAAGGAACAGTGTCAGATTATTGGCCTTGTATTGTGTA
>NW_020949548.1:4698841-4706207 GCF_900497805.2 Vombatus ursinus | reverse complement strand
TATTGTTCTCAGGATTCTGTCACTTATGGTACCAGGCAGTCTATCTCTTGGGCACACTCTGATGGAGCACCACAGCTCTGTGCCCTGCAGCTGAGGGAACATTTGACTAAAACACTGATTCCCTGTTTATTGTTTGTTGCTATTGATTTGTAACACACAGGGTATGCTCTTTCTTCTTTTTTTTTCTTCTTTTTAAAGAGTCCTTATTCTATCCTTTGCTCTTATAGGATTTTTGGTTTGTTTCTTCCCTTTGTTTCATCTTGAACCTTCTTTAATATTTGTTTTCTTTATTGTTGATAGGCGTAAAAGGAAACTACTTTGTTAGACATTGCTTGATTATTCATTCCCTTCCCCCCACATAAACATCCACTTTTTTGTTCTCAAATTCAGAAACCTTCAGGGAAATATCAAAGGACAGAAGCTCGTTCTTTGATTTATCGACTTTTCCCTCCATTTTATATTGTCTCTTTCCTTTATTCTGTTTATGTCCCCTTTTTTACATTCTGTTTTCACTTGATTTGTGCCTCTTTTCCTTGACCTCTCTTCTTGCTTTCTCCTCTTTCTCCTTTCATCTTTCTCTCTTTTCCCCTCCTTTTCTCCTCACTTTGGCCTATTTATTTATGTCTATCCATTGGTCCATCCACTGCATATTTCCACTCTCATATACTTTCTACTATTTTTTGTAGTTTCTTTTTCTCTTTCAGTTATTCTCCTAGAACTGCCTTTAAGAGGGGCAAGTAGATAGATGGCTGTTAGCATATTTCTGTGTCTGTTTTATAAATCTCTTTCATACATACATACATGCATATATACATGAGTGTGTGTGTGTGTGTGTGTGTGTATAATTCTCTGTTTCTTCCATTTTGCATGATAAGATAGTGGAGGTATGTTCAAATAAAATCATATCATTGGTTCACTCTACCATACTCTTCAATTTCCAGTATCCTTGAGAGGCAACATTTTGTTGTTCAGTCATTTTTCAGTTGTAGCTGACTCTTTGCGACCCCATTTTGGGTTGTCTTGACAAAGATGCTGGAGTAATTTGTCATTTCCTTCTCCAGCTCATTTTACAGATGAGGAAACTGAGGCAAACAGGGTTAAGTGAGTTGCCTGGGGACACACATTCATTAAGTGTTTGGGGCCATATTTGAACTCAGAAAGATGAGTCTTCCTGACTCAAGGACCAGCAATCCACTATGTTCTATCCACTATGCCATTTAGCTTCTTGAGAGGCAACAGAGCACCATGGAAAGAATGCTGGATTTGGAGTCAGAATTTAGGTCAATTCAATTCAGCATTTATAAAGAATTTACTAGATACAAAGCTAGAGGTAATGGGACATAGTGTTCAGAGGTCCATACTTAGAACTGATGGGACTTCAATTGAACTCTCTGACAGATACTGACTGTGTGATCGCGGTTGAGCCCCTCATCATTTCAGTGCTCTTGGCCTCTCTAATCCTGGAAATTGCAAAAATGGTGAACAGTTGCTGTTGTAGAGGAAGATTACTTATCTTGGAGTTCCTATACTCATAAAACCTCTGATTTGACTCTATCCCTGTGATACACAAACAAGGTACAAGGTGAAAGGTATATATTTATATACATACTGTGGTCAGCACATGGTTACAAAAGTGATAAATGACCTAGTCCCTTCTCATAAAGGGATTACAGAATGATGGGAAGAGGGGGCTACATTTAAAATTTTTGGTATGGACCAAAAATTGGCAGATCATTCACTCAGGGAATTCCTAGTGTGGAAGCTAACTATGCTATATCTATATATCTACATAGTATATAACTGATTATAATATGTATGTATTTACATCCATACATGTGTACACATTTGTTGTGTTATTGAGTTGTTTCAGTTGTCTCAGACTCTTTGTGACTCCATTTGGGGTTTTCTTGGCAAAGCTTGTCCTCAGGGATAGCTGCTACAGAGGCATTGTAGATGGAAGACGGGGGGATGGAATGTTATGTATGATGTCAAGGCATTGACATAAAAGCCACTTGCAAGTGGGTGGGACCGTTGTGCAGAATTTATAGAAGGACAGAGACAAGAGCTGTATATAGGCTGAGAAGGCAAAGATGGGCTGCACTCTGAACACTTGGAGAGAGTGCCCACATCATTAGTTCGGAAAAGCTCATTTGGGTTGCTGACCATCGGTAATAATTTCTATTATTCAAAGAGGACACCAGGAAGCCTTTTTATTAACTGATGGCAAGAGGCAGGGATTCCAGCTCTCCTTGTCCAGCAGTTTCCACTAGTACTAGGTTCAACCTTCTGCTATCACTTAATCCTCCTTAGAGTAGAATTTATCTTGGATTCTGAAAGTTGTCATCTCCTAATTTATGTTTCTCAGACAATGGGAATGGTTTATATAATAGGGAGAGAAAAGAAAAAGAAGTAAAGAAACATATTGGGGGGCATTCAGCACCATTCCATTGACTGTCACATTATATGTATCACTCCTCCAAGCCCGTCTTGTAGTCATGTTGACATTTCTTGCTTCAGGATATGAAGCTGTGGCCTTGAGACCCCTGGCTGCCCCGGTGGGATGGGCCAAGAAACATCAGGCTATCTTTATGTCCTCCCATTAGACTGCTGAGTGGCCTGCCAGCTGATAATGTGTGAGTGGATGCATATGTCTTCTGCTAAAAGACGCCACTAGGAGATTTCTGCAGTATTGCATGAGGGAAATGCGGGCATCTATAATTCATCAAAACTGCCATTTGGAAAATGAATAAAACATTTAGTAACAACTCTGCATTTCAGGGTCTCAGGTTCACTTGTTAAAATAACAATTACTCCTTTCGAATAGTAGTGGGTTATAGTCCTCCTTTGCAAAATTGCCAATTTTAGAATTGTGTTTTAATGTTTATGTTTTAAACATTCAACAATTTTTGTGAGACATGTCAGTAGAACCGTATTAGGGACATAATAGGTTTTTGTACAAAAGAACCTGTTAAAAAGCATTTTTCCATACATCAAAGAGAACGTCTAGCTGAGAGAAAGAAACACACACTGTAAATTAATAGAGCATAATATGCTTTTCTCAGTGCCCCTTTCTTGAGGGAGTCTAGGAAAATGATTTGCAGACAGAACTAAGAGAAAATAGAGAGCTCTTTTTTGTTTTGAAGCAAGGCGTACAGAAGAGAAGGGTGATTTGAGTTCCAGAATGTGCGTTAACAATACAAGAGAACAATCCTGCTAGCATAATTACCCATTCAGTTGATCAGCAAACATTTATTAACAGCCTAGACTATGTGCCAAGCTCTGTGTTTGGGATTGGAGATACTAATGCAAAAATGAAGTAATCACTGCTCAAATAGTCTACAGTTTAGTAAGAGGGTGCCATATGTTCATGGATAAATACATATGGGTTATGTATCGAATAAATATATAATGATTTAGTTGTGACAGAGGAGGTCTACCAACTTTATGCATCAGAAATGGTCTTTTGAAGGAAGTGGAAGTGGATTTAAGGCTTAAGGGTCCTGAAAAATAAGGGTAAATAGGGAGGTTGTTTAAGGAATGAGACCAGCATGCAAAGGAGTAGAAGTTGGAATGGCATGAATTGGGAAGAGCAAGTGGACCAGTCTGGCTGCTGATAGGGTATGTTGGGGGCATAGTATGTAATGCCTAGGAAGGTAGCCATACTTTGAAAGACTTTTTTGCATTTGATCTAGAGGTAACAGGAAGCCATTGTTACTTCTTGAGAAGAGGAGTAACTTAGATCTATGGTTTAGTGGTATCAATGTAAGTTTGGGTAGAAGATGGAGAGGTAGGGGAAAGACAGGAAGCAGGGATACTAATTATGAAACTAATGCAAATAGTCCAGCGGCAAAGTTTGATAAGGGCCTGAACTAGGGTTGTTGTAGTGCAAACAGAAAAAAAAAAAACCTGGTAAAAGAATGGATGAAGAGATGGAATTGATCAGACTTGGCAACTCATTGCATGTGGGGATGAAGGAAAATGAAAGGTTATTTTGTAAACATGGATGACTAGGAGATAGCTACAGCCTTTGACAGAAGAAAAAGAGTTAGTAGGAAGGGAAGGTTTAATGTGTTTTGCTTTGGTCTTCATGAATTTGAGGTGACTATGGGGCATTCACATGGAGATTTTTAGCAGGCAGTTAGAGATATAAGAACAAAACTTTAGAAGAGAAGTGAAGGCTGGAGAAATAGATTTATCTGGTAATTGTCTTCATAAGGGTGATGTTTGAATCCTAGGATCATAGTTATATAGCTAGAAGGAGCATTAGACTATTTTGTTGCATGTCTTCAATTTAAAGATGAGGAAATTGAGGCCCAGAGAAGGAAGATGATTTGGCCAAGGCCAAACACCTAGTAAGTGATAAGACAAGAGGCAACATTTGAACCCAGGCCATCTGCCTCTATGTCTGGCTCTCTTTCCACTGAACCATGCATGGGAGCTAGTGAGATCACCAAGAAAGAGTTTAAAGAAAAAAGAGGAAGAGGGCCAGAACACAGCTCTTGGTTACACCCACAGATGAAGATGGGTTGGTTAGTTGTTCTTAGTGGTTAAGAGGACTAAAATGGCATCACTATGTCAGAGTCAAGGTACAGTGTGTCTGACTGTGGCTGATCAGACCAGTATGAGCTTGGAATGTGTCATCACAGGTCGGGCACAAATAGTCCATGTGAATATTTGGAGTGGACATGTCTCTAAATTCGTGCATCTTGCATTTCTTTTGAGCCACTGCAATTCTGTTTTGCTCATAGAGCACAGCACCTTCTTTGATGTGGGCATGCCAAGGTGGGCAGTCCTGTGCCAGTGTCTCTGATGTCTCACAATTGATTCCAAAGTTCTATAATAGAAACAACAAGGGTTTGTCGCAGAAGTAGGGGGAAGACCATGAGAACGTAGTTGTATAAAAACCCAGGGAGGAGAAAATGGACAGGGGAGGGTTGGTCAACAAGGCAGTGGTTTGATAACTATTTGCTTATTTACATTTAGTTGGTCTTCACTTGGTTTTGTGTCCACACTATTTCAAATCTATTCCTAATTTGCTGAGTTTTACAGATTTCTAAGAGTTTCAGAGGAGTGAAGTGATTAGGGCCTCCCCACCCTACCCCATTGCACAATACAACAAGTTTCATAAATCCAATTTTTCTACACATTAGCTTTGGCATATCTCCTTATAATGGTATTTACGAATAGCTACACGCTGCGTTTGAATTATGTATCTGAAATCCAGTTCTCATTCCATTGTCATTTTCTCTCAAATTAAATTCTTAGTTGTATTGTCATGCTAAAAAGCCATTGCAATTTCATATTATGTTTGGTTTTCTATCTATGATCCATCTGTGTTACTGACAGCCCTGTGATATGCACGAGTTGGTGAATAACTGGGAATGAGCCTGATGTTAGGGATTAGTAGCATGAATTATTTTCCACAAGATGGAAGATAGAAGGCAGATATTAGTGTTGGTGAATTTCTAACTTCTCACGAGTTTGGGACTGGTGGCTGAAAGTCAAATTATGTTTAACATATACAACACTTTGAATACTTGTCACTTTTTAGTAGCAGCAAGATTTCCATACTTTTTTTCCCCCTGTATATATTTAAAATTCTGATTGGATTTGGAATCAGGGAATCCGAGTTCAAAGGATCCTTAGAAGACAACTATTTCAAAACTTTTTGAAGAATAAATTCCTTTTGTTTTATTTTCGTAACTTTATTAATGCCTTTTACCTTTTACATCATAGTTATTTCAACTTTCACTTTTGACAAAGAAAAACAATTATAAAAAGACAATCCATACAGTGAACATGTCTCACTATGTATACACTATTCTGTCCAAGTAGTCCCTTCCCTCTGTGCTGTGAAGTATATTTCACCATCTGTTCATAAATTTCATGAATTTTTTCATTTGCTTAGAATTCAGCTGCTTTTTAGTGATCTTTTATTTGTATTCTTTGTAGGCCTTATGTAAATTGTCCTTCTGTTTCTACTTACTTTGCTCTGCAGTGGTTTATGCTATACTTTTCAAATTTCTCATATTCACCAGTATTATTTGTGTGTGTGTGTGTGTGTGTGTGTGTGTAGTAATCTAAACAGAGAGATATCATGCAATAGTGGACAGAGAGCCAGGTGACAGTGAAGAAGACCTGAATTAAAGTTGCAGCTCTGACACGTACATCATCATCATCATCATCATCATCATCATCATTGTAGCTAACATTTATATGTACCTACTACGTACCAGGCACTGTGCTAAGCACTTCACAATTATTATCTTATCGGATCCTCACATCCCTGGGAATTAGATGCTATTATTATTACCCATTATACAAATGAGGAAATGGAGGCAAACTGAGGTTAAGTCATTTCCCTAGGGTCACACAGGCCATGGGCTTTATACACTATGCCACCTTATTACTGGTTATATGACCTTGGGCAAGTCTCAGTGATGTAGTAATTCAAATGCCAACCTCCATTGGTAGAGGGAGTTCTAGGTGCCATTCTCATCCTATCCATCATCTGTAATGAATATATTATTTTTATCTGTCTTTTTGCACTGGGTTTATGATTACTTTATTCTAGTTTATGCAGTAAAACATTTGGTGTAAGAGCATTTAATATTGTAATTTTTTTTTTCAGTTTCTATAATTGACTTTAAGCTCAATGTGTATGTGTAACTCTCAACTTTACCAGTTTTGATGATTGCCTTATCTGAGATAATGATTATCAATACTATTTTCAATTTCTAAATTAGATTAAATTTAATTAAGTTTTATTAGATTGGGTTTCCCTATCTTGCCCAACTTAGAAATTCAGTGGACGCTCATCAGGCTGAGGTCCTGCTCTTCAGCATGGAATCTCTGAACAGCCCTGTCTCTGACCTGGGCTAATCTAAACCCGCTTAGGCTTCCTTGCCGATATGATGAGTACCTAAGTTCTTACCACGTGGGTGCTGGTCTTAATGAGGACACCCAATTGATTTTAGTTCCACTGGAGCTCAAGTGATCTACCAGCCTTACCTCCTCCAGAAGCAAGAATTACAGGAGTGAATGACCATACCCAGCAGCACCTGCTTTATAAAAAATATCTAGAGCATAAGAGAATTTGCTCTATCCCTCATTCTCATTCTATATCAGTTGATGTTTTAAATGTATTTCTGGTATGTAGAAAATTACCAGGTTTTGATTTATTATACATCTTCTCTTTTTATTTTTTGGAGGAATTTAATAATTCACATTTAAAACTGTACTTATTAAGGTTATTTTTCTTCATTTATGTACAGTAGAATGTGTATTAACTGAGACTAAGTAAAATTATTAAATGTGTTGTTTTACAAAATAAACCTTTGGTTTTTATAACAAAACTTTTTTTTTT
>NW_020949548.1:4692356-4698831 GCF_900497805.2 Vombatus ursinus | reverse complement strand
TTTTTTTTTTTTGGAGGGGCTGTTCAGAAACATTCATTTTGTTGTTACTCTTTGCTGGCGTTTCTTGGTTAATTTTCACATTCATTGTAACATTATCTACTTGATTATGCATTCCAGGAGCCCCCTGAAGAGCTCCCTGGTTGTGGCAATGGAGAATGGTCTCAGTTCTCCCCTTCTGCTTCACAGGGCAGAACCCTTTGCTCTCTGAAGCTGCTAAGGAGAAAGATTTTCCAACTTCGAGTCCTTTAACAATGGATGGATTTTTTTCATCTTTCTTTCTCTGATCCAAGCATAAAATACAAAGAGTTTCCCTCTGTCTATTTAAAACCCTTTTCAAAAAAAGAAAGAAAAAAGAAGCCTTTTACCTGTAATCCACAATCCAGGAAACTAGATAATGGCCATCCAATCTAGTTTTTTGTTCTTCTGATTTAAACGTGACTATACCTAGAGCTGTTTCTTTAAATTTGAAAACATAACCACCCATTAAAATGAGCCCCAAACAGACTTGAGGTGGTCATTGATGGCTCTCAACGTCCAATAGTACACTCTGTGAGGTAGTAAAAGTGCTCATTTGTAGAAGAGTAAATAGAACAGATGGTACAAGTTCATTTACATAAAAACGAGGGCCAAGTTTTTGTTTTTTTTGAAGTGAAGTAGAAATAAGGCTCCTAAATGAGGAACAGCATTGAAAAGTGAACAGAAAACAGCTTTCTACCATTCTCTCTTCCAGATTTGTAACTTTGAGTCTGTTCCTACCATCTTCTTCCCTTTCTGCACTACTTTCTCCTTGCAACCCCAGCTTGACTTTGCTTTGTAAACAACCAGCAGTGTGTAATGGGGTATCTGATGGAAGAGATGCAGCTTATACTCTGTAGAGCAAATAGATTTGTTCATTAAGCACATTTGTCTTTTTTTGGTCCCTCATTCTGAAAGGTTGGTAGGAGGGTATGTGCCTACTTCGAAGTTTTTAACTCTTTATCTCTTAAGATTTTTGTAATTATTATTTGATCATCATATTTCAATATAATTGGTTTCTTTTGTAATCCTACACATTTTGTTTTATGAATTTAACAACATTATTCTGAGAAGGACCTATAGGTTTCACCAGACTACCAAAGGTATTCATGGCACAAGAAAGGTTACAAAACCTTGGCCTAGAGGCTATCGTAGCTCTAAGTTTTCTCTCCAATTCATTGCTCTGAGAATTAATTTTGACCAAATCTATAGGATTTCCTGGCAACTTCAGTTATTGCCTTTGGAAAAATTGATAGGGGCAGCTAGGTGGTGCAGTGAATAGAGCTCTGTTCTTGGAGTCAGAGGGCCTGAGTTCAAATCTGGCCTCAGACACTTGATACTAACTAGCTGTGTGACCTTGGGCAAGTCACTTAACCCCATTGCTTAGTCAAAAAAAAAAAAAAAGAAAAAAAGGAAAAATTGATAACCCCAGACAGAGAGGCGTGGGAGGTGCTTGACATCTTTAGTAGATACTTTCCATGACTAATTTAATATTATTCCCTGTTATACACTGTTTTCCAAACAAACTGACCTGGTTGATTTCCTTCCACTAACAATGCCATCTTCTTCCTCTGTGTCTTTGCACAGGCTGTTTCTCATATTTGCAATGCAATCTCACCTCAGCTCTGCCTTTTAGACTCTGGCTTCTTTCAAGATTCAAGTCATGTGCCACCTCTTTCATGAAGCCTTTCATGATCTCCCATTGGTCAGTGCCTTTTCTTCCTCCCCTCAGAATTACTTTGAATTTACTTCACCTGTATTTTGTATTGACTTGTCTATGTAAATCTTTTCTCACTCTGATAGAATGGACACTTAGTAAGAAGAGGGATTTTTTTTTGGCGGTTTTTTTTTTTTTGTCTCAGAGCCCAGGACAAAGGCTCATAATGCTCGCTTAATAAATGACTACTGAATGAATGAATGAATGAATAGAAAAATCACTGTTGTAATTTTTTTATTATTATATAGAATGAAGAGCTGCATTCAATCAATCAATCAACAAACATTTATTTAGTGGTAGTTGAGCCTGTGTTTTGACTAGAGAGCCAGTAGAAAAGCATAGAGATGGGAGGTGCAGCATTATGTGGGCACGACAGAGGAGAGATAACTTTGGCTGGATGGCAGTCAACCTGTCAGTGTAGACATACATTTCTTTTTTGCTTTTTGGTGAGGTAATCAGGGTTAAGTGACTTGCCCAGAGTCACACAGCTAGTGAGAGTTATGTGTCTGAGGCAGGATTTGAGCTCAGGTCCTCCTGATTCCAAGGCCAGAGCGCTATCCACTATACCACCTAGCTGCCTCTTATATACTCATTTCTTAAGCATTTACTATGTGGCAGGCACTGTGCTAATAGCTGGGAATCCAAAGAAAGGTAATAGACGGTGCCTGATCGAGAGGAACCGATAGGAGAGCCAGTATGCAAACAATAATATACAAGCAACCTTTATACAGGGTAAATTGGAAATAATCAAGAAAATTACGAATTAAGGGGGAATCCAATTCAAATGAGTCACTGTGACATGTGGTGATTCTAGGGGCTGGCAGGCAAAGCCAGCAAATTTCAAACTCTGTGCCTACCCTGTTCAAAAGGTCCGTTGATCAATTATAAGTCTGTGGTCCGTGAATCAGCTTGGGTAAGTTCAGAGAATGTATGACACTCAACCGGACACAAAGTGATAATTATTTCAGCCGCAACAACTGTCCAACACCCTCTTCTAATTTATGGAGGGCTTTTTAGTGTGTATAAATGCAATTACAGATTCTTGGAACACACTGACATATATAAGAAAGAATGATATGAATGAAAATGACATGGCCGCTGCAAACGTTTTTGACCTGACGTTTTCTTTGAACTGGACCTTTGGTATCATCAAAGTAGGGAACTTCAGGTGAGGAATCTTCCTGTAGCAAGGCAGATCTGTAACTGCTTTATAAATTATAGTCTCAGTGAGTTCCTGGAGTGTGGGGAGGTGCTGAATCATTAGGTTGATGCAACCCCTGTGCCTCACAGATGGAAATTAAATCAAATCTCCTTGACTCTAAGGCTGTTCTTCTTATCATGCTACCATTGAGCTGTTTAATGGATAAATATAAACAAACGGACAAACAAATGAAAACATGGGGGGTAGATTCAAGGTATTGATGATATTGAAGCATCTGATTACATAAAAAGTAATCAGAGATAATGTCAGAGTGGTAAAGCTAGGCTGTTAACAAGACTATTATAGAAAGATTTTAGAGGCCTCATCAGGGGTTAAAAAAATTTTTTTTTAAAAACCAGTAGATTACAAAGTGTTTGAAATGTCTCCCTCTGGCCTCACAGTTAGATGACTGTGGAAAATTTTTTGCGTGCCTTTACCAAGACCACCTGGAGGTCTCATTCATCTCTGAATTGTAGAGTTCTCCCTGCTTATGAGAAAACAGAGCTCCATGGTAGGGTACCTTAGCATCACTTTATGTTGAGCCAAGGGCCCTACCTTTAGAATGTGCTTTGAGTTGGATAAATGAGGATAGTGTGCTGGCTTAGGGGATGATTTAGGGAACTTTCTTCTCCTGTCCATTTCTCTTTATCCTTTCTTCTTTTATCTTAATGTGACTGTAAAACATAAAGCCTGCAAATTTGAGTATGAGAAAAGCAGGCCATGGGTAGACATCCAGGCTGCCAAGGAGCCTGCCATCTTGCAGAAGAGAGACGTCTTAGAAGCTTCTAATTGGAACAGAAGCTGGAGTTCTTGATTTGGATTTAGGAAGACCTGAGTTTACAATACTTAGTTTGGAATACTTAGTTCACATACTTAGCTGTGTAATCCTGGGCAAGTCACTTAATCTCTCTCAGCCTCAGTTATCTCATCTGTAAAGATTGAATACCTCACGGGGTTGTTGTGAGAATCAAATGAGATGATTTTTGAGAAAGTACTTTGCCAACCTTACCAAGGGTATGCTGGTAAATGTTTAACAACTGGCTCTCTGAAGAAAAAAAATATTTATGCGATACACTTTAAGTTTAATTTGCATTATTAACATTTTCTCCATTACTTTGTCAACTGTAGAGTGACAATCAACAAAATAACAATTCAAGCCCAATTTGTAGTATTTACTAGTTTCTGAGGCTTACACGGTTAACCTGAAAATTTAACAATCAGCTATTATGAACCTATTTGAGCTCACTTCAGCATTCCACTGCAAGATCCATATATATCCTAGCTAGCTAACTATTGGTTCCCTGTTCAGAGAGAGCTCCTGAAAATGAAGCTCCTGTTTTGGAGATTCATTAAACTCCTGGCATACAGGGAATGGCTTTCCATAAGATTCCCTGGAGATTTGATGCTGGGAGTAAAAGCTTTCTATTAGGATATTTTAAAGCTGAAATAAACTTGTCATGTTTATTTTTTAAATAGTATTTTTTTCTAATTCCATTTAAAGATACTTTTCAACATTCATTTTTATAAGATTTTGAGTTCCGAATTTTTTCCCTCCCACGCTTTCCTTCCCCCTCCCCAGGACAGCAAACAATATGATATAGATTATATGTATGCAATCATGGAAACATATTTTTACATTAGTCATGTTGTGAAAGAAGAAACAGAACAAAAGGTAAATGCCACAAAAAAAGTCTTTTGGAATTGTCTTGGATCATTCTATTGCTGAGAAGAGCTAAGTCAGTCATAGTTGATCATTGGACAGTGTCACTATGTACAATGTTCTCCTGGTTCTGCTCATTTCACTCAGCATTAGTTCATATAAGTCTTTCCATGTTTTTTTCTGAGATCCACCTGCTCATTTCTTATAGCACAATAGTATTCCATTACATTCATATACCACAACTTGTTCAGCCATTCCCCAACTGATGGGCATCCTCTCAATTTCCAGTTCTTTGCTACCACATATATAGCTGCTGTTGATATTTTTGTACATGTGGGTCCTTTTCCCTTTTTATGATTTCTTTGGGATACAAACCTATTAGTACTATTGCTGGATCAAAGGGTATGCACAGTTCTATAGCTGTTTGGTCATAGTTCCATATTGCTCTTCAGAATGGTTGGATCAGTTCAAAACTGCAACTATGTACATTCTTCAATTTATGTGAACTGATGCAGAGTGAAGTAATAAGAACCAGAAGAACATTCTACACAGCAATAGTAATAACATAAAGATATTCAACTTTGAAAGATTTGGTAACTGATCAGTGCAGCAATCTATCACAACTCCAGAGAGCATGTGGTATAGAATGATATCTGTCTTTAGATGGATGGAGACTGATAGACTCAGTACAGATTGAAGCATATTTTTTTTCTTTATTTTTCTTGCTTTTTTTGTTAGGGGAGGTGGAGCATGGCTAATGAAGAATTATGTTTGGATGACTTCATATGTGTGATGAGTAGGCTATTTTTAACTTTGTCAATGAGTGGGGAGGGAGGATGGAGGGAGGAAGAGATTTTAGAACTGAAAACAAAAATAAAATATAAAATATTTAATTTTTTAAAAGATGGCATGAACAAAAAATGACAGTCTTCAAAAATATTGCCAGCATGTGATTCTGCTTTCACTTCGGTAAAAATTATTTTGTTATTAAAGATGCTTTTATGGGGGAAGGGAGAAATCCAGACTAAAGCAAAACATCAGGCCAAAGCCTCATTAATCTGGCACTGATCCATTACTGATAATTAGTGTTCAGTGTGACTGCAGAACGAGGGAAATGAATTGTACTGCTTTCACATCAAAGACAAAATTATACATTTGTATACTTTGCCCTTAGGGTCTGAGAATTATCCCTGGTGTAGTGAAGAGAGCACTGGACAGAGAGACAGGAAGACCAAATTTCAAATGCCACCTCAGATATTTACTAGTATTGTGACCTTGGGCAAGCCAATTAACATCTCTCTTAGCCTCAGCTTCCTCATCTGTAAAATGGGTAACTTTTACCTCAAAGGGTTGTTGTGAATCTTAAGTGAGATAATGAATACAAATTGCACTGCCAGCCTATATGAATCTATCAATCAACAAACACATTTCTTAGCACACAATAGGTGCTTACTAAATGTTTGTTGCTTGATTTGTTGGGTGCCAGAGAGTGTGATACATACTGGGCTAACAAAAGTAAGGCACAAAAGTAAGTCAGTCCTTGTCTTCAAAGAGGTTTACATTTTCCTTGGGGTACGGCATAAAGTATATCTATATATTTATTTCTACATATATATAGATATAGATATAGATATAGATATAGATATACACACATATATACACCCATATGAACTGTTTGTTCCCGACCTGTGGCAGAGCCTTCTGAGCTTATATTGATCTGATCAACCACAGTCAGATACACTCTACCTTGACCACAACATAGTGGTGCCATTTTGGTCCTCTTTGATAGTGAACTAAAGATGATAACCATCTATATCCATATAAATCTATCTATCTATCTATCTATCTATCTATCTATCTATCTATCTATCTATCTATCTAT
>NW_020949548.1:4543894-4692346 GCF_900497805.2 Vombatus ursinus | reverse complement strand
TATCTATCTATCTATCTATCTATCTATCTATCTATCTATCTATCTATAGATATATTCATAGTGATTGGGAGGTTGGGCATTAACAGCTGACAGGAACAGGAAATTCATCTTAAAGGAGGTAATATTTCAGATGAGTCTTGATGGAAGCCATGAGCATGAGATAACAAATCCATTTGAGTTAGAGAATTGATATACTCTGTATGAACTATGAATCTGTGTTCCATCCACTAAAATGGCAATCCATCTATGCTTGAACATCAGGGGGGATTCTTTCCATTGCCCCCCTAACTTTTGTCGCGTTGGAGATACCAATGTCCTCCAAGGCTTCCTTGATTCTCCTGATAATAAGAGGATACAAGTGGAGCATTCTCACTATCTACTCATCTCTGGTTCTCAAAACATTGTCCCAATTTCGCTTCCAGTAATCTTATTCCATATTGCCCTATTTTACCCTTCTTCCCCAGAACTTCTCTTTGGATGTATATTGCAGCTTTCTCACACCTACCATGGGCTGCTCCATTGCCCTTCGACTTATAATTATTTTTTAACCATTGGAATCTAGTTTAATGTGATTTCTTATTGGTATATAACAATATGGATAGAATGTTGGTGTTAAAAAAGAGGCCTTTTCCTCATGATGGAAAATGCTACCCACATCCAAAGAAAGAATTATGGAGTTTGAATGTAGATCAAAGCATACTATTTGCTATTTTTTTCTTCTGTTATGTTTTGTTTCCTCTTTCTGGTGATTCCTCCTACTGGTTCTAATTCTTACTTACAACATCACTAATGTGAAAATATATTTAATAGGAATGTATATGTAGAGCCTATATCAAATTGTGTACCGTCTTGGGGAGGGAGGTGGGGAGGGAAGGGGAGAAAAATTTAAAACTCAAAAGCTTATGGAAGTGATTGTTGATAATTCAAAATAAATTAATTAAAAAAAAGAGAAGCTTTTTTTCCCCCCTTCCTTCATGGGGTCATTAAATGAGTTGCAGAATCTCCTGAAGGCAAGCCAGACTCCCCTCTCCTCTTTCTCTCTCTATAGCCATAGGCCCAATTCATCCATTTGTACTCTCTGTCCCAGATAAGCATTCTGATGGATAAGTTCTATAAATTGTCTAAATACGTGGTGAAATTTTGACAATAATCATTGTTCATCCACTTGATCTTTCCTTTATAGGTAGAAGGTAAGAAGCATTTAATAAGTGCCTACTATATACCAGGCATTACACAAAATATTTACAAAAATTTTCTCTTTTCATCCTTATAACAACCCTGGGAGTGGGTGCTGATGTGAATGGAATCTGGACAAAGGAAAAATCCGGTACTTTCCCATATGGCCAAATCTCTGGCATTCACCTGAGGCTATAATCCCATAAACTGGCCTTTCATTGTGGCTACACCCAATCTCCCAATCCTCAGTTACCCTTAATCTAACCTAGCCCTCCATTGTTTTACCTCCCTATGGCCCCTGGCCACTTCCTACCCTTAACCCTAGCTAAGCTCCATTCTCCCTTGGCCAAGTGGTCCAGGTTCCTATTACTGCACAGTATTTGTGTGCTACTTGGCCACTCTTTTATCTCTCCCACAGTCTTTCTGTATATAAGGTCCATCTTGTCTCCATTAAAATGCTCAGATTCTTAAAATCTAGTCACTGCTCAGATTCCTTAAGAACCTAGCCAATAGCTCACAGATGTTCATATTCCTTAAGAGTCTGGACAATATGGAGGATGTTCTAATAAACCTTGTCTTTGACTGAAAGAAGGCTTGGGTTGACCTGTGTGTCATGATTTTGGGGTCTCAGCACCCCTAAACTTCTGGACCTCATCAGGTGCTATTATACCCATTTTTATAGTTGAAGAAACTGAGGCAGGCAGATATCAAGTGACTTGTTTAGAGTCCCCAAGTTAGTAGGTGGCAGAGGCTGCATTGTCTTCCTGACCTTTATCCCACTGGGCCACTTAACTGCCCCTATAGGGCAGTCAGGCTAAACTTATTTAAGTAAGTATAGATCTGTTTCTGGAGGCTCTGCAATATTCAGGGCATGATGTAATTAGTAAAATGTCAGCTGCAAACAAGACCACCGAGAGCATATCACCATCTTGATGGATGCATTTATAGAGATATACGTATAGGTTTATGTATGTTATTATTGTTATGTATTAATAAACCAATAACATGAAGTTTTTCTTGTAATTCTCTCAAGAAGTAACTTTATTCAGTGAATTGAGTGTTTTGCCTTGGAATCAGGAAAAAGTCTAGTTTCAGATTCTACCAGTAGCATTTTCTTAGCTATACATCCATAGCTATGGCCCCAGTGGTCCTTCATTGCCTCTTATGTAAAATGGGAGTAACAATACCTTTAGTACCTTCTCCAAAGGGTTGTTTTTTTGTTTTGTTTTGTTTTTTTTGAGATTTCTTATGAAGTCTGTAAAGGATGTTGGAAACCTTAAAGCAACATGCAAATGTCAGTATTATTCATTATAAAACTCCTTGAATAGGGAACAGGTTAGACCCAATGCACTTAATAACATGCTTTCACAAGTGTTGCTTGAGTCCCTGTTGTAGGCCAGGATTTTGGTAAATGTTGCAAGTGAGGGGAGCACATGATGCCTAATATGGCAAAAGACAGGGTATGATGATTTTTCTGCTCTTGAATATATTACACTCTCCTTGGGGAAACTAAACACTTATGCACCTGCAGTCCAAGAATTTTAAAGCTAAAAGAAACATTGGAAATTAACCTAGCCCAGATTTCACCTTCATTACCTTGTTTCACCAATAAGGAAACTGAACCAGCAAAAACCAGGTGAAAAACAGTGGTTACCAGAAGGGATCTTAGAAGGGAGAGACTATGCATCTTGCAGATTTTGCTATGTATTAAAGCTGAAATGAGCAAATCAGTTACCTGTACTTTAATTACATTTTCTTCTCTTTTTTTCAGTCTTTCTTCAATTTGAATGCAATATTTCTCCTTGGCAGTCATCCAAATTCATTTGCATTTGGCTATAAACAAAAGAACTCTACCTTAAGAAGTCTTCCTCAAATATTCTTCTCCTGGGTTGTTCTTTATGCTCAGACAAATTAGTTGAAAAACTCTCTGCCTTCCTAATTTGATTTGCTGTAAATTTGCTCGGATCACTTACAGGAAAATCTCTTTTAATGAGGAAATATGGCAGTTTAATTGCAAGCTGGGATCGACAGGATGTGAGCTGGATTGCAATACACTGTGAGATTATTCTATTCATCAATTATGTTGAGCTCTTACTGTCTATCCATCCTATAAGTTTGGTGAGGTTTAATCATCATTGCAAAGTGCTCCGAGAGCATCACATGTCAGCAAAGATTGTTACAAAAGACAGGATTCTGTTTAACATGGTGTAATGGGCCCTTAAATGTTATTTCTTAAAGACAAGTAACTTCGTGAATTTCTAGCCTGGTTGACAAAAAGTGAGCTAAATAGATTATTCTTTTTGTGAAGCAGGGTTAATTCTCCTAATTCTTTGACAGAAATAAAATAATACTGTTCAATACTTGGCTATTTCCTTACCAAATGAATGAAAATTGTAATATATGTAACATTCACATCAGGAAAGTAATATGTACTGTGTGTTGAAAAGCATAGTGTTTTTCTAGGAGGGCTTTTATTATGACAGACAGGAACTAGATAGTTGTGATTTATTTAGTTTAGGGAATTCCCAGGGGAGGAAATTCCTTCTTTCAATGCAGGCCAGCACCTTTTCTGCAATTTATAGCATTAGATTCCTATACTGTAAGATTTTAAGTCACTTGCTTAAGGTCTTACAGCCAGAGTCAGGACTTGAACACAGATTTTCTAAGCTCCAAGACAAACTCTCTATCTACTGGCATTATGCTTCTCATTATATTATTATTTTCATTTTTGACATAAGGCTGACTCTAAGATTGTTATATTCATGAAAATTTAAAGTAACATAAACCAAATAAAGCTGAATGATAAATAAAGTAGAGCATATTTGACAAAAAGAGCGCTGGTCTAGAAGTCAGGAAGCCCAGTTTCTCTGACCAATGAGTTGGATGATCTTGGGCAAGTCACATCACTTTTCTTGGCTGTAGGATTTAATACCAGAAAGGACCTTAGAAATCATCTAGCAAGGATGGGGAACCAGTGGCCTCAAAGCCTCATGTGGCCCTCTAGGTCCTCAAGTGTGGCCCTTTGATTGAATCCAAACTTCACAGAACAAATACCCTTAATAAAAGGATTTGTTCTGTAAAACTTGGACTTGCTGAGAACGTCTCAGCCAAGAACCTAGAAGGCCACATGTGGCCTGTCCACGAGGCCCCAGGTTCCCCACCCCTGAACTCCCCCATGTTGCATAGGAATACACTGAGTTCTACAAGATCATACAATCAACCAATGAATTGATCAATATTTATTCATTGTTGTTCAGTCACAACGACTGTTCGTGATCTCATTTGAGGTTTTCTTGGCAAAGGTAATGGAGTGGTTTGCCATTTCCTCCTCCAACGCATTTTGCAGATGAGGAAATTAAGGCAAACGGGGTTAAGTGACTTGCGCAGGATCCCACAGGTAGTAAGTGTCTCAGTCTAGATTTGAACTCAGGTCTTCTTGACTCCAGGCCCAGTGTTCTATCCATTGTACTAGCTACCTAATTATGAATTAATAATTTATTAATAGATCTCTTATAGTCTAGACTCCATACCAAGTACTAGGAACACAAAGATCAAGATGAAAAAAAGGTTCTGTCGTCAAGGCCCTTATATCTTAGGAGGTGGGGCAACATGTCTACATGTAAGTATATACAAAATGTAAATTAAATAAAATGTAATTTCTAAGGAAAGGTACTAGCACCTGGGGTGGGAGTGGGGGGAGTGCAGGGACATCAGAAAAAGCCCGTTAGGAGATGTTGCTCCAGTTGGGCTTTGAAACATGGCAGAGATTCTGAGATATGAAGGTGAGAAGAGAGTGTGTTCTAGGCACATTGATAAGATACTGAAATCCAAATTCCTTTCCCTAAACCATCATTCTTTCTACTCTACCACATTGCCTCAGTCTTCTGCCCTATAAAGTGATGAATGGGGCTGTGTTTGGTCTATGTGGCCCACTTTAGCACTAACCTTCTCAACCTAGAACTTTATGTAGAAACGAGAACATCATATCTGTGTATATATGTATTTATGTATGTATCTACCTAACAAATTTTCTATCATCTAGGTATCTATCAGTGTATCTACGTAATTTTCTACCATGTATGTATGTATGTGTCAGTTTATCTACCTACCTAATTTTCCATCAAATATTTGTCTTTCCATCATCTGTTTACACACATATATGACTAGATCTTTAAAGTGATATTTGCAGAAATAATGATGTCATGACAAAAAAAAGATACACTGTTAATGAGTAAGAGTGGCTTATCATTTCCCCCCATAAAGTAGAATACTGTAAAAATGAGAGTACAGTTGAAGACCAGTCAGGGGTGTCCAACATCATGTAGGTGGCTTCTGAATCCACCAGGTGGCAGAGAGAATGAAAACCCGAGCAACTTGGTTCTTTCTTTGCATTCTGATTTTGATGATTCATTATGGGAATGAGAGCAAGCAGAGAAGGCACAAACTGGAAGATCCATTATAAAAAAAAAAAAAGATAAAATCTCATTAATTTTAAATTTGTGAGACTTTGATGTTGGCTAGATAGAAACTCGCTTTTTCATGATCTACAAAGAAGATACCATTTTAAGGTAAATTAATTGTGAAAAATAAGATTTCAGGGGGAATAGATGCTCTTGATGGTGCAGACCCAAATGAATGATGCTAATTAAAAAGCTGATTCATCCGTCAGCTGTAAGAATGGGTCTATTTAATGAAATGGAAATTATAACATGGGGCATTTATTATTTTGAATTTCTGTAACTACCTGAACATTAATAGAGATGTTTTGCCCAGTAAAAGGCAGAAGATAGTTTTGCTGTGTCTTTCCTATGTTGGAACACACCTCAAGTAGTGTCTTCATTCCCAGGTGCCACATTTTAGGAGATAAATTGAATATTTGATGTGATGAGAAGAGGTTGATCATTCATGGAATATATGCCATCTTTAGTTTTACTTTTCAGAATCCTGAGCAGGCTACCACTTCTTTCCAGTCTTGCTTATTTGATTTCTTCAACTGAAAGTATTCTCTTATTCCTCGGATTTTCTTAGAGGAAAGAGTTTAGTTCCTCTATACCCATAATAACATTATCGTTTTAATGGCGGGGTTGGTACATGCCTTAGGATGGCGTTATCCCCACTAAAGATCCTCTCTCCCTCTCTTCTTTCTTTTCTTCCTTCCTTCCTTCTTTCCCTCCCTCCCTTCCTCCCTCCTTTCCTCCCTCCCTTCCTCCTTTCCTTCCTCCCTTCCTTCCTTCCTTCCTTCCTTTCTTTCTACCTTATTTTCCTTCCTTCCTTCCTTCCTTCCTTCCTTCCTTCCTTCCTTCCTTCCTTCCTTCCTTCCTTCCTTCCTTCCTTCCTTCCTCCCTCCCTCCCTTCCTTCCTCCCTCCCTCCCTTCCTTCTTTCCATCTTCCCTTCCTTCTTCCCTCCCTTCCTTCTTTCCTTCCTTCCTTCTTCCCTCCCTCCCTCCCTTTCTTCCTCCCTCCTTCCCCTCCTTCCTTCCTTCCTTCCTTCCTTCCCTCCCTCCTCTTTAGTTGGCCTAGGGAAACATTGGATTCTATATGAAAGCACATCTAAAGTCATCAAGCTTTCTATATTCTGCTTTTTAGGCTTCAACATTCATTTTAAATGAACCAAAGCTTTTATGAGAGGATGAAGAATAGATAATACATCAGAATGATAGATGGGATAGAATGGAAAGAGAGAAGAAAGTGTAATGGAAAAATCACTTTATTTAGATTTAGAAGCTTTGAGTACTGCCTCTGATGTATATAAAGTGATCTTGAGCCAGTCATTTTTTCTGTGCCTCATTTTTCCTCATCTGTGAAATGGATATAATACTATTGGACTACCTGCATTACAGTGCCATTGTGCTCATCAAAAATGAGCAATGAACAAGAGCTTTGTGATTTGCAAGGAAGTGCTTGGAAATTTTCAGATTAGTTATGGACTTAAATGACAAAAGAAGAAGGGGAGAACAGAAGGGAAAAAAAAGAAGTGAGGGAGCAAAGACAGTAGGAAAATGAGTGAGTAATGGAAAATGGCAAATTGTTTCCCCCTCACCTGATTGGGAACATATTATAATAGGTATTGTCATGTCAAGCTGGTGATCCTACATTTCCTAACAAATAAACATAGTCTTATCTTTTCTCTTAGTGTACTATTTATTTTTAATAATGCCCAGTCAAAGTACACAGCTTCTTGCAAACTCATTTATTCCTGAATATGCCTTTGAAGTCTCACCTTGCATAGCTCATACTTTCCCCATCGATCTCAGTGTTGGCAGTGAACAATACATTATGGCTTCCTGGGATATTTACAGTGTTGGGTCATGGGTCGATTGTCTATCTCTATTGATTATAATATGCCACAAAATAACTGCAAGTAAGCGAGAGGAGATGACTTTTGTGAAGACAAAGGCAAACACTGTCAGGGCCCTCTGCATTTTGACCTTTCCATCACCTAAGTATTCTCACAAAAGCCCTGCAAGGTTACGAAGAAAGGATAGTCTCAGAAGGTAGGAATTGGGGATTACATCTTTTATGACTCCATCGTATGAAGTCGCTATGGATCATTCCCCAGTAGCACAATGTCTTCACGACCTTGGAGTGTCACAGAGTATCATACAATCCCCTGCCTTCTAAGAGGAACATTCTTATAGGATAAAACCATGAATATTTGATGCCTGGTGGGTCCAGAGCACTGTGCTAAAGCCAGAATGGAGATAAGAAGTTTATAACAAGCAGCCAGAATTTTTTTAAAGGCAGACTGAGGCAGTTCTCCTGGCAAGATATCCTTCAGTAGCAGGGGAATGTGCCCTGGTAAACGTGCCAAAGACCCACATAGCAAGGGCTGACAGTGCTTTTATACCACGATGTGCCTTCCTTCTGATTGGCCTGGCAGTACATCATTTGGACCTTCGCTGTTTATTCAGACTGGTGGCTCTTCCCCATGGTGTTATTGCTGGGAGGTAGAGGACTAATCCTCAAATGGGCCGATCAGTCTACAGCTGGGGAAAATGGCTTTCAAATGTGGTTGACCAGCCCCTTTGTGGCACTTAAGGAATGCAATGTTAGCTGGTTTAGCTAACCCAGCTTGCCTCTAGCAAACTTGGCCAGAAAAACAGAAGCCATCTCAACCAGATTTTCTCTCTCTCTCTCTCCCTCTCTCTCTTTCCCAGATCACCCCAGATCTTGATAAGGGGAGTAGCAAGGACAAAGGGACATATCCCTGAAAGGAAGGCCTACCTCTGGCTGTCTTATGTTTATGAAGTACACAAAAGTAAGGGTCTTTGCCCAGGTGGATAACTTGGGGGAACCTGGTGATCACATTCCTCAGTTAGCATGGGAGAGATCTCTTTTGAGCTAAGGGATGTTTTTTTTTTTTAAATAGAAAAGGGAATGATAATATTAATAATCAAATGATACAGCATAATATTGATTTGCATATATGGCCCCTGCCATCCTGGAATTTATAGGTCATTAAGTAAGAAAATATAATTTTAGACTGCAAAAGAAAGATAGCCATTAATAGCCAGTACACATATATTCAATATGATCACATCTTACTAGTCTCCTTGTTTCTCTATATTCTAGTATTATATGACACAATGAATGTAGCCTGACAAGGACTGGTTTCTAAACACAAGCAGCTGAACAGTGATGCCCTGACTGCTTATTTATGTGTGTTGGCTAACAGTGGTTCTAGTTGACCAAACGACTGGTATATCCCAAGGAGCTATTGGCCATAGCCACTCTCTTTGTAGCCTCTGCAACCCAGCTCATATGTCTTCCCTACTGTGCTAACACAAACTAGTAGTACATTTTTGGGGAAAAATGCCCCCAAAATACTTTTGTAAAAAGAACATAGGCATTCAATGACTAGGCTCTATAAGCTATTCCAGTTGTCTGTGAGGCCTCATAAAATGTACAGTCATAAATGAGTATTCTGAGTACCTATAGGACTCTAATTTGGTCCAAAATTGGGGTGGGATCATATGATTGAAAGTCAGAAGGAATTTGAAAGATCATCCAATACTTTGATTTTATGAATGGGGAAATTGAAGCTCATTTGAAATGAAGCAACATAAGTGATGACAATGTGCTTGTTGATAAAAGAATCAGGAATGAAACTTAGCTCTATTGCATTTGACGCCTGTCCCCCCATGGCACACCATCTTTGTAAGCCTAATACATAAGTGCAAGAGGAGCCCAGGTTTCTGTAAATGAATTTTGAGATGGCTCTTTAAATTTGGATGACATGAATAAGAATGGAACATCACTCAGTTAGCAGAAGGAACATCAGCTAGATCAGGAGCTATTTGCCCACAAATGACAGCAAATTGACTGTCCCTGAATGAGAAGCTCACTTTTGATTATGACAGACAATTAACCTAACCAATCATTGTTCCCCATTTGGAATCAAAGTAACATCGGCAGGGCAAGGTATCAGCCACCTGTCTCCCTATCTCCCTATCTCCCTTTAAGGACTAACAAGTCTTTTTTTTTTTTTTTTTTTAACAGAGCACAAGTGCTGGGATTGGTTTCCATCATGGCTGCAAAATGCAGCTTTGTTCATCTCCCCTGACACGATGACAGTTGCTAAGCCTATCATCTGGCTTTGTGCATGGACCTGAAGAGGAGTCCCGCACATGATACCAGCAAACATTTTTTCTGTGCTCTTTGAAGAAAGGTTTGTCATGGAAATTACCTTTCCAGATCTGAAGGTTTCTTATCGCTTTTGCTCCGAAGTGTTCCATGGGCATTGCGTTTTAAAGGTATCCGATTCTCAAAGCACATTATTAAAACCGAATTTTGACAAGATGAGAATGGGACATATCAATTTACCTGGCTTGGTGAAGCTTCTAAACTTAGTAGTGGTGCCAGCAGAGGGTAAAGGAGGGCATGAACTGACCACGTGCATCTGAGTATAAGAAATAGGGATTTTTGTTTTGCAAGAAGGAAATGCCTCTGACAAGGGTTTCATTTTTCATAAAAAACTCATAATCAAAGGCATTAATCATAATATCACCTAAATAATTCAAACTGTGTTCAATTTAACTGCCGCAGTTACAGTGCAAAATGAGTTGAAAAGTACAGATTACTGAAGGGCTAATTTAAATTCTTTACCTGCTGCCTATCATTAGTGAGCAAATACCAAGCATTTATAGAACTCTGCCTATGTGCCCAGTCCTGTGATGCCTTTGGTGAAGAAGACTGAAGAAAGGAAAACCCTTGCCTCCACGGAGTTTTGATCTAAGAACATATGTACCAACTTCACTGTGAAACCTTTTCTGATCAAGTTGATAGTGACATTTCACCACATAAATTTCTCTGTACTGTAGTTATTTCTGTTTTGTAAAGTCTTTGCTCCATGGCTTAGTAGGTTAAAGTGCCTGTCTAGTAAACAGGAAATCCTGGGTTCAAATCCTATGGGGACTTTAGCTAGGTTGCCCAGTGGATAGAGCTTCAGACCTGGAATCAGGAAGACCTAAGTTCAAATTTAGGCTTAGACACTTATTAGCTGTGTGACCCTGGGAAAGCCATTTAACTGTGCCTCAGTTTCCTCATCTGTAAAATAAACTAGGCAAGGAAGTGGTAAACCACTCCAAAATCCTTGCCAAGAAAATCCTAAAAGGCATCACAGAGTTGGATGCCACTGAACAACAACAACAAAACAAATATGCTGTGTCCTCCAGTAGAATGTAGGTTCCTCGACGCAAGGAATATTTCATTTTTATCTTTATATTGGTTGGATTTCTTGTTGCAGACTCATGGGAGTTGCATAGGATAGTCAGGGGTAGATAGTTTTCTACCTGCAACAATGGAAGGAAATCTAAATAAATGAGAGAAGAAACCATTTTAATACTGAGTTATCATCATACCCCAAGTACTTAACTGGTATCCAGTCCATAGTTAGTGTTTAGTAAATGCTTGGTAGTAGATTTTGAATCTAGCATGATAAATCAATAATAAATATGTCGACTACAGTATGGTAATGGATATAATTGTTAGTAGAATAGAATAGAACATTGTAGAAAAAATAGCTGTAGGAGCTTACGGTTCTGAGAGTACTGTCAACATGGGCTAGAGTAGTCAGGTAAAGTTTCATGAAAAAAAAAATGGAACTTATTCTGAAATTTGACAAATAGGCAGAGTTCCTTCAAAGAAATAATCCATCAGAATCAACAGGAGCTAGTATTTGTTTCCATACATGAATACTTCAGAGATCTGTGACATTTTGAATGTGAATATTCCTCCCATTGGTCACTGTACCAACTCTTCTAGAATTTAAGTTAGAATCTTTTCTTCTCTGCTCCTCTGGCCTCCAAACTGAACCAGGCCCAGGGGAGCTGAGTCCCATAATTCTGCACTCAATAGGACCATGGAGACTCATCTTTGCCCATGATATTTTCCATCTTGACTCTCTGTAGCTCCCTGTTCCCAACTCTTGTCCTAGGAATTATCCATAAGTCAGTCTTTCAGTGCCTCTGTGAAAGGGATGTGACTTGAATGCCTCACTATCCAATTCACCATTTGTGTAATTTCCCAGATTATAACTCCCTAGTCACTGTAAACCTAAATGTGTTGTCTCTGCCATTAGAATATGAACTCCTTGAGGAGAGGGATGGTCTTCTTCAATATTTATATTCTCTGTGCTTAGCCCAATTCTTGGTACATGATAAGTTCCTAATCAGTGCTTCGTTCATTCTTTGAACATTGATAGGACTGAAAAAAAGCAAAAGATTATAGCAACCTAGCAATGAGCCACTTTGAATTTACCAGTCTAGTTCTTAGATAATGGATATTGAATCCATCCATAGGGTCATACCCAAATCCTTTTTAGCTTGTTAAGACCTACTAAATTTTCCTTCATTGACATAACCCTCAAGAATCCAAGGTTACCTCAACATCATGAAGGCAAATTGGAGGGAGATGTAATGGAGTTCAACTGCCAAAATTGTACTCAAATGACATTTGATGACGTCTTTCAGATTAAAACTAAGTGCAAGTTTAGGATATATTGCAGGGAGAAAATCCTAGATCCATAGAATGTTAGAGTTAGAAGGGACCATTGAACACATCTAGTCCAGCCTCCTCACCATATAGCTGAGTAAAGTGATTGTTTAAGTGAATACCCCAAGCTCACACAGCTTGGTGTGCTGAGTCAGACCTCTTGACTTCTCACTCAGCTCTCATCAGCATTATTTTGCTGACTCATGGTTCAGTACCAGCATCAGTGACAATAAATTCACATAAACACATACATGTGTATATGCACATGTTATTGATTTTTACTGTTATAGTACTGTAATTTCTGGGGGAAAACAGTTCTCCTCCAGACTGAATCCTCCTTATGATGAAAACAATACAATTAATACAACTGTAATATATTTGTATATATGTATATGTATTCTATATACAGACATGCACACACAGACAACTAATACAGTAAATCCATCTAGTAATGTATTTGACATTATTCCCTAATAGTTCCCCACCCCTTTTTGCATGAGGAGCAATAGAGGAGTGATGATTTTTATATTTGTTCATAAGATTTTAGGAAAGGTATTTTTGCAGAAAAGATCAAATCTGATCCATAGAAGAGTTCAATGAGGTAGGGAGCACAAGTGAACCTTGACACAATTACCAGAGGTCCCAGAGTTATTGAGTGGTAGGGAGAACCAGTCCTGGAATCATCACTGAAGCAGATGATAGATGCTCTGGCTACTTGTCTTCTTCCATTTTGTCTCAGCTGCTTCAGTTTACTGAGAGAGTCCTGTCTAATGGGGTTCCCTGCTGAGCCCCTAGCCTTTGCTAAGATAACAAGAAGCAGCGCTGCGGGGAGATCATCAAACACTGTGCTTTCTGTGGAGAGCTCATGGGTTGGCTTCAGGAAGTAGAGACAAGCTTTTAGTTGTGAATGAAGAATAAAAAATAAAAAAAGGTTATTGCAACGTGGTACATCACCAGCGGGGGCTGCAATTAGATAATGACTCCCTGAGGAAGGCAATTCAGTTGTCTATTGGTGATGGAATGGCCTTCAAGTGCTGCTATACCCTTTATCTGAAATCAAGAATCCAAGTTAAAATGAATCCCAGGTTGGTCCAATCTGACTCAGGCTAGATGTCTCATACAGGCCATAGAAGATGGAACATCTCAAGTTTCATTTGAATTCAATTAACAAGATGTGTACATATACCTACTATGTATATGTATATGTGTGTATATATATAATTCATTATGTGTCAAGAACTGTCATAATTGCTGAAGTTACAAAGAAAAGAGTGTGATGATTCTTCTCCTCAAGGAGCTTACATTCTAATGGGAGAAAATGGTATGTACATAGATAGTTCAATACAAATTACATGCAAAGTAAATAGGTTGGGAGAAAGCACTAATAACTAGGGTAAGGGGAATAGGGAAAGGCAATTTTAAGGGAGGTGTCATTTGAGCTGAACCTTGAATGGAGCTGGGGGTTCCAGGAGGCACAGGTGAAGTCAGTCACAAAGCATTTATTAAGCACTTACTATGTAACAAGCACTGTGCAAAGCTCTAGGGACACCTACAAATAAAGAATATATAACATTTCAATATATTAATATAAATATAATATACACAAATATAAATATTATAATATAAATATAAAACATACAAATATAAAAATAAAATATAATATACAACTATTAAGTATAACTACAAAACATGATTTTAAAATACAAAAATGTGTGCACAAATAGAAATATAATATAGATATAAAAATATAAATATGAAAACTTACCTTCCCTAAGGAGCTTAAATATTAATATAGCAGAAAAAAGCTTGAAAATAGCTAAATAAATATAAGTTCTATAGAAAGTAGATATGAGGCAATCCCACAGAGGAAGGCAGTAGCGTTGGGAAAAGCCTCCTGCAGAAGGTGGGATTTGAGTTGAGTTTTTAAAGAAGTGAGGGAAAATAAGGGACAGAGGTGAGAAGGGATAGAATTTCATGCACATGAGGACAGCTAGTACAAAGGCATTGTGTCAGAAGACAGTGTCTTATTTGAGGAACAGCACATGGCACAGCACAGCTGGATCATAGAGCCTACGGAAAAAAGAATAAGAAGACTGGAAAAGTAGGAAGGGCTTGAGTTGTGAATAGATTGTACTTGATTCTGTAGTTAATTTGGGAGTTACACACACACACACACACACACACACACAAGACCTTTGTTTTGATTAAAGTTCAAAAGTCTGTCAAAGGTAATTATTTTTACAATGCTGTGGTCTCATAAATTGTTCTTCTGGTTTTGCTTACAACACTGTATCCGTTCATATAAGTCTTAGTCTTCTGAAACCATATATTTCATCATCCTTACAGCACAACAGTATTCCATCATATTTATATACCATCATTTGTTTATCCAGTCTGATGGACACTGCCTCCAATTCTTTGCTGCAAAAAAGCTGCTATTGATAGGATGTTTACTAATATTAGCCCCACACAATATTAAGGTAAAAGTCATTCTGCTGGAGACATTTACCATGTGATTTTTCTTCTATGTTTGTGTTTCATTTCTTCTTTTGACTAAATCTTTCTATAATAAAAATGATTGGTATTAATCATACACGCAAAGTTTAATTAGTACCATGTGAAATGAAGTTATTAAAGTGCTCCCTCTCCTCTTATTACTCTAGCATCTGTGTGATAACATTCATTCATGAGAAATACTCTTTCACCTTATTTCTACAGGTAAAAAATCCCCACAAGGATCATTCTGAATTTTAGTCTGTACCATGCATGAGCTTAAGAGTACTACTTTTACCGCTTGTGTATTTGTAGCACAATATTGAACAAATTTCTTCCAGCTCTGTAGCCTTGATGTCCTCAAAATATGGTAAATTAAATAAATCTCTAGGGTTGGACTCTCGAGGTCCTGGATTTTAATCCTGTCTCTTCTACCTATTACAGGTGTGATGTTTGAGAAATCATTTCTTTGGGAGTCAGTTTCCTTATGTATAAAATGGAATGGTTGGAGTAGATGATTTACAAAGTTCATTCTAGTTCTTAATGATTCTATTTATGTGGAGCAGTAATGGTGACCAGGTAGTGTTGTGCTGGTGAGGAGATGAAGAGTGATTCTAGAGCTCACTTGAGCCAGTTCATGAGAGCTGATTGTTAAATATTCGTTATGACCACTTACACATCGGAAATCAGAAAATGCTACAAATCAGAGCTTGATTGCTTTACTGATTGGCTAGACTTTAGAAAGTGAGGGAGAAATGGTAATAATATAGGTTAAATTTAGTAGTGTGTCATGCATAGTTTTAAATTTGTTTGTTTGTTTTCTGAGAGATGGTTGCTAAACCTAGAGGCAGCTAAGTGGTTCATTAGATAGAGTGCAGGGCCTGGAGTCGGGAAGACTTGAGTTCAAATTCGACCTCAGACACTTACTAAATGTGTGAACTGAGGCAAGTCACTAAACTTCTGTTTGCTTTGGTTTCCTTATCTTGAAAATGAGGATAATACCCTCCCTCTAAGGGAGTTGTGAGAATCAAGAAATAGTCATCATAAAGTGCTTAGCACAGTGCCTGGCACATAGTAAGTGCTATATAAATGTTATTATTGTTAATATTATTAAACCTTCAGCAGCTCATCATGCTTTGCCACCTATTGCCTTTATCTTTTGCTGTTTCTGTCTTTGTCTCTCTCTGTCTCTTTCTCTCTCTCATTTACTGTTAGTGCAGAGACACATACAGAACAGTATTGCAATGGTTAACCACTTTATCTTAGAGAAGTTATTTAATTTTAGACCAAAAGTGAAACATAAAGCAAAATAAACTTTTTAAGAGGGATTAGGAAAACAAAGTAATCTTTCTTAGGTGAAAGATTAAGAGAGTGGGGATAAGGTGTGGTGATAGCAGTAGGAGCCTCCTATGTGTAGTGAAGCTTATGTATGGTAAGGGGCCTGTCAATGCATGAGGCTCGAAGGGAGGCAAAACAGACATCTCCAGAGTCTTCTCCCCTTATCATTCTACAAAAGAAGTGTTCATTCTTGGAAGAAGAGGGAGCAGGAGGTTGGGGCTGGGGACCACTATTCTGTTCTTCTTAGAGAGAGGGCGTGACTGCTAGAAGTATCTCTATCTGCTCCCTTAACCATTATTAATCTCTAATAGTCCTTTTCAGGGCTGCAGTCCACCTTGAGTGTGCACCTTTCACCCAACTGTTGCTTGTGGCTCCAAGAATCTGTAGCATTTACAATGGCCATACCCCGATAAAGCCATCTTGGCAGATGGGCTAACCCAAGTTCAGAGTAACTGATGAGTCTCAAACCTGTTGCCGAGTTAGGGGAACGTCTCCCCTAAGCATGTCAAGACTTCCTGCAGTGGAATGGATGGATGAGAACAATTTGTCCCAACAGCATGAAGGCGGTTGAAGCCAGTGCTATAGGGCGCTTTGAGTTTGGTCAGATGTCTGAGATGCCAAAGTCATCCACTGTGTTACAGGCCATTGTCAGTCATCCTGACTTTTATCCTTTCCCAGAACTTGGATGACTCTGGGAGAGAGCATGAGGCTGATGACTTTGTGCATCTCTGCCTCACTTAAAAATCCAGTTCCCATGACAGTGAGAACATTACCTCATTATGTCATTATGTCATTGGTCCTCTTTGAAAACAAAGGAATGAAAAACAACAACATTAATCTATAGTTATGTAGATTTTTATAGACTCTAACATGATCTGGTTCCCTCTAACTTTTGATTTTTGGGGGGGAAGGTAGACTCCAAGCTCCATATGTAAGGCTTTGCTTCTTCCCCAATTAATATCAGTTCCACCACATAGTTCATAGTCCATCATTCTTCACCACATAGTGGATAGCAAAGAAACCTGTTTATCCAAGTCATAGCAAAACAGAAAATCAGAGAAGCAATACGTAGGAGAACATATATCAGACAATGCAGAGTGAAGGAGCTCTCCCATTGGGAACAAGGTAACTCAGCTCAACCAAGAGAGAGAGTCCTGGATGATTTCTCCTGAGGAGCAAGCTGGAAATAGGAACATGATAGAGTCTGGCCACTCCTCTCATAGTTTTTTTTTTCCCTTCAGCACCCTAAAGGAGGGTTGTCCTCTTCCATTTTCTCTCTAAGGTAGAGGCCAACTCGATGCAACACTCCAAGAAGACTGTCGTTGGAGAGTCCTGAAGGGAAATTCTAACTCAAAGAGTTCCCAAAGGGGAGACTGCCTGACAGCTGAAGCTCTCTCCTTTCACTGGATCTGCCCAGCCTTTCCTACCCCTCACACAGGGTATGACATTCATCTCTACCATACTAATCAGATTTGGGACAGGGGTTTCAGAGGTAAAGGAAAAGAGAAAGAGGAAACATTGGTTCTATTCTTAGCATCATGACTCTAGCCATTCTACCTCTGTGTTCCATGTGGTTCCTGCATTTCTCACTTGTAGCTCTCACCATATTGTCTCAGCTTTCCCTTCCTGGAAGGTTTGCTTACAGTCATGGTGACTTCTCTTAGATTCCCATCCTGCTTTATCTCATATGGCTTGTGAGGCTCCTAACTCCATGATTTCTTCTATTTTAGTTTGTCCTCTTCTTCCTATTCCTGAGCAATGGAAGAAGCTTGGTTATCGGTTATAACCCATCGGTTATAACTGGCCCATCAACTTCCCAGGAGAGGAAGTCTGGAGAATTGCCTTCCCACCAGAGGGCACCGATTTTCAGTATCCTGTTATATACTCTTCCATATGACAGAAAGAGAAAAAGGAAAGTAGGACAAATTACCTGGCTGTGCTGTGGGAAGTGCCCTGAGAGCTCTGATCTCAGTTTTTAATGAAAGTTTTATATATGCTATTCACTTTCACACACTCTCCATTCCATTTACCCTGGTTTTTTCAGTGCTTCTATACTTGCCATCCTTACTCCCCTCCTGTATCTTTATGTAGACTATCCCTCCATCCCGGAATGAGCTCCTTCTTTACTTCCATGTTTTAGAATATCCAGTTTCCTTCAAATCTCATCTGTATCACCAACTTTTTGTTTATATAGTACTTACTATGTATCAGTCACTATGGTAAGCTTTTTACAATTATTATTTCACCGGATATTCAAAATAACCCTAGGTGGTGAGTGTGATATTATTTTACAAATAATTTTTACAAATTTTACAAATTTTTTTTTACAAATTTTTTTTTTACAAATTTTTACAAATTTTACAAATTTTACAAATCAGGAAACTAAGGTAAACAGAGGTTAAATGACTTGCCCAGGGTTACACAACTAGTAAGTATTTGAGACCAGATTTGAACTCAGGTAGTCTCGACTCCTGTCCTAAGACTCTATCCACCGCACCAACTAATTATGCACATTGTCCTCTAAAATAATCATCAGTTCACATCTAGGCAAGATATGAAGTATGGTGAAACAAAACAGAAGTATCTTATTATCATTGTGAGTACCACTAACTAGTGTGATGCTGGTTCAGCATGGAGTTATCCATTGGAAGAGTAGGTAAAGTGCTGGGCCTGGAGGCAGGAAGACCTGAGTCAAAGTGGACCTCAGTACTTACTAGGTGACCCCAGGTAAGACACAACCTATGATTACCTCAATTTCCTCAACTATGCAATGGAGATAATAATAGCATCTACATCAATATGTTAATATGCTGTTATGTTAGCTGCCAGGGTTGCTATGAGGTTAAAATGAGATATTTGTAAAGCACTTAGCACAATGCCTGGTACCTAGTAGGTGCCTACTATTTCCTTTTAATAAAAAATACTATTGACTATAGTAGGTGATCTCCAATAACTCTTCTAGTCCTAATTCTGTGATCTAAAGGAATAGCATACCTAATACAATTGTCAGGAATGAGAAGGAACTTATAACAATCAATGTGTTGTTGTTTTTCTTTCCAGTCTCCAGATCTTAGACATCAAAAAAAAAAATAGAATCAGTTGTATTACTGTTCACTCCTTCTCCTTAGCTCTCTCCCCAAATTCTTTGGAATCTTTTCAGGCTAAATATCTTTTACCCTCTGTCCATTTCCTCCTTTGCTATTGGCCTTTGCAAAGGATGGAACCTCCTTTAGGGACTAGGAGTCAGATCTGCGTGTTCCAGCAACCAGGGTAGATTTTTATTACAAGTTATAGGCCATAGCATCCCCATGGTGCTAGTAATGCTGTATCCTTTTACAAATACCACAAGCTGTAATTTAAAAGACTGGCTTCTACAGCTCACTGAAGCAGCACATCTCCCTGGGCTGGACAGTTTCACCATGAAGATGTTATGGGCCATGACTGTCCCTTTGATTCCACTGCCTCAGAGCATTGAGACTCTGTCAAGTCCACAAGGCTTCAGTGAATGGCGCAAAGAGCTTTACTAAAAGGACTGAATCAGTCTCTAAATAATGCATACACCTCACCAGAATGGCAGGTGGATTTCTTTCTTAGTTAATGAACCAGGACAATGATGTTTAAATCCGCAAATTCATGTTAATGTGTGTTGGGGACCACTTTAGGAAAACCTGGAAAGCAAAAATTCGGTTTTATAAACCAGATAAATTATGAAATGGTTATACAAATATGGAAAAATACCCTTTACCAAAGGTTTCATTTTAATAAATACCATCAATTCATAATTTCAGTTCAGAAATTTTCTTAGTCCACATAAACTTCAGGCCCCTTGGTTGTCAGATGAGAAAAAAACAAGTGCCAAGGGGCTGAGACACTTATCCAAAATCAGAGATAATAATAGTAGACCCAGAATTTCAGTGTATGTCCTCCAACTTCAAACGTCTTCCTATTATGTCAACTGTAATTCTTTCTATTGACATAATGCTGTTATTAGACTGTCTTTATCCCAAAAGTGAGGCACATTTTTTGGTCCATAAAATGAGGTGCACTTATAACTTGGTTTGAGAAGTGAAGTATATGGTGGAAAGAGTTCAGGACTTGAAGTCAGAAGAAATTTTATTTCAGTCCTACTTTTGCTATTTGTAGTTGTGGTCCATTTAATTTCTCTGAGTCTCAGTTTCTTCATTTGTAAAATGGAGATAATGTCTTTAGGGAGTTCATAGGAATATCGAAAGGAATTATGTGTGTAAGGATCTTTGCAAACATTAAAGCATGCAATATGTCAATTATAATAATTATTAGTTATACAATATTCATATCTCTCATATCGGTCATTGACATCCTATTGAGTTTTGTATCAGAGTACAATTATTCTCTTACTACTTTTTTTTTAAGCATTTGGGGTTAAGTGACTTGCCCAGGGTCACACACTTAGTAAGTGTCAAGTGTTTGGTCTGAGGCCGGATGGCCGGATTTGAACTCAGGTCCTCCTGAATTCAGGGCTGGTGCTCTATCCACTGAGCCACCTAGCTGCCCCTCTCTTACCACTTGTTCAGCAAATGTATAGTAAGCATATTAAGTATATCTACTGCTTGTAAAGCCATTTCCTAGGTGGTAGAATACAAATAAATATAATAGTTTTTTCCCTCAAGAAAATTACAAGAAATTATAGGAAGGGAAACAGATATACACAAGTAACTATGATTCAGAGGAGATTGTGATAAGTACAACAGAGCATGTCAGAATTCTAAGAGAAGCTTGAGAAAGGCAAGGTCACTTTCCTTTAGGGTGTGTATGTGAGGGTTGAGGAGGACAGTAAAAAGGACAGCGTTAGAGAGGAGAAGACATCTGAGCATGGCCTAGAAAAAAGAGTGAGGCTTAAGCAAGTAAAAAGTGAAGAGCATCAATTCCAGCCACTGGGGATATCAGGAACAAAGGAATAGAGGCAGGAGAGGACAAGATGGCAAAAAAAGATGGGTTCATCTGATGAAGGTGAGTAACTGAAAGGATGATGGTACTAGCAATAGATTTGCAGTTTAAACAGAGGAATAGTTTTGGATGATGATAGTGAGTTTACCTTTGTGAGTGTTATTTGAAGTTCCAGAAGGTCATCTAGGTGGAAATATCTAGCAAGTATTAGAAATATGGAGCTGGGAGTAGGGGAGGAGCCATGATAGCAGAGTCAAGATGGCGAATTACAGGCCAGGACCCCACTGAACTCCCCCACTTTTCCCCTCCAAACAACTTTAAAATAATGCTTCAAATCAAATTTTGGGGTGGCAGAACGAACAAAAAGTTAGAGGGAGACATTTATACAGCATAAGAAAATTTAGGAGGTCTGCAGGAGAGGTCTGTAATACTAGGGTGTTAGGGCAGATGGTGCCAGGACACCAGTGGTGGGTTTTAGAGGTGATCATGAAAGTAGCAACAGCAGCAGCAGCTTTAGAAGCTCTAAACCTGGAGACTGTTTGGGGGGGTCAGACAGTTGGTCAGAAAAAAATCAGAGGAACCTTTGGTGGTATTAAGTGGAGCTGGTGCTGATTGGCAAATCTGTTGCCCATAAGTAATTCTGGGTTGCAATTTCAGGGCAGAGAAGAGAGCTGGTGATAGGTCACAAGGGAGCTGGGGCCCTGGTTATGGTTCCAGGGCCCAGAGCAGTACTAGCACTTGCTATTGCAGGGGATCAGGGAACCTGGTCACAGTTCTAGGCCCAAAAGGAGCACTATTACTTGTGGCTACGGGGGAGCAGGAGCTCTTCCTGAGTAAAGACCAGAGTGCAGATCAGTACAGCAGTAACCAAATCTCTCCTATGATAACATTACCATGGAAGTACCAAAAACTTGCAGACCCCCAGAACGAGCTCTGAATACAACAGCACAAAAAAGACTGAAGCTTGGGACAGTGCCTTCTCTCCCTTAGGTGAATAGAGCTCAACTTTAACTTAAAGTTAAGGTGAAGAAATGGGCTGGGGAAATGAGCAAACAACGACAACAAAAAGAACTTGACCATAAAAAGCAAATATAGTGGCAGGGAACACCAAGGCATAAACTTAGAAGAAGACAGTAATGTGAAAAGAGCTTTAAGCAAAGTCTCAAAGAAAAGGGCTAGTTGGATCCAAAGGCAGCAAAACTCCCTAGAAGAGTTAAGGAAAGAGCTAAAAGTGGTAGAGGAAAAATTGTGAAAAGAAATGAGAGTGATGCAAAAAATCATGAAAAGAGAGTTAACAGTTTGGTAAAAGTGGCTCAAAAATGCTGAAGAAAATAACACTTTAAAAAACAGAATTGCCATAATGGCAAAAGAGGTACAAAAATTCAGTGAAGGAAAGAATTATTTTAAAAACAGAATAGGACAAATGGAAAAGGAGGTATAAAATTTCACCAAAGAAAAGAATGCCTTAAAAAAGCAGAACTGGCCAAATGAACAAAAGAAGTACAAAGGCCCACTAAAGAAAGTAATTATTGGAACTGGGTTAAGTTAAAGCTAATGACTTCATGCGACTTCAAGAAACAATAAAACTGAGTCAAAAGAATGAAAAAAAGTAGGAGAAATGTGAAATCTCTCATTGGAAAAAACAACTTACCAGTAGAAGAGATAATTTAAGAATTATGAGAAAGCCATGATTAAAAAAAGAGCCTAGACATCACATTTCAAGGAATTATAAAGGAAAACTGTCCCAATATCTTAGATCCAGAGGGTAAAATAGAAACTGAAAAAAATACACTGTTCAAAGAAATCCCAAAATGAAAACTCCCAAGAACATTATAGCCAAATTCAAGAACTTCTGGGTCAAAAAGATAATATTGCAAGCAGCCAGAACAAAGCAATTCAAATATTGTGGAGCTACAGTCAGGCTCACAAAGGATATATAGCTTCCATATAAGAGGAGTGGAAGACTTGGAATACGGTAATCCAGAAAGCAAAAGAACTAGGATTATAACTAAGATTAACCTCTCTGGAAAAACTAAGTATGATCCTCCAGAGGAAAAATACATTTTTAATGGAATAGAGGACTTCCAAGCATTCCAGAGCTGAAAAGAAAATTTGACATCCAAACAGAAAACTCACAAGAAGCATAAAAAAGGTAAACATGAAAGAGTAGTCATAAGAGACTCAGTAAACTTAAACTGTTTACATTCCTATATGGGAAGATGATACATGCAATTCCTAAAACCTTTCTCATTATTAGGGAAGTTAGAAGGAGTCTATATAAGGCAGAGACACGGGTGGGAGTTGATTATGTTGAGATGATCTCCAAAAAAGTGTAGGGGTGAGAAACAGGGACACATTGGAAGAAGTGAGAAGAAACAGATAGAACGGGGGACAATTTTCTCACATAAAAGAGGCATGTAAGGAAGAGTTTTTATAGTGGAGAAGAAATTGAGTGGGGGGATGGCTGGCAATATTTGAATCTCACTCTCATTGGAATTGGTTCAAAAAGGGAAGAATATATATGCACTCTCAGTTGAGTATAGAAATCTTACCCAATAGAGAGAAAGGAGGGGAATGGTTCAAAAGATATGGGGACGGGATGTGATAAAAGGGAGGGCAGGTTAAGGGAAGCAGAGGTCAGAAGTAAAACAGATTTTTGAGGAGGGAGAGGATAAAAAGAGAGAGTGAAGGATAAACAGAAGAAAATAGAATGGAGGGAAATATACAGTTGATAATCCTGACTGTGAGTGTGAATGGAAGGAGCTAAACTACAAAAAGGAAGTGCGTAGCAGAATGGATTAGAAACCAGAATCCAACAGTGTGTTGCTTACAAGAAACAAACTTTAAAAAGAAAGACACACAGAGTTAAAATAAAGGGTTCGAGCAGAATCTATTTTGCTTCAGATGAAGTAAACAAGACAAGGGTAATAAAGCAAAATGTACCTATTTTCCCCCAATCCCCTCTAGCATGTGAATGTGAACAGGATGAGCTAACACGGAAAATGAAAGTGGGTAACCAAATGGATTAGAAACTAGAATCCAACCATATATTTGTACAAGAGACGTACTTGAAACAGAAGGACACACACAGAGTTAAATAAAGGGCTGGAGCAGATTCTGTTTTGCTTCAGCTGAAGTGATGATGATTAGTGAGCATGACCTCAGACAAAGCTGAAGTAAAAATAGATCTAATTAAAAAGAGATAGTAAGGGAAACTACATTTTACTGAAAGGTGTCATGAAGAATGAAATAATACAAAAAACTTATAGAATGTTTCTCTGATAAATGCCTCATATCTCAGATATATAAAGAACTGAGTCAAATTTCCCAGTTGATGGGTGGTCAAATGATATGAGCAGGCAGTTTTCAGAAGTAATCAAAGCTATCTATAGTCAAGTAAAAAAAAACCTCTAAATTACTATTGACAAGAGAAAGGCAAGTTGAAACATCTCTGAGGTACCACCTTATGCCTATCAGAAATGATAAATGCTAGAGGGGTTTGATAGTAAATAGGTACAATGAGGAACTGTTGGTGGAATGTGACCTGGTCTAGCCATTGTAGAGAACAATCTGGAATTATGCCCAAAGGGCTATAAAACTGTACACCTTTTGACCTATCAATACCATTAATGGGTCTGTACCCCAAAGAGATCAAAGAAAAAGGAAAAGGACCAATATGTACAAAGATATTTTTAACAGCTTTTTATGTGGTGGCAGGGAATATTGGAAATTGAGGGAATGCCCATCAACTGGAGAGTGGCAGAACAGGTTGTTTTATATGAGTGTAATGGAGTTCAATTGTACTTTAAGAAATGATGAGGGAGTAGTTTCAGAAAAACACATGACAAGGCCTTTATGAACTGATGCAAAGTAAGTGAGAAGAGCCAGGAGATCATTGCGCACACTAACAGCAATGTTGTAATGATGATCTGTTGTGAAGAACTTGGCTACTCTGTTCAATACAATAATCTAAGATACTTCTAAAGGACTCATTACGAGAAAAATGCTGTCCACATTCAGAGAGAGAACTGATGAACTCTCAGTGCAAAGTGAAGTATAATTTTCTCACTTTCATTTTTTTCTTTGTCTTCTGACATGGCTAATAAGAAAATATATTTTGCATTATTTAACATGTATAATTGATATATTGTTTGCTTTTTCAGTGGGTGGGGGAGAGGAGCAAAAGAGGGAGAGAATTTGAATCTGGAACTTTAATTTAAAAAGAAAAGAATGTTAAATAAACACACATATAATAAATTAAAATAAGTACAAAAAAGGAATATGAATCTGACAATTATCATTTCCCCAGTTTTTACTGGTTTGGGATTTTTTTTTTCACATGGCTATCGATAGTTTAGATTTATTCCTTTGAGAATTATGGAGAAGTGGGAGAGTAAAAATAAGTGAATGCTTGTAGATTAAAAAAAATAAAAGAAATTAAGGGACTAAAAGTCTAGAAACAAATTAAGGATAGAGGTGAGTCAGACTGCATAGGCAAGACAGTTGGAAATAAGGGATGTAAAGAAAAAAGGGAAAAATACCATGGATAGCAAATACATGGGAGACCCATTTTAGGATTTGGAGGAGTCAATGAAGGAGATAGAAAATGAATAATTTATGAAAATTAAGGGAGAAGACATTGAAAAAGAAGGTGAGGTTCACCAAATCTAACATCACAGAAAGATCAAGGAGAATGAGGACAGACAAGATGCCATTAGATTTACAAATGAGAGTCCTTTAGTAAAATAGTACAGAGCCAGCTTAGACAAATGAATAGCTCTCCTTGAGTTCAACCTATAATAAACAATAGAACTATGCCTGTATACGTACACTCTTAAGACTTTTAGGATTTGTGGTCAGTTGGAGAATAAAAAAATAAATAAAAATCACATTTGACAGTGTATTCGACCTTCCACGCCTGTAGCCACCACTTCTATAATTGTATTCTAGTGAAGATTGGTAATTATATTTAATCTAATTTCTGATGCATTTTAGCATTTAACTCACAGTGAGGTTTTTTTTTTACCTGCATTTATATATGATTTTGCATCACATTTCTGAATATATCCTTCCTCCATCCCTCTACCCAGAAAACAATCCCTTGTAATAATAATTGAAAAAGAAGCACTCTTTGTGTAATACTCAAGCCCATAAACAGTGTCCAATAAGAAAGAAACAATTTGCTAAGCTCCTGCTACTTGTCAGACACTGTGCGAAGCATTTTACAAATATTATCTCATTTGATCCTCCCAAGAATCATGGGAGGTAAGTGCTATTATTCACTATTTTACAGTTAAAGAAAATGTGGTAAACCAAGGTTAAGTGACTTGCTTAAGGTAACATAGCTACTAAATCTGAGGCCAGATTTGACCTCAGGTCTTCCTGTCTCCAGGCCAAGTGCTCTAACCATTTTATCACCTAGCTGCTCTTGAAAGGCGGTAACTGTCAGTAGCTAAGCTCCTTACTGATTGGTAAATAATTCCCAATGCCATGATCTCCTATACTTTATGGCAATTATGGCTGAGAAAAAGAGTCCTTTATATTGTGGCATATGTTACCTTGTTTCCCACGGCTAAGTTTCTAATAAGGAAGTGGCATCTGATGACTGCAATGCTGTTGGGAACTAAATATGTACATTTAAACAAAAATCCAATACTAGCTTTCAAGACCATCCTAACAAATTTGATAGTGGTATAGACAAGCACAATATGATTATGGGTTTGAAATGATTATAGTCTTTCTTTTAAAAATTAAATTAACCTGCTCACTGTGTTCTATACACCACATTCGATCTCCAACCTCCATGACTTTTCAAAGGTCACATCTGGTTTGAACAATTATCTCACTTCTATCCCAGAGGATCTCTAGCTTCCTTCAAATGCACAACTCATGTACCACCTCCTACATAAAGCCCTTCCTGATTCCCCTGCCCAGTTGGTATTGTTGCCCCCTTGAAAACATCTGTATCTTGTATTTATTTATTGTGTAAATGATCAGAAAAATGTAAGCTCTTTGAAGTCATCAACTGTTGTAATTTTATCTTTGTATGCCTAGCACATAGCATAGTGCCTTTGGACTTAGAGTGGGAGTCATCTTTTAAGCTTTTTTCTTTTTAAATCTGTTTTATTTTTAATTTATGGAATAAAATAAGCATTTCCATAACTTAGTATAATTAAAAAAAAGATGATTGCACATGAAACTGCAAATCTGTTATGTACAACTTGCTATTCCTTTTAAATATATAATAAAGTTATCATGTAAATTTCTTTTTCCCCTTTTTCCCCTCTCCCCCTACCCTAGAGATGACTACCATTAGACACACACACACACACACACACATATATATGTTTGTGTGTATATATATATACATATACATACACATATATACATATATATGTATGAAATCATTCTATACATACTTCTATTTATCAGTTCTTTCTCTGGATGCAGACAGCATCTTTCTTCATACGTCCTTTGTAGTTCATTTGTATACATATAATAGTAAAAATGACCAAGTCACTCCAAGTTGTTCTTAAAACAATTTTGCTGTTACTATATACAGTAACAGTAAAGTTATTTTGGTTCTGCGCATTTTACTCTTCATTATATCGTGTAAGTCAATCCATGTTTTTCTAAGATCATCAAGCACAACATTTCTTATAGAGGAGTAGTATTCCATCACAAACATATACCACAACCTGTTCAGCTATTCCCCAGTTGATGGACAGGCCCTCCATTTCTAGTTCTTTGCCACCAGAAAGAGAGCTGCTATTTTAGAACATATAGATTATTTTCCTTTTTCCTTAATTATCTTTGGAAATAGACCTAGTAGTGTTAATGCTGGATCAAAGGGTATAGGCAGTTCAATAACTCTTTAGATGCTGATTGAATTAAATTGAACTGAATTTTAGACAGTCTTCACTAATATCCAGTACCTCACTAGAAGCATCATAGAGACTGAAGTGTGGGGATGAACATGAGAGTAGAGGGAAATATTAATAGGTTCTAATAAGCCAGAAAGACTTTGACAATAGGTTTTATAATGGATTGTGTACTTTTGTGCTTGTTGTCTGAGGACCAGCAAACCCAGTTAAGTAAAGAGATACTTATCAATAGGGCATTGATCACCAGAATTTTAAAATAATTTTCCAGTTGCAACCCTTCAGAACTACCATCCGTGCTGGAGAGAGATTTTGATCTGAATCAAAGGAGTGATGGTTTCAAACTGAAGCAGAAATAGCAACCACTAAACTGTGTATAAGAATCCTTCTATGTTACTATAGGCAAGTCACTTAACCTCTGTTTGCCTCAATTTCCTTAACTATAAAATAATAACAATAGCACTTACCTCCCATGGTTGTTGTGAGGTCCTATTGAGACAGTATTTGTAAAGTGCTTAGCACAGTGTCTGACATGTAGTAGGTGCTTAATAGTAGAGGGGCATCTATTGACTTAGAAAACCACACATTAACATTCTCTAGTTCTACTGTATCTTTATTTATTTTGTTAAATATTTTCCCAAATACATTTTAATCTGGTTCAGCAAACTAGGGAATGTTGGCAGCCACACTAGTCAGTACGTTTGACAACTCTGTGGTGGAGAGATACCCACATTGATGAAAATCATGGCTCATTGAAGTATTGCACTGTAACCATGGATTCAAAGTGAATGTATTTTGATTCTTTGGACCTCAGTTTCCACATCTGTAAATGCTAGGGTTATGTTTAATATCCATAAAGTCTCTGCATGTGCTGATATTCCATTATTTTATAATTGTGATCTGAGCTATTGGGATAGGGAGACCATAAAATAAAGAGGATTTTTGAATGATTTAAGATACTCTAACATTTTTTCTGTGGTTTATTGTCTCTCATCAGCTACTTCCATAAAGATGATGATAATTTATAGAGTGCTTTACGAATATCTTATGTTATCTTGACAACAACTCTGAGATGCAGGTGCTATTATCCCCATTTTACACATGAGGAAACAGAGGCAGACAGCAATTAATTGACTTGCTTAGGGTCACACAGCTAGTAAAGGTCTGTAGCTGGAATTAAGCTTGGGTTTTCCTGACTATTAATAGCTAGCTTTTATACAGTGCTTTAGGGTTCTCCGAAGTGGAAAATGAGTCTCTTTGGCACATGTGGATGGATAGACTGTGAGTCCCTCCAACCCATGAGTTTCTGTGATGCTGTCTTCAATAATGGAGAGATGGTGGTAAAGGAATAAGCAGGGTCAGTACTGCCTCCAACATTCCTTCTTTCCAAGGGAGACTGCTTTCTCCCTGAACTCATGAAATGCCACTAGAAGACAAATTTCAAAGAATCTGTTGCTGTCATCTATTTTCCTGTGCCCCAAATTTCTAAGTTTCCTCCAAATTAAAATCGTATCTTAAGCTCCTACGTGTGGAAATCTAGCCCGCTACTTCTAAGTAGAAATGAGTCCCTCTTTTCTCCTTTTAAATAAGTATATATCTCTTTGTGAGGAAAATGTAGCATAAATCTTGGAGGGTGGTAGGGGAGATTCATGCTGTTAATTTCCTGAAGAAATCCATCATGGCATTCTCAAATCAACTATTTCTTTACTCAAGGTTTTAAGGCAAAATGACCTGTTTCTGGACTTTGAGACTAAAAAGCTGTAAGGATCCTCATCTCCAGCACTCTACAAATAGACCAGGTACCTACTTCCATGACCCATTTTTGGCATCCATATTGAGAGCTTTATTACGTAACACCAGATTAGATCAGGACTCCTGAGTCTGGCTGAGCAATTAGATACCAGCCCAAAAGTCTCAGTATTTTTTAAGTACAACTTTCAGCAACTTTAGAAAATGGATCATTGGTGCTGTTTGTGTATAGATCTGATATCCTTGCTCCTCCGATCAGATCCTTTCAATAGATCTTACGACCCAGCTTCTAATAAGGAAAACAATAATTGCATTTGCATAATGCTTTCAGGTTTGTAAAGGACTTTACATATATTATCTCGTTGATGCATATGACGACTCTGTGAGATAGTCACTATTATCTAATTTTACAGATGAGGAAACTGAGGCTGAGTCAGGTTCAGTAAATGGTCTAGTGTCTTTATCTGAACTTAAGTTTTTCTGACTCAAAGCTTAGCACAATGTCTATCTTATCTCATAGTTGCTGTTTATGATGTTCAAACTGCTTCCATGTTTTTCCTTTGCAATGTTCTCCACAGAATGATATCTCCCTACTTTTATAGATTTGTCTCATTTTACCCTTCATCATTAACTCTATGCTTCAGCCAGACCTAAGGACAATGCCCCCACATTTGCTTCCTTACATACCTTTGTTCACATTACTACCCTATGAAAGGAATCCAACAGCCCTGTTGAATTCCTTCTTACTTTTTCAGAATTTACTATTAGTGACTGACATATAGCATGTTCTTTACAAATGTTTATTGTTTACCATTGCCATCTCCACCATTATCAGTTCTCCCTAATTTTAATTAAAACTTCAGTTGGTATTAGTTCCTCAGAAAAGGTGTTGCTGGTGCTGGAAGCGTCCCAGCAAAAAGACTTTTGGCCTTGGAGTCATTAGAGCTTGGCTCTAGGCTGGTCCTTATCACTAACTAGCCCTGTGACCTTGGGCAAGTTACTTCCATATCTGTGTTATTTATCTTTTTCTTTGAAGTAAGAGGTTTGGAATGGACCGTATTCAAGGCCTTTTTTGACTGTAACAGCTTGTGTTTCTGTGATCAGGCAGTCTGCTTGGAATGTGGATGAATTTTGGAGGCCACTTATATGTGACTTACATATCCCTGCAGCTTCTTTCTATCTCAGTGTGCTCAAGGAAATATTCTGAGATGGGGACTGTTCCCTCAGTGCTTGGATGTTTCTGTGACATAATTAGATGATTTGTTTCAAGACAATCTTGTTACCATTCCATGAAGGATACAGTGCTCTCTGTCGGGAACCCATATGATTTTGCAAAAATACCCATCCGACCCTAAGGTTCTGAATCTTACTTTGTCCTGGAAGGGTTCGAAATCAGAATCCTGTGAGGAGAAGGTTCACAGAAACTTGAAGAGTAGATATAGAATCTCAGAGCTAGAAACGATCATCAATAACTGGGCTGTCCGACCCATTTGTGAGAAAGAATCCAATCTAAATCATATGCAACAAGTAGTCACCCAATGTTTGCTTGAATACTTCTAGAGAAAAAAAAATTCACTAATTCCCAGGGCATCCCATCCTACTGCGAGAGAGCTCTGTTTGTTAGGAAGTGAGTGGCATTTGCCACTTGGCAACTTCTCCTCATGGGTCTGAGTTCTTGCCTTCAAGGCCAGACCAAAAAAAAAAAAAGGCAAATTCTTCTTCCACATATTAGCCCTTCAGACAGATATATGAAGATTGCTGTTATCTAGGTCTTCCTTTGTCACCTCTCTCTTTCTCTCTCTCTCTCTCTCTCTCTCTCTCTCTCTCTCTCTTTTTTTTTTTTACCAAATCTTCTCTTTTCCGGGGAAAGCTTCCTTAGTTCCTTCAGCTGGTCCTCACTTGGTATAATCAAAGGCCTTTCCCTGTCAAAGTCACCAACTTTAGCTTGCTTTACAGCCTATCAGTGTGGTCACAGATCCGAAAATAGCACTTCAAATGTGATCCAATCACTGCAAAATACAACGTGATTATAATCTTCTTAGTCTTAGGCAATATTTTTCTTTTTGTAGTCTTAAGAGCACATTCAGTTCTTTTTTGTCTGCAGTAACACACTTTTAATTTAGTTTGAATGTGTTGTCCACTAAAACCTTAGATATCCTTTCAGATGAAATGGTATCCAGCCAAGCCTCCTCACTCTTGTATTTTTTCTTTAAGTCAAGTGTAAAACTTGACATTTATCCTTATATAATACATTTGCTTTTCCTTCTGAGGGCCAGGCTAGTTACATTCTATACTTTCCTCCATCTACTCCATAGCTTTCTCTAGTACCCTTAGGGGAGTTGGAGAATCTCTCTTTACTCTATCTCCTATTGATTTTGCTTCCCTCATATTTAGCATACCAGTGACTGGTACCCATTTAGTATCTGAATAGCCTTAACAAAGTTACTTCAATAAAACAGAAAGAACAAACATAAAAAAAAAAAAATTCTCCAAAATCAGGGGGTGAGATGGTGGAGGGGCAGCATACAATCTCTCCCATAATGCTTGGCACATAGTAGGTACTTAATAAATGCTAGGTGACTGCCTACACTACCTCTGGTTCTGGAGAAGGAGAAGATGATTAGGCTCACATCTTAGCTCATTTCTGATGTTGCCTTAGTCCCACCAAGTTGAAATCCAAAGCCCATTTGGGCTAATATCCCCTGACCTTTGCCCTTCAGGGTTTCACTTCTGGGTACACTGCACTATCTAGCCTAGATTCCTAGACTCTGGATCCATGTGCCTTGAGCTCCTGAATCAGAAACTACATTTCCTGTACCTAGAATAGAAAAAAAAAAAAAGGAGAAATGACCAGTCCCTCAGGCCTAATTCTTGGAGCTACATGAATTAATGTGGCTGGGGAAGAATGCTGTTTATAGTGTGGTGTCACCAGCTATACATGGGGTCCTTCCCTGTTAGATGCAAATGAGTGAAAATCTACTGGGGTGTTGTGTCAGACCATTTAAAATTTACTAACCGTTCCCAATCTACTCCCCAGCATGAATTAACCCAATGCAGAATGTCCATGAATGCACCAGTTCACCCATCTCCCAAAACCTTTCACAGTTGGTCTGGACATAAGAAAATTTCCATTTTACATATATTTCATTTTATTAGATTAATCATAAATGTTGATTCTTCACATGCATGATGGACAGTCCAACTCTTGTCTCTGTCTTTGTGCTGGTTGTCCTCCAGACCTGACAGGGTCTCCTCTCAAACTTCCACTTCCTAGAATTCTTGGTTTCCTTCCAAACTCAACTCATGTCATCTTCTACATGAAGAATTTCTTGATTTCTCCAACACTGTAGCCTTTTAAAGATCATATTAGAACCCTAACTGATGGGTTATTTTACAAGAATAGATATTAATTTATAATATATTTATCTCTACATGCATGTCATGTCCTTCTACCAGACTGTATGCAATGCCTGAACAGGAACTATCTAGGTACTTCTTCTGTCTCTTCTCACAATGCTCTGTTTATAGTCGATGTGAATTCTAAAGTGGTCATTTGGCATGAGAAGCTTCAACCTGGGAAATGGATACTGCTATATGTGAAGAAAACAAGAAACTATTACAAGAGCAATCTATCCACAGTCTTTACAGTCAGTGCTCACCGCTATCAGATTAATTCATCCACAGCAAATAGTATTGACTATTGAAATGCATACTAGCTGCTTGGAATAATCTGTTAACCTTTTTCACTACTAGAGATTGGAGGAGCCTTTACAAACCTTGCAATGAAAAGTTTTCTACATTAATTTTTTTAGAAAGCTAGAGACCTCATCATAGATCCATAGCTAGGGGAGATATTCAGAGGTATTCTAGTCCAGTGGTTTTCTGTTTTGATTGTGCTCCCAACAGTAAAAATTTTTTAAGTCCAACCCCTCTATATTTTATGTTGTCATTGTTCAGTCCTTTCATTGGGTCTTACTCTTCATGACCCCATTTGGGGTTTTCTTGGCAAAGATACTGGAATGGTTTGCCATTTCCTTCTCCAGTTCAATTCATAAATAAGGAAACTGAAGCAAAGAGGGTTAAATAACTTGCCCAGAGTCACACAAATAATAAGTGTCTGAGGCCAGATTTGAACTCAGGTCCTCTTGACTCCAGGGCAGGTGCTCTATCCATTATGTTTGAGACTAGACCCATGACTTACTCTTATATACGACTATACTAATAATTAGGTATATGCTAAGATGTGTAAAAATCAAATTGAAAAAAAGATAAGATGAAGATAAAATCATGTTTAATCATAATGTCAAAAACACATTGAAGTTTATTGAGTAGTGGAGGGTCATGGTCAGACATGCACTTTTAAGAAAATCACTTTGAAAGCTAGGTAGAGATTAAATGGAGATGAGAATGATATAAAACAGGAAGACTGATTAAGAGGCTACTGTGCATGAGTAGAAGGAGGAAGGTAAATAATTTTGGCAGAATAAATAAGAATTTGGCAACTAATTAGATATGTGTGGTGAGCAAAAGTGAGGCGTCAAAGATAACACCTTGGTTACTCACCTAGAAGACTTCAAGGATGGTAGTGTCCTCAGTAGAGTGGCTTTGGGAGATAAAGCTATTATAAATGGTCTACGATGTATTCAATACATATTATAAATAGATCTACAACACATGGATGAATTGTCTATGCCTGCTTCTTCTGTGTGACTCATTCTGTCCTACCCAAAATGAAAAGAGTAGGAGTAGGTCTCTTATTCTGCAGTCTCTTCCCTGGAATGGAGACCCTGCTCTTTGGAAGGGCACATGCTGTATCCATGAAGTAATCTGGGTGCCAGGGGGTGGGATTTTTCCCAATGTCTCAATTTCCCTATTCTGCTGCCTCTGTGGGTGCCTAGGTTGCAAGTATTCAGATAGCAATAGGATCGTATCAGCATAAAGGATGATGCCCTGATCAGAAGGGGGAAGATTGGGAATTCACATAAAAGAAGGAGGGGGCAGGTTAGAAGGATGTATAGTAATAAAGGTAGGTATGACTGTGTCAAAGTGAAACCATTATTTGTTGGAAACAATCCTATATCACATGATGAATCTGATGTGATCCAGCTTTCCACCCTCTGGGAGGTCAGTCATAACTCTTGGGATCATGCTATGGTTGTCACTTTGGAACAGTGCTTCTTAAAATGTGGGTTGCATCCCCATATGCTGTCAGAAAAATTTGGCAGCACTAAAGGTTTCTGAAGGTGCAATGAACAGAAATTAATTAAAGATCATAATGAATCCTAGGGAGGTGTTTCTAGCATGCAACTTCCCTGCAGCCTTGGTTCTGAACACCAAGCACGCTGCTGAGATACACACACACACACACACACACACACACACACACACACACACACACGGTTTGGAGTGGCAAAAGTTTAAGAAACCCTGCTTTAGACCACAGACTAGTTTGATATCTTATTTTATAGATAAGAAAACTGAGTCTCGAAAAGACGATTTTCCCAAGGTTACACAAGTAATGAGTGATGAAGCCAATATTTCAACTCATGTCTTCTGATTCCCAATTTAGCATTCTTTCTACTGAACTATTCTGGACCTGAGAAATAAGGAACTTCAACTGACTGTACCATCTAGTTCCTTGTAAATTTGTATTTCTAAAAAGAAAAAAAAAGAAAATAATTGGGCATTTTCCCTTTCTTTTTTGGAAGGGTCTTTTTCGTAGGATTTATTAGCCTTGTATAAAGAGCTCACAATTTGGTTTAAAAAGAGACTTGGTTTCAGATCTTGCCATTTATATTTACCTTGTGACCATGGGCAAGTCATTTCAGTTCTCTAAACCCTACTTGCCTCTTGTCTAAAATGGGTAGGATGATTTTCCTAGCTAATGCCTCAGAGGGTCATTTTGAGGATCAGTGTAATCGTATATGTAAAATATTCTGCAGAACTTAGTGTGCTCTATTGATATTAGTTATCATCATCATGAATACTGCCATCTTCATCATTATCATAATCCTCACCCTTGTGTGTCTTCTACTTGCTTTGTAATTTCTTTTGATTTTCTTATTGTCCTACTGCTGCCAGTCCAACATGAGTGCCCTCTTCTGTGGCCACTGTTTCAGAAACAGCATTTTCCCAGACAAATTGAAAGGATGAGGGACCTCAAGCAGTGGAACTTCAGTGGGAGGCTGGTAAACCAGTAGGAAGCATGCTGCAAGGTAATTAAAAAGCCCTAGTCAGCTGTGAAAGGTTGATCTTAAAAGAAAATTCTATCTGGAATCATGCTGTCTTATTTCTAATGGCTATCATAAATGCTATCATTGGAGTATTATAAAAATATTGATAAAAACTTGTATCAGAGCAGATTTTTTTTTAATTGATAGGCACCATGGTACAATGAAAAGAACATAGAAATTGCAAGTCCTGACTTGCCCTGTGTAGCTTCATGTCTTTGCTCCTTGATCACCAGAACATCTTGATGGAGGGAAAAGAACATGGGATTTGGAATCAAAGGTCTTGAGTTTGAATCTTGGTTTTGCTTCTTAACTATTCATGTGACCTTAGACAAATTACTTCATCTTTCAGTTTTCGATTCCTTACCTGCTTAATGAAGGCATTCAATTAATATAATAATGAGGTGGGGTGATTCAATTGATTTACTCAATAGAGTTACACACAAAACCTTACATATATGTTATGAATTGGTTCAGTGTAAAAGAATGCTTACTAACAATAGGAGTTACTCAAAAATAGAAGGAATTGCACAGGAGATAGTAAGGTCCCTGGTACTGGAGATATGCCAGAGGCGTTGTTGTATAATGGATAGATTGCTGGGCATGGAGTCAGGAAGACATGGGATCAATACATAAACACAATGTAAATATACATATACATTTACATATGCATATTTGCATATACATTGTGTATATGCTTTTATATGCACATGTTGTCATGTCTCCACAGATTGAAGATTGAATCTAAACTCCTTTAGAATAATGGGGTTTTTTTTTTTGTTTGTTTTTCTGGTTTTATTTTATTTTGTTGCACAATAATCATGTGGTACATCAAAAATACTAAAGAAATATTTTAATTTATTATTACCTGTAACTTTATAGTGGTATAAAAGGCAGAAAAATTAGAGGTTCTACTGTAGTGGGTTTATTTTTAAATTTTTTAAATTTAAAGAATATTGTGGCAAGTCCTTTACCCTCTCTAATTCTCAATTTCTCCATCTATAAAATGTAGGGATTGGATTAGATCAATTCTCAGTTTCCTTCCAGCTCTAACTCTATGAGCCTGTGACTGCCACTCAAGCAATCCCCATGTCATTATCTCAGCTCCTTCAGTACTTCAAAGGAAAAATTATCATGCCCTTCTGCTATTCTATGAAACATTTTAATGAAAAGAGATTAAATGCAAATAACATGAAAAACAGATGTCATAATCTTCCAGGAACACTATACAGCATATCCTTCTGTTGTAGTTGATTGACTGTTTTGTGAGTGATTTTACTTTTCTGATATTTGAATCTTAAATTTAAAAGCATATTGGGAAAGAGATCACAGAATTCCAAGAGGTGGAGACCAAAAGGCTCCCAGTCCAACTCATACCTGAGAAAGATTCTCTCTGCAATATAACTTCCTGTTGGGTTCCTGTTTGAACTCAAGAATTCAGTTCCATTAAGCAGCTACTATATATAAGTCAAGGGCTAAGTGCTGGAATACCTGATGTTTTTAAAGTGCATTCAGTTTTTTAAAGCACTTTACATGCATCATCTCATTTGGACCTCAAAGAAGTGTGTGTGTGTGTGTGTGTGTGTGTGTGTGTGTGTGTGTGTGTGTGAGTGTGTGTGTTTTGGGAGGGGGTGAGGCTACTACAGATATTATTGCTCCATTTTACAGATGAAGAAACTGAGTCTTTGAGAGGTGATTTGCCCATATTCTAGTAAATGTCAGAGGCAAGAACTGACCTCATGTTTTCCTGATTCCAGGTCCAACAATCTACCCATTATACAACAATCCCTCTGGAAAATTCTCCAGCGAGGGGAATCTGACTACCTTTGAAGCAAACCATTTCACTTTTGAATAACTTTTATTGTGAGAAAGCTTTCCCTTACATTGATCCCAATAGACAAAGTACATAGTTTAATACATTCACATGTAGTATATGAATATTGAAAATAATTTTATTCCAGAGATTCTTCTTTTGATGTTAGTGATATTTAATTCATATAATTCATCCTTAGGCAAGCTGGATACAAAATTCAGATAAAGAGAACAATGCTGATAGAGCATGATGGACTAGCTACCTTTACATTTCTTGTTCTTTGTTATTTATTGTATTTAAAAGTGATATGATTAAGCGTTGTCCGCCCACCCTATAGTGTTCCAAGCACATTTATAAATGTCAGACTGATGCATAGGGATTTCTCCAAAGCTGATCTTTGAAAAATAACTAAGATTCTTTTTGTATGCAGCTCCTTACAGAGTGAGGAGCTTTGTTGCAATGGATATTTTGGTCTATTTGCAGTCACAAGCCAGGTTCTTGATTTGAGAACAAACTCTGTGACAATAAACTAAAATCCTTTCTAACAATTAAAGCACGGAAAAGTGTAATGGGAGGTCCAGGAATATATGGACGTCTTCTCATTGGAGTTCCTCTGTAAAGGTTACAGAATTATTTGTCACATAAGCTTTTAGCAGGGGTTCTTGATCAGATATGGTTTAGAACATGGAAGTTTTGGCTTTGTATTTTTTTAAACCATCTTTGATAAGTTCTTAGCCTCTGTAACATGGAATGTTTTAAATTTGAAATGAGATGTAAGTTTGGATTAGATGTGCTCTGAGGCTCTTCCCGTTCTGAGTTCTCTGGTTTTATTATCCCTATGGTACTTTTCCCACAAATCTATGATCCTATGATCTTATGAACATATATTAAGGAGTACCACCTATAAGTAAGATAAAATAATTACATGCCCTATATGAAATCTCCTTTGGTTCTAAGGAGGTATCACATTTGAGATTTAAATAAAAGGGTAAACTGAGGCACATTTTAAAGCAAAATAACACTTATTTAGTAGGGTCACGTTACCTCTCAATAAGTGGGTCAATGGCTTGCCTCTATTAATGCCGGCAACACCGAACAAAAGGACAACTCTTCTTTTGGATTTTGGAGAGTAGAGAACAAAGAACAGAGCAGAGAAGATGGCATCGTGACATTGAGGGCAATATGATTGGTTACAGAGCTGAGGTCCAGGAAACAACATTATTGGTTGAAAGTTTGGTAATAGGGGTTAGCAACCCCATCTTTTCTCATGAGACTAAGAAATGCTCATTATCTGAATGCAGGTGCAAGATAGTGGCCTGGACTTTTGGACAGCAAACCAGACATCCCTGAAGCATAGCTTGGTGGGTCAAAGATATCACACCCGACTCCCCTTCTTTCACACACATTCCCCAACGTTAGTGAAATTCGTTGATACAAGAGGAACTGGGTTTTTAAACTTAACCCATTATAGGCCAGCTGGACTCAGAACTAAGTTCAGAGACAGAGAGCAGTGACTTAAACAGTTATAGGATAAAAGCAGTTACAGGAAAGATCTGTTACCTGTACAGAATCAATAAATAAATGATACAGGATCAATTTTAATCTTCTCAAGAAGGAAGAGCCCTTAAAAAAACTTTTTGAAGCCCAAATTCCTGATATTTTCTGGTTTTGGTTTTCTCTGCCAAGGAGAATATTTTTGGATGAGAAAGTGCAGACCAATTTCCTTGCTTCCTATCTTTATTCCCTGCTCCTATTGTGAAAGAAAATAAATCCTTTTACAAATATGTATAGTCAAGCAAAATAAATTCCAGGATTGTCCATTCAAAAAACTGTCAGTCTACACTGAGTCCATCACCTCTCTATCTGGAGGTGGGAAGCATGTTACACTATGAGTCAGCTGTAGTCATTGTTGGGCATTCATTATGTGGCAAGAGTACCTAAGTATTTCAAAGTTGTTTGTATGTAGAATATTGTTGTTACTGTATAAATTATTCTCCTGGTTCAGTTCACTTAACTCTGAATCAATTCATAAAAAAATTTCCAAGGAACTTCTAAAACCTTCCCTTATTCCCTAATTTCTTACACAGCAACAATGTGCCCTCACATACACATATCATCACATTCATCCATTCCTTAAATGAAGGACACCTCCTTAATTTCCAATTTTTTGTCAATGCAAAAAAAAAGTTGTAAATATTTTTGTATATTTCTATTTACCCATTTATAAACCCCTTCTTCATTCTTCCCTTTCCCTCCTATTTCCCTGTTGAGTGAAAGGTATTTTTGTAACCAACTATATGTTTATTCTCCCCTCCTTTGACCAGTTCAGATAAATGAGGTACAGGTGTCCCCTAATTCCCTCACCACTTTTTCCTTTTTTGTATGGGCTTCTCTTTGTATACCACAGTTATATGAGATGATTCCCTCTTATCCTTCTTTTCCCCTCCCTCACTGTGTATTCTTCCTCTCCCTTTCCATTCTTATTTTAATATCATCAAAACCTAATAATAGTACCACTCTCAGGCTCTCTGCCTCATTAGATTTCTTCTATGACTGCTGATGATACAAGATTCTGAGGGGACATGTGAATCATCTCCCGCTATTAGAATGTAAATAGTTTATCTTTGTTTTATCTCTTATGATTGCTTGCTCATTATCTTTCTAATGCTTCTCTTGATCCCTCTCTTTATACTTCACATTTCCTATGCAGCTCTGGTCTTTCCATCAGGAACACTTAGGAGTCTTCTGTTTCAATAAATGTTTATTTTTCCTTGTATTATACTCATTTTTGTAAGTTATTTTTGTTTTTAAGCTCATATTATTTTTCTTCCAAAATATATTCCGAGCTCTCTACTGTTTTATAGAGGTAGATGCTAAATTATATGTAATACTGATTTGTTCTTGAGTACTGGAATGCTTTTTTTCTTGGTGTTTGCAGTTGTTCTAGGAGCTCTGGATTTTGGTTATGGTGTTCTCAGAGTTTTCATTTGAGAGTTTCTTGTAAATACTTTCTTTTTGTACTTTTCTTTTTGGTTCTAAGATACCTGGGCAGTTATCTTTTGAGATTTCTTGTGATGTCTACACACTCTTTTACTTATTTATTTAATTTTGTCTTGGGATTTTGGGTAGTCTGATGACTCTGAAATATTTTTTTTTCTTCATTTTTTTAGGTCAGTTGTTTTTACTTTGAAATATCTTATTTTTTTTTGTTTTCAGTTTTTTGATGTTGCTACAATACCTCTTGTCTCATGGAATCATTAGATTCTATTTGGTCTGTTCTAATTTTCAAGAAGTTTATTCCTCATGTAATGTTTTGTACCCCTTGTGCCAAGATGTTATTTCCCTTTTCAAACTTTTGTTCCATCTCTCTCTCTTTTTTCTTATTTTTCCTTAGCACACAATTCATTCATAAAATTATGTTAACACTTTAAAAAAATTCTTGCTTTGGGGCAGTTAGGTGGTACAGTGAATAGAGCACCGGCCCTAGAGCCAGGAGGGCCTGAGTTCAAATGAGGCCTCAGACACAACACTTACTAGCTGTGTGACCTTGGACAAGTCACTTAACCCCATTGCCTAGCCCAAAAAAAAATCTTGCTTTAACTCAACTTGAAATTCTAGTTGAACTTTTGTGTAAGCTGTGTTTTATTTTAAAGCCTTTCTTGTAGGTGTTTTGGAGTCATTTTCTTCATCTGGATTTGTGTCTAGAGGTCCCCTGTTGCCATAATAGCTTTTTTTAATTTTTATTTTGGGACAGCTATTGTTTCTTTGTTCATTCTTCCTGCCTATTTTCTAGCTTTGCACTTTGTCCAGGTGATGTTTGATATCTTTCTTATCAGAATGTCTGAGTGGGGCTTGTATCCTTTCAGATACAGTTGCTGATTTCTTGGGGTATTAAGTTTTATGTTATTCTAGAGTCTCAGGGACAGCTCTTCATGAGAACCCGCAAGCTTTCAGTGTTCTCACAATGATCTGACCCAGGACAAAGACATTAATGGCTTCCTACTTTGAGTTCTGCAAGTTCTTGAACTGGTTTGGGGTCTGATCAGTTTACCCGTGGCCTTATCCCTGGTCGGCATTCATTCCAGTAGACCTCTGTGGAATTCAGCCGCTACCAGCCACATGGAAATATCTGTTGATTAAGTGTGCTAGAACTTCGTGCTCCCCTGTAGTTCAGCATTCCTGCCCTGGTTAATCTGTTACAGGCTTCAGACATGGCTAGAGGGTGAAACTGAGACGCTGCTTTGCTTTTGGCACCAGAGATATAAATCTCTTGATCGCTTCTGAACTTGTTTCTTGCTCAGTACACATTCTAGGGCCTGCAATAATAATTCCTTATTCTAGAAAGGTTGCCTTCTCCATTAATTTTAGAGCTATCTATCTACGACCAGGAACTGGTTACCAATCAACAGAGGTGCCAGTTTGTATCTGTTCTTGCAGCCCACACAAGATCAGGAACCTCCATGCTTCATCTGGCACCTCTCATTGTTCTGGAACCCAGGCTTTTCCTGTTCTGGAATATTCTGCAAAGCCATTTCTCCCTAGACACTGTCCCTACAGTCTATCTCTCTCTCATTTGCCTTAAGCCAACCTGGGATGGAAAAATGGCTCATTGATTTTTTTTCCCTTGGATTTCCCAATCAGGTCTTAAGTGAGTTTTCTAGATTTATGTGGAGGAGTTGTATAAAGAGCTTGGCTATATTTCTTCCTGCTAATCTGCTGTCTTGGCTCTGTCCCTTGAGAGTAGAGACTATCATTTTGTTTCTTTGTTTCCCCACTGCTTAGCACTGTACCTGGCACATGATAATTGCGATCTATCCAGAGTCATATATAGCAATAAGAACAACTTAATAAATGTTGAAGGTATTTGTTGACAATAAACAAATGTTTATTGGTGACTTTCTTCATATAATTAGCCAGTCTTCTATTGCTAGTACTCTCTAAACTTGGGTGAGCTGGTCTTCAGATGACAAACACAGTGTCATTTGTAAGGCTCATTGTTAAATGGACAAGTTTGACTAGGCATGCTAGAGTGCACACTCCTCTGGTGCTGCCCCCAAGCCCTTGGGTCACCTCCATGTCAACTGGAGTTGGGCCGTAGTGCGGTCTATTAATCTAGGTGGAGCTTAATATCTAGTTCTGTTTTCTAGTTAAACAATGAAAACACTGGATTGTAAATTTGTCAAGTGTTTTTGAACATCCCAGTGGAAGAAAAGAGTGGCAGATGAAAGCTGAGGAAGTCTCCTCTCACCTTATCCTTGAGATGCTCTGATGTTCTTACCTTAACAAATGCAATAGCCATAATTGGATTTTTCACTAAGGTAACAGGAAATACAAAATTTTGTCATATCATTGGACCCAAGTGGGGCTACACAGAGAAACCCTTCAGGGATACAAGCCTTTAAAAAGCACTTTTTTCAGTCATGCATATGTAAAAACACAAATTAATACTTTGAAAAATTATTATAGGATTTCACCCACATACTAAGTGTTCTGTGAACATTCATTCATGATGAGGAAGGAGGGAGAAACTGGAGGAAAAGAACTGTATGTCAGAGACAGCTGATCTGCTTTAAAAAAAAAAAAGAAGAAGCAAACGGATTATGTCCCAGTAGATAGGATTGTAAACTTGACGAAAGAACATTCAAAAAATCTCATGTCAGAAATATAACCCATTACAATTTAATTTATTGGTACATTTAGAAATAGTATAATTTACTGGATTAGGAATGGGCTCTGCCACTTAACTGTGTGATATTCAATAAGTCCCTCAAGCTCTCTAGACTTTGGGTTCCTCATCTGTAAAATGGGGATATTATATGTACTTATGCTACCAGGATTCCTGTGAAGTTGAAATGAAGTTTACTTCATGAGTATGTAAAAACTCTTTGTAACAGTAGTGTATATACATAGATATTGGATGCAGGTCTCTGCTTTCTTTTGTGTAGAGAATGAATGCCTTTTGCTAAAACAGATCATGTGCTAATTGACTTAGGATGTTTCCTGGGGATTCCCTGGTGGTGAAGTGACTCTACAAAGGTTACACAGCTGACATAGGTCAAAGGTGACTTTAAGATACATCTCCCTGTCTTGGAGGCATGCTTTCTGTCCACTACTCCCTGCTGCTTCTCACTATATAAATACAGGCTATCCTAAAAGTCTTAGTGAAGTATCAAACTTTAATGACTAAAAACTGCATTAAGACTTTTGAGATACTCTGTATATAGGTTGTTTCTATTGTTACATATGGCTTTGGATAGATTGCAATTATAATCACATCCTGAATCCAAACATTGTATAGTGTAATGATGATCTACCATCATCTAATGGGATTTTCCATCCTTCTACTAAATCAATTCAGTGGCACAATTAAGTCAAGAAACATCTAAAAAATGAATGAAAAGATGTTTAGAAATCAGACTAGTCTCAGGTTGACTATGCCTCCTATAGATCCCAGGGTATATCCAGGCAGGGATTATAAATTTGGAGAAATTCATCGACATATTGAAGTATAAAACCATAGCTCTTAGCATAGTACTCAACACATAATAGTGTGTGTGTAGGAGGGGTAATGGATGGTGGGAGGTGTAGGGTCCTGGGTCAGGAATGATGGAAAAAGAAATCTGGAGAGAAGACAGGAGGAGGGACCAGAGATGGGTTAAGAAGTGAACATGGGGGACCTGAGGCCCTTCTTTAAGATGGAAGTCCTGGGAAAATGTGCAGATTTGCATTAGTAATGAGTGTTCCTTATTGAGAACTTCCTATACCAACGAAATTATAAATCATTTCCCTCTCCCCACCCCCAAAAGAAATAAACTACTTTTCTGAGGTAGGCACCTAACTTATTATTATATGATTATCTCCACTTAACAATTAAGGAAAATGAGATATAGCTATACATCCCAAGGTTGATAGCACACCAGAGAGAGGACTCAAATGCACATATTCTGACTTTTGGTCTGGTAGTTAGTTTGGGTTAATTTTGAGCAGGGGATCATAGGGCTAGGAGGAACTTGAAATTGTCTATTCCAGCTCTGCTCCTCCCCCCTATTTTAGAGATAACGACACTGAAGAACACAGAGGTTGAGGGATTTGTCTAGAATTACACAGGTAGTATGTGTCAGAGGTAGGACACAAAGTTATGTCCTGTGATTTCAAGTTCAAACCTTTTCCAGTGTAGATCACTGCCTCCTTGGTGTCTTTTTCATGGAAAATATTGAGTTCAAATCTGGCATCCAGCACTTACCAGCCGTGTGACCCTGGGCGAGACACTTAACCCCATTTGCCTTAGTTTCCCCATCTGTAAAATGAGTTAGAGAAGGAAATGACAAACCACCCCAGCATATTAGTCAAGAAAACCTTAAATGGGGTCATGAAGAGTTGGACATGATTGAAATAACTGACTTAGCGGGCTTGGTATTTGGAGCAGCTAAGTGGAGCAGTAGATAGAGTGCTATGCTTGGAATCAGGAAGATGCATCTTCATGAGTTCAAATCTAGCCTCAGATACTTATTAGCTATATGACTCTGAGCAAATCACTTAACCCTGTTTGCCTCAGTTTCTTCAGCTGTAAAATGAGTGGAAAAGGACATGGCAAGCTACTATAGTATCTCTGCCAAGAAAATTGACTGAAAAATGACTTAAGAACAACAATAACAATTTGCTGGTTGTTGTGTGTGTTCTGTCTCTACCACCAGTTCTAAGAGTGTGGGGTCCACATGTTCAATTTCTTTTTTGTTATTCTGAAGCAACCTGAACAATGTTTTTTTCCTAGAGAGTGATCAACAAATGCTAATTGACTTCTAGGGATTACTTAGCATGTTTGTATTCTAGCCATGTTATGGCTGAAACCAACTTATGTGAGGAGACATGGATGTTCACTGACTAGACTAGGGATAGTCAATAATAGATTAGTCTAGAAATAGATGAAAGAATTTGGCTTATTTATGACAGCCCGAAAAATGATGAAACATTTGTCCAGAGCCTGGGAATGGTGAACACATGAAATATGTGAATTAAAAGTGCAATTCTCCAATTCAGCCTATTTTTTTTTCAATAAGGTTTATATCCATCTAAATGCTAATTTGGAGACAAGTTTGTTGATATGCTTTGGTTGAAATCTCAGGATGTTTAAGAGATGACCTCGTCCAAAGGCTGTTCAATTAAGTAGTAGTAAAGTTTTGTGATTACCTAGCTCAGGTGCTGTTGCTCAATAAACCAGTAAGAGCATCACAATGTATGGCATTGTGTCTGAAACAGTGTGCAGAAAAATACATTGAATAGACTCATTCCTAGAGTTTGTTTAGTGCATTGTTAACTTCTTAAAGACAAATAAATTTCTGTAGTTTCATTATCTGTCTCTCTAAATTAAGTTATTTTTGAAAACACTCTTCCAAAGATTAATGCTTTCTTCCAAAAGTAGACATATTTAGTTCATCTCATTTCATTAGAAGACTGAGAACATAGAATCATAAGACTTAAAGCTGGAAAGGACCTTCAAGGTCATCTAATGCAACCCTCTCATTTTAAAGGTAAGGGAATGGATGAGGCCCCAAGAAGTTAAATGACTTACCTCATTAACTCCATTCTACATTTCTATGGGATTTTTCTCTTTTACAACAAATTAGAGCAACAAAATAGCAGTCATTCAGGAAATAGTAGATCTTCTTATTGGCATTTCTTTTAACTCCCACAATACTTATAGCCTGAGTCATTCCGTTCAATGCCCATAAATACCACAAAGAAGAGAATAAGAAAATATAACTCTTCCACACTTCAGGCCAGAGGCCATACATCTGATTGAAATCCTTAGTATAACTTTGGACAATACATTAATTATTTGTTCTTGAGCTCAAGTTCCTTTTATGATTTCCTACTAGATTTACTTTGATCATATTCCAAAAAGTAATCCTTACATGGAGAATAAGATTGTCTTCTATTGGGTATGCCGTCTTTATTGCCCATGTGGCTAGGTAGAGCCACAGAGAGAAAAAAGAAATAGAAAACATAATCGGATCCAACACATTACAGCTACACAAGGCCTTATATCTCCTATAGCTTCTCTCATCCAAGACATCCTCCCACTCAGCTCTTCTAATTTCAAGGTACTTATGGGGAAATAGTTGTTTATAATTGTATATTTTATCATATGCCTCTCTGCCAATCCATAATGTACTAGAAATGGTGTCACATAATTTTATGTTCCCATAGGGCCAACTAGTTCAACTTAATTTTCAACAGGAATCCTCTCTACGACACACAGATGACCTTTTTTTGCTCAAAGGCCTTCAAAGAGTGAGAACATTCCCTTCAGAGCTAAATCATTATATGTTTGAGTGACTGTGCTGTCCACATTTCCCAAACCATGTCCCACCCTTTACTTCCAGACTAAATTTGCCTCCTTGTAACATGTACCCATTTCTCTTGGTTTCTTGGTTTTGCTCTCTAGTGGTCAAGGAGAATGTGGAAATTGTGGGAGATGCAGGAGTCCAGGGAAGCATAGTGGATTCAGGGTTTCTTAAGGATACCATATTATCAATCCTAATAAAATTGAATGGCATATACCTGAAGTCTGACATGAGGCATAGCTTTCAGGATGACATGATTAATTCTTTCATTCTCTTCAGACTTTTGAATCCTGATATTGCATGTACACCTAGCACCCACACAATTTTAATTGCGTTTGTCCCTATTGCAGTAGTTATGGAAAATACAACATATAGCCTTGGAGTGTAGGACAATTGAATCAGTTGTTCTCAGACCCATGTTCAAAACAGTTTGTCATTGTTGTGACTATGTATATGGGTGTATTAAAAAAGAACAAACTACAATGCAGCAAAATATGTATTTGTTTTTAGGACCTATGTAGAGATGGTTATATATGGGAAAATGTCATGCTCAAGATTTTTGGAAAAAAAATTATAATACTTTGTGTTTATTGGTGTTTCTCTCTTTTGTTCTTTTTATCTCCCCAGTTAAAATTTAATCTGCTATGTGGTAAGGACTGTTGATTCTAAATAATAAACAAGCCAACTGAAGTCTTTTCTTCAGCTTGGTTATATGTCAATAATTGATACCTAGTAAATATAGAAAGAATCAACTAATTTTGATGAAACTTGGAATACTATTCATGGGCATTGAGATGTAGCTTGACCTATATTTGTTCTTCAGTCTAAGTTCTTAAGGTAAAATGGAAGCTGATGAATCATAGTTTTCCCATTATGGGCAGATCTCCCATAGCATATTTTGATGAAACTTGATCTTTACGTTTATAGTCTAGATACAATGCTTCTCTCCTCTTCCATACCAGCAATGAAAATATTTAAACTACTGTTCTTCGACTTAACCATACACATTTTCCTATTCAGAATATAGCCAGCAATTTCATCCAAAATAATTGAGTAAAGGACTGTGAATAAGCTTGGTCCCCCTTATCACATAAATACAGCTGTGAGACACCAAATATATATTTTATAAAAGAAACAGCAACAATACAATGGCAGGAGAATGTAAAAGGAAAAAAAATCCACAATGGGAGTGAAGACACTGGTGAGACTAGGGAAATAAGGAAACAATCCATCAAAAAAGTTCCTAATGCAGTCAGTCAGTCAATGAATATTTATGAAGTACCTATTATGTGTCAGGCACTTTACTAATTTCTGGGGATATAAAAGAGGCAAAAGGTAGTCCTTGTCCTTAAGGAGTTTACAATCTAATGGCAGAGAAAGTAAGTAAACAAGTATATGTAAACAAGCTCTATACAGGATAAATATTAAGTAATTATCAAATGGAAAGCAGTAGGATCAAGAGGGATTGAGAAAGGCTTCCCACAGAAGATGGGACTGTAGCTAGCACTTAACAGAATCCAGGGAAGCCAGGAGGTGGAGATTAGGAGGAAGATGATTCCAGGAATGGGTTACAGCCAAAGAAAATATCTGCAGTAGAGAGATGAAATATCTTGTTCCTGAAACAGCAAGGAGGCAGTATCACCTGATCAAAGAGTGCATGGTGGGGAGCAAGATTTAAATAGACTGAAAAGGTAGGAGGGGATAGTATCTTGAAGGGCTCTGGATGCCAAACAGACCATTTGATTGTAGAAGCAATAGGGAGCTACTGGAGTTTACTGAGTAGGGGGTGACATGATCAGGTTTGTGCTTTAGGAAAATCTCTTTGGTGTCTGAATGGATGATGGATTGGAGTGGGGAGAAACTTGAGGCAAACAGACCCACCAGCAGTCTAATACAATGGTCTAGATGTGAGGTGATGAGGGCCTATACCAAATAGAGTCAATGTCTGTCAGAGGAGAAATGGGGATGTATTGGAGAGATGCTGTGAAGGTGAAATCAATAACCCTTGGCAATAGACTGGATTTGGGGAATGTGATGAGAAGTAATGAATAGTTGAGGATTATGAGTAGATTGCAAACCAGAAGGATGGGGAGACTGGTATTGCCCTTTGTAATAATAAGGAATGCAGAAAGTGAGGCAGAAGTAGGGGGAGAGTTAATGAATTCAGTTTTGAACATGACACATTTAAGTTGTCTACTGGACATTTAGTTTGAGATGTCTGCAAGGCAGTTGGAGATGCAAGACTGGGGGCCAGCAAAAATAGTGGCACAAGATAGGTAGATTTGAGGATCATCATTACAGATATGGTAATTAAATTTGTGGGAGCTGAAGTCACCAAGTGGAGTAGTACAGAGGGAGAGGACAAGATGGTCCAGGACAGAACATTATGGGACATCTATGGTTAGAGTGTGTGATCTGGGCAAGAATCCAGCAAAGAAGACTGAGGAGTGGCCAAGTAGATAGGAGGAGAATTGGGAGAGAGGGAGGTCCCAAGATTCTAGACTAAAGAGGGTATCAAAAAGGAAAGAAGGATCAGTAGTGTCAGAGAATATAGAGAGGTCAAGGAGCATAAGGATTGACCAAGAATAAGTAAGAGGTCTTAATGAAAAAATGCATAAAGAAATCTATACCTAGTAATAGTATCTGGACACATTGAAAATAATGAAGGAAATAGAAGTCAGTATACAAATTTACAATAAGAAATAATGGACTGATGTCAAGTGAGATGAAAAGGGCAGAATGGGATCTCTGTACATTTTTTTTAATTTGGAAAAGACCAAAATACTACATTTTATACAATGATAAAAAATTTCCTAAAGTGTTGAATTCAGAGGGCAAAGTAAAATTCCTTAAATCCTCAGGATGCTAACAGAGAGGATCCCTTTGTACACTTGACAAGAAATGTAACTGTTAAGTGCCAGAGTTCCCAGATCAAAAAGAAAATAATACAAGTATCTATGAAACAAGAGATCACATGCTTTGAAATTTAATTCAGTACCACTTAGGACTGCTGTTATAGGAAGAAATGAAATAAAAATCCATAATCTTATAAGGTAAGAGAATTAAGATATAAGGAATGAGAACTCTTAATGAAAAAAATGAATAGAGAAATCTGACTTATAACTGGATTTGGACACTGTGGAAAAAATGAAAGAAGCAGAATTCTGTAACTAATTTTACAAAAGGAAATGATGGAAAACCTGTAATATCATAATAGCACCATTATATAGATTTAAATATTGAAGAGAATTACATCTTGTCCAATCCATTCATTTTATAGAGGAACCAAAGAGCCAGCAAGGCTAAAAGACCTGTCTAAAATTAGAAATCAGTAGGTAACTGATCTAGAATGTAAATCCATGTCCTTTAACTCCAAATTCATTGTTCTTTTCAAGATACTACACAATCTCAACCTAGATAGTGAAGGCAAAATCAGAAATGCTGCTGTATCTGTCTGCTCTCTTGTCTCATTGATGATGTTTATAAGAGGACCATGGATTAGTGTGTCCTGCATTACCTTTTGAGGAATCTTATATATTTTCAATCGTGTTAGAAGAGAGTCTTTAAAGTAGCATTTTGTTTTTAAATAATTAAAAGCTTTTACTAGCTAGCAAAGGATAAGCATCATAGTATCTTTCATTTTCTACAACTTTCAGTCAGTTATATGATGGAAAATATGTGGTCTACTCTGGGATGTGACTTGAAATATCCAATATTTCTCATACTAATATTCCCAGTGAGGATGCCCTTGAAGTATGTGTGTATGCAAATTATTCTTATAAACACTTCTGTATACATGGGGAAAAGGGATCAGTAGTTTTTGATGCTCTCTCAGATGCATTTTTGTTACTATTAATATTTTTGATATATCTTTCTGCTTTAGATACCTTGTGAATTAATCCTTCAAAATTCTCACAATTCTATTCTTGTTAACTACGGTCTCCTCTACATAGATGTTTGGTTTCATCCAACTACACTATACAGATTACTTTGGTAATAGCTTATGAGATTTTAGTGTTTAATCCAGTAAAATTGCAAAATGAATTATTGTATAATTTGAAAAAATATTTTGGAACAGTAAAATGTTACAAATGGCAATGAAGACATAGTGAAAGACATAGAAATATAGGAAGTTTAGTAGTAAGTCTCGAACTATAATCCAAAATAATAATTATTAAAACAGTTTTGAACTAGATTAAAAGACAAATGTAAACAATAGTCTAATGTTTCACAAATACAGAGAAACAGACAAAATACTAGAATGATTAACTTTTTTTTTTTGGACAAGAGCCACTTGGAATATTAGAGACCAACCTTTCCCTGCTCTACCCCCTCCCATATTAAAATATATGTTGGTGATTCTTAATCTATTGTCTATGAATTTTAAAAATATTTTGATAAATGCATTTAAATATAATTGTTTTCTTTTGTAATCCTCTTCACTTTATTTTTTAATTAAATAAGATTCTGAGAAGGCATCCATGAATTTCACCAGATTCCCAAAGGAGCTCATGACACAATGGGTTAGTTCAATACATGATAGTAAATGCCATGGTAAGTTTAATAATAAATGCATGATATAAAGAGAAAAAGACATACTATAATGCAATTAGAAGAGAACAGAATTTTGTATCATTCAGAATTGTGAGTGGGGAAAATTTTCGTAGCAGCAAGTCACAGAAGAAGTCAAAAATAAAAAACATATAATCTAGATTATATAAAATTATAAAATTTTGATACCAATGAGTTAAATATTTAAACCAAGAAGAAAAGATATTAAGTAGGAGAAACTCTACACATTTACTTTCTCATGGAAATCAGGCATGAAACATATATAAGGATTTGACACAGAAATGCAAAATTAAAGAATCCCCAGTAGGTAGGTTATAAAATCATGTGATTTTATTCAGATTTCGAAAGATGAAATAAAATCTGGTATATAACCACCCTAATAAAATTTCAGCATCACTAATTACTTGAGAAGAGTAAATTAAAGGAATTACTAGCCATGACTTCCCATCCGCCAAGCTAACAAAAATTCTAGAAGATGAGAAAACATTGTTGAAGGGCTATAGGAAAACTTATATGCTAATTCACTACTGGGGGTGCTTTGCATTGGTTCAACTATTCTGGGGGGAAAAACTTTGAAATCATGTAAAAATTAATAAAGTGGTCATATCTTTTGAGTTATACCTTCTGTTATTTGAGACTGTATCAAAAATGTTATTGAAAGAAAGGAAAAATTCTTATCACATAAAATATTCATAACTATTATTTATGAGCATGTTGAAGCAGCATAGCGTAGGCAATAGAGAACTGGCCTCGAGACCAGAAAGGCATCCTAGGTTCACATCTTTCCTCTGACACATGTTGGCAGTTTGATCCCATGCAACTTTCCTTTTAAGTCTCCTCAGTCAGTGGTTCCAAACTCAGATAGAAATGGGGAGACCACTAATCTAGACATAAATATCCCTTGTGGGCTGTATATTCATAGTTTTAAAATGAACTGTGTTTATTTTATGTTTATTTATTGTGTTAAACATTTCCCAATTACATTTTAAAATGTTTTTATTTATATTTTCTGTTTCATACTTAACATAATAACGCATGTATCCCTCTCAGAGAACCGTAACAAAGGACAAATGGTAATTTGAGAGGGAAAATAAAAGATCAGCACAACTGATTGATAGATTGAAAAAGTTTGAAAACATGTGCCTTGTGTAACACCTGTGGACCTCCCACCTTCACAAAGGGGATAAGTTAGGGATGTGTTCTTATATCTCTTTATTCAGGTCCTATTTGATCTTTATGATTTTGTTACAATTGTTTTTAATTTTTTGGTATGTTATTATTCTTTCTGTTTGCATTGTTGTAGTTATTGTGTATATTGTTTTCTTGGCTCTGCTTACTTCACTCTTCATTAGTTCATATAGATCTTTCCATGTTTATCTGTTTTCATCGCACATAGTCTCTATAGCACAGTAGTGCAACTGCTTTGTTTCCAATTTTTAACTATTACAAAAAGTACTGTAATAGATATAGTATATGGAGATATAAGAGAGAGAGAGAGAGGGAATATATGGGGACTTTTTCTTATCAGTGACTTCCTTGGTGTGTAAGCTCAAATGCATAATGAATGCATGAAATCGTTGTGAGTTCTGCTTTACTCACATAATTCTAAATTGCTTTCCACAATGATACCACTATTTCATGGTATTAGTGTGCCTATCTTTCCACAACACCTCCAACATTGACTGCTGCTATTTTGGGGTGTCATGTTTGACTATTTCCAAGGTGTGAGATGAAACCTTAGAGTTGTTCTTATTTGCATTTTTTATTAGTGATTTGGAGCATTTTTTTCATGTGATTTGTGAATACTTTGCAGTTCTTCTTTTGAGAACTTTTCATATCTTTTGACCATTTATCTATTAAAGAATAACTATTAGTTTAATACATGTTTATTAATTTTTTACATATCTTAGATACCAAACCCTTATCAGAAAATGTTGATACAAAGATTTTTTTTTCCCATTTGACCACTTCGCTTCTCATCCTAGCTGCATTAATGTTGTCTGTGCAGAAGCTTTTCAGTTTCAAGTTCCCTCTTCTGCTGTAAATGCTGTATTATGTTCCTTCAGTTATTTTTTTTTATGGTAACAATTTTCTCACTGGCTCTTTTCCCCTCTCCCCTGATACTCTCTTCTCATTTTATATCCCAACTTCCTCTCCTCTATTTTATCTAGTCCTATTTCTTACTTTTAAATTTTTATTTTTTCTGTCCCTTTCCAAAAAGGATTTCTCTTGTTCTCTTTATTATCCATCTTCTCTGTTTTCTCTGGACTCTCATTCTCTGATTCATGACCCCTATAATTGGTCCTTCTCTTTCCTCTGCATTCTTCATGCAGTGAAAGCTTCCAAGGCATCCATTCTAGACTCTACCCTCTTAGTGTTTTCTGCCTTGTAGGGCTTGCCTCGTAGATTCCCCTTTTCCATTATAACGCACTTTTAGAACATTGCTAATTATTTTAGGTCTCAGAAAGAACACTGCCTTCCCCACCATGTCCCTGATTATGCAGCCCACCACTGGGCTATATTATTGATGTTTTTTTTCTACTTTTGCCTTAAAATCTCCTGTCTGTATCCATGTTCTCCCACTCCTCTAAGTGCCAATTGCCCCCAGGGGATCCAACTACCCCACCATGACAAATATACTTCTCACACAATAAATGCCCTAAGCCTCATCCAATGAAGGTCCTCAACTCCCTTCACCAGGCATCTCTCTTCACTCATAGGAGCATTCATCAGTGAAACCATTTGCTGCCTCCAAAATAAGGCCTCCTTCCTCCCTTCACCTTTCCCCCATCTTCTTTATCCATTCCTCTCTTTCTGAGACCACAAAGGTCATTAAGTGATGACCGTCACACATTCATTCACTCTTCTCTCTCTTCATGCTCCCCTCCCCCTCTTATGTGCTCTTCTATGTTGTAATGTAGTCTCACAAGAGAAGCATTCACCTGTAGGTTCTGTCCATAATACCCCCTGGCTTCTTCTCTGTTACCTCTGCCTGATTTTCACCTTCCCCCTGACTCCCTGTGCAAAGTCTCTTACTGGTCTCTCTTGATATCTTTCTTCTGCTAATTCTGCCCTTGCCTGACACATTTATTTATTCCTCCTGAATTTTTGTTGTTTGAGGTGTTCAAGAGACAGATGATCTTTTCAGTTCCCATTTTATTTCTAAAAAATGTTTCAGAGGAGCTGAACCAAGATGGTGGAGTAAAAGCAGTGACTTTCTTGAGCTCAACTCCAAACCCCTCCAAATACCCATTAAAAATCACTCTAAACAAATTCTAGAGCAGCAGAACCCACAAAAAGACAGAGTGGAACAAATTTACAGCCCAAGACAATCTGGATGGTTGATTGGAAAGATCTGTTGCACAGGGCTGGGAGAGGAGTGCAGTTCAGCGTGTGCTGTACAGGCAAAGACTAGGCCTTGGTGAACCTGGAGCAGAACTCAGGGGATTGAATCATGGGCAGCTGTGGCAATTTCCAGACTTCTCAACCCATAAACACCAAAGACAGTAGGAAAGGTCTGTTTGACCATGGTGAGAGAGAATCTTGGTCTGGCCCTAGTCCCAGTGCAACCCCGGAAGGTGGTTGCTTCTGGAGCTCTGGGTCCACAGACTGAGCGGGGATGAAGTAGCTGATCAGAGGGGGATTGCAGAGATCTCTTTGCTGGTGCTGAGGCAGGATTCTCTTGCTTTGCCTGTGCTTGGATCTGGGTCACAGTTCTGGATGGCGGTCCTGGGGCAAGGAGGAGTGCTGGCATGGTGGAGCTTGTAGTGGTGGTAGATAGGGAATTCTCCTCACAGTTCCAAGGCAGAAAAGAGTGCTTGTAGTCACTCATAGACCAGAGCACAAGCCAGGAAAGGAGTAAATACCTGTCCCTTGATCATACCACCTTGGAAGAACTACAAATTTACAGGTCCCTAGAAGTATCTCTGAAAACAGCTGCATAAAACCCCCGAAACTTGGGACAGTACATTCTCCACACTGGAAGCAGACCCCTACCTTAACAAAGAGTTTATAACTCAAGTAATTGGCTGGGAAAATGAGCAAACAGTGCAAAAAAGTTAGACCATAGAATCTGTAACAAAGAAGATCAAAACATACAAACAGAAGAAGACAATAAAGTAAAAGCTCCTACATCCAAAGCCTCCAAGAAAAATATGAATTGGTCCCAGGCCATGGAAGAACTCAAAAAGGATTTGGAGAAGCAAGTAAGAGAAGTAGAGGAAAAACTGGAAAGAGAAATGAGAGTGATGCAAGAAAATCATGAAAAACAAGTCAATAGCTTGCTAAATGAGACTCAAAAAAAAATACTGAAGAAAATAACACCTTAAAAAATAGCCTAACCCAAATGGCAAAAGAAGTCCAAAAAGCCAATGAGGAGAATAATGCCTTAAAAAGCAGAATTGGCCAAATGGAAAATGAAGCCCAAAAAGTCACTGAAGAAAATACTTCCTTAAAAATGAGAATGGAGCAAATGGAAGCTAGTGACTTTAGGAGAAATCAAGATATTGTAAAACAAAAACAAAAGAATGAAAAAATAGAAGACAATGCAAAATATATCATTGGAAAAATGACTGAGCTGGAAAATAGATCCAGGCAAGGTCATTTAAAAATTGCATGAAAATGTAACATGACATGTTAAAAATTACATTACATGAAAGCCATGATCAAAAAAAAGCCTAGACATCATCTTTCAAGAATTTATCAAGGAAAACTGCCCTGATATTCTAGAACCAGAGGGTAAAATAGAAATGAAAAGAATCTACTAATCACCTCCTGAAAGAGATCCCCAAAGGAAAACTCCTAGGAATATTGTAGCCAAATTCTAGAGTTCCCAGGTCAAGGAGAAAATATTGCAAGCAACCAGGAAAAAACAATTCAAGTATTGTGGAATCACAATCAGGATAACAAAAAATTTAGCAGCTTCTATATTAAGGGACTGGAAGGCTTGGAATATAATATTCCAGAGGTCAAATGAGATAGGATTGCAACCTAGAATCACCTACCTAGCAAAACTGAGTGTAATCTTTCAGGGGAAATGAATATTCAGTCAAATAGAGGACTTTCAAGCATTCTTGATGAAAAGACCAGAGCTGAATAGAAAATTTGACTTTTAAATAGAAGACTCAAGAGGAGCACAAAGAGGTAAACAGGAAAGAGAAATCGTAAGGGACTTATTAAGATTGAACTGTTTACATTCCTACATGGAAAGATGATATCTGTAACTCATGAAACCTTTGTCAGTATTAGGATAGTTGGAGGGAAAAAATAATTATATTTGAATACAAATAGATAGATAAAAGGCACTGAGTGAGTTGAAGATGAAGGAGTAATATCTAAGAAATAATATTAAGGGGTGAGAGAGGATTATACTGGGAAAAGGAGAAAGGGAGAGGTAGAATGGGGTAAATTATCTCACATGAAACAGACAAGAAAAAGCTTTTACATTGGAGGGGAAGTGGTGAAGGTAAGAGGGAATGAGTGAATCTTATTCTCATAGGATTTGGCTTAAAAAAGGAATAACATACACACTCAATTGGGTATGGAAATCTACCTTACCCTACAGGAAAATAGGAGGGGAGGGATAAGGGAGTGGGGAGATGACAGAAGGGAGGGCAGAGGGGTTGATCAGAAGCAAACGCTTCTGAAAAGGGACAAGATCAAAAGAGAGAATAGAATAAACTGGGGACAGGATAGGATGAAGGGAAATATAGTTAGTTTTTCACAACATGACTACTATGGAAGTGTTTTGCATGACTACGCATATATAACCTGTAACAAGTTGCTTATTTTCTCAATGAGGGTGGTGGGTGGGAAGGGAAGAAGGGAGTAAATTTAGAACCCAAAGTTTTAAAAACAAATGTTAAAAATTGTTTCTACATGTAACTGGGAAATAAGATATACAGGCAATGGGGTATGGAAATCTATCCTGCCCTACAGGACAATAGAAGGGGGAGAGGATCAGAGGGGGGTGGTGATAGAAAAGAAGGCAGATTAGGGGAAGGTTTATTCAGAATGCACTCTATCTTGGGGTTGGGGGAGGGATGAGAAGGGGAGAAAATTTGGAACTCAAAATCTGTTGGAAGTGAATACTGAAAACTAAAAATTAATGAATTAATAGAAAAAATGTTTCAGATTCTTCTTTAATATTGAATCTTTTGTTTGGTATAGTTAAGCTCAGATTTGCAGGATAGGTTACTCTAGGCCATATCCTGATCACCAGTGTTCAGCCAACACATTATTCCATTCCCTCCTCCTTTTCCTAGTGGGATGGAGTAATCTTATTTTATTCAAATTTCCTTTCCTTTGGCCTTTCTCCTGATGACTGGAAGAACTTCCTGTTCCTGAATTGAATTTTTAAATTATCACAGAGTGTTCTACCTTATTTTGTTTTGTTTCTGGAGGTGATCCATGAATTCTTTCAATTGGGATTTCACTTTCTATTTTCAAAAGTTCTAGGTGGTTCTCTTATTTCCTTCATTATGATGTTAAGGATTTTTGTGCTGTTGTGTTCTTCTGGGAGATCTATGATCCTTAGGTTGTCTCTATGCATCTTATGTGCAAGATTCATAGATTTTGCTTGCATTATGGGTGTATTTCCTTTTGATGTTATGTCCCCCTCCCATTTTAGGTTGTGCATTTGTATGTATTTCCTTGCCCAATCTATTGTTTTCTGTTTTGTTTCTTTGATAAGGCTTGCCAATTCAGATTCAAGTTGTCCTGTTTTGTTCACTATTTTTGTTGCGCAGGACATACTTTTCGTTTCACTTTTAAACCACTGAGGAATAGCATATTGTGTTTCCGTGCTACCCTTAAATTCCATAAGGTCTTAGATGCCTATACTAATTAACTAGTTCTGGAGGCTATATTTCTTTCTGTTATTACTGTTTTTCTCATTGATTTACCTTTTTATATTTAAGGTATTTGAGTTTCCTTCTTCCTGAAATCTTTGGTATTTTTAGTCTCCCTCCCCTCCCCCATTTTTCTTATCACTCACTTCCTGACTCTGTCCGCTCTGACAGTGGTTTCCTTGGGAGCTGGAACTCAAAGTGCCTTAGCTTCCTCTTACTCTGAGTTCATGGTTCCCCAGCCTAGTTATTTGCTCCAAATGACTTTGGGGTAGTCAGAACTGGCTTCAGCTGGATGCTATGCTCTTTCCCTCAGACTTGGTAGAATCCTGCACAGCCTCCCCCCCCCACTCATGTGCCCAATATTCTGTCCTGTTGACTCATCCCACTCCCTCTATTCCTCTGGACCAGCACCGGCAGTTCAGGATAGTTTGCCCTAGCACCAGCAGTTCGAAATCCTGTGTTTCCGTGTTGGTGATCCCAGTAAGCTTTGCTTTTGAAAGGCTGTGTGCAGTCTGGCTGTTGAGGTATACTTCTATAGCACGCAGCCAGGGTCTCAATGGCACTGGAAGAGTGAAGGTCCACTAGGGTGCTGAAGTGTTTTTTTTTTTTATGTCAGTCCATATCATGCCCTTGTGTCTGCTAGTGTAGTCTCACTACCCAGCATGAGAGGTAGGAGAAGGATGATGAGTGAACTCAGAGTCACTGAGTGTCAGTTCTTGGGGTTTTATTTTTTGGGTGGCATGAGGAGTTACTTTTTTTTTTAGATTCTGGGTATCCTAAACAATCGAAATAGCTGAAGTTGCTTTATCTTCGGCATATAATTTCTGTTTTAGAGGAGTCTGAGAAATTGTTGGGATCAGACAAAATGTCTGGTCTACCATCTTGTTTCTAAGGTGACCCAGTCGTCCCAATTATATTTTGTTATGGTTCAGGCTACACTTGAGAGTATTGTGGGCCATATTTTCCATGAACCATGTTTGATACCTCTGTAATAAGTAACCTTCTAAGATGAAGTTAGTTATAGAGAAAGTGATGAGATGCATTGGTAGAAGTATATTCGGGAGCTGGCTAAACCAGTTAAATCACAAGCCCAGTGTCTATTCCTAATGCTATTATTTGCAATAGCAAAAATCTGGATGCATAATGTGCACTCAAAAATTGTGGAATGACTAGACATATTATGAAACATGGATAAAATATTAATTGAATGAATAATTATATACCATATGGGATGTTAATATGAATATTTGGAAGAAACATGAGAAGACATATGCAGTAATATGAATAAAGAAAATAGAATCAAAAGAACTATATTGCAATGTCTTTCTGTCGTTCAGTTGTTTTCAGTCATATTCACCCTTCTTGACCTTATTTGGTGTTTTCTTGGCAAAGATACTGGAGTGGCTTGCCATTTTTTTCTCCAGCTCATTTTACAGATGAGGAAGCTAAGGCAGACAGGGTTCAGTGATTTGTCTAGGGTCACAGTAAATTTCTGAGACCAGATTTGAACTTGGGAAGATAAGTCTTCTTGACTTCAGGCCCAACACTCTATTCACTATGCTATCTAGCCATACTCAATGACTACAACAATTTAAACTAAGTCAAATGGTGAGACAATAAAACTTTGCTCAATGTTAACATAATGCCGAAATTAAAGGATACATCCCTCCTTTCTCTTAATAGCTGATTTTTCTTTCAGGAAATTTATGTAGTATGTGGATTTGTTCTAATAATTGTTGAGAGATGTCTATTACTTCAAAATAAACTATATTAACACATTAAAGGAAAAAACATAACTTAAAAACATGTGAAAGGGCCAAATTATAAGAAAAACCTAGGAATAATGTTAACTATACCAAGAAGACAGCAATTCAAATAGGCAGTGCTTGTGTATTTCACTCCTATATTTTGAAATATATTTGATTTTATCCATGTGGGAGTTTTGTCCATTTGTGTTCAGTATCACATGGTAGTTGGCTTCCTAGGAATAAGATTCTTTGCATCAAAATAGGCAGGGTCTGATACAATAGATTATTACTGCTCCTCAGGCCCATAACAAAAACTTTTCCAATTTCAGATAAAAGAACCTCATTCAAGGGCATGTAGCCCATGGAGGCAAATGAAAAAAAAAAAACAAAAACCTGAAAAGCCCAATTTCCATCAAAAGATTCCTAGATGCACTTTTTATAGTAGCAAAGAAATAGAAACAAAATTGGTGGCTTTCAGTTAAAGAATGACCAAATAAATTATGATTTATACGTGTAATAGTGTACCATTGTATCATAAAAACTTATAAATTGGGGAAATTAGAAAAAACATTGAAGAACATAATGAATTGATGAGGAGTGAAAAAATAACCATAAAATTAAAATACATACTACAGGAATACTAATATTTAGAAAAATAAAATACATGCTATAGGAATACGAATATTACAATAACAAATGAAAAGCAACATAAAAATGAAGATATATGCTGTATAAAAACAAATAGTCTTTTCCCTAGCAAATCTATAGGGAAATGTATCTTCTTTCTTTCCATCTAAAGGTGTGGAATTATGGGTGTGAAATATTTCAGTCACTAACAGAGGTGGTCCTTGTGCCAGGTTTTAACTTTTTTTTTTTAATTGAAAGGAACAGCTCATCACTAAAATAACAACAATAATAGTATTTCTATAGCTCTTACTGTTTGCCAGGCACTGGACTAAGCACCTTACAAATCTTATCTCCTTTTGATTCTCAGAACAACCCTGTGAGGTAAGTGCTATTGTCATCCCCATTTTACAGATGAGGAAACAAAGGAAAATAAAGATAATGACTTGCCAGGGTCACATAGCTAGTAAATATCTAAAGCTAGATTTGAACTCGGGTCTTCCAGACTCCATGTTGAGTGTTCTATCCACTGCACCACCTACTTACCTCTAGTGAGATGTTGGAGATGGATATATCCAGAGAGGACTATGAGGTATAAATAAAAATATATCAATAAAACATTTTTAAAAACCTTTCAACTAAACATCATGAAAATTGCTAAACTTGTACAAGGTTGTTTTTTTTGGGGGGGGAGGGATATCTTTTAGTTCTTGCCCATTTCCCTGATGTGACTTTTTAATTTCTTAAAACTCTTTCTTTTCTTTTGCCCCATCATTTTCTTAGCCTTAGCTGCATTTTATTTTTTTTGAATTTTTTATTTGTCCATTCAAAGAGATCTCTCAGAAAATCTTGCCTGATTTCCCCCCCTCTATTTCTTTTGATTCAGTTAATCTACATTATTTTAAGAACCGATCATCATTTTTACCCCATCATTTATTTTCTTTTGGTTTGTTTTTATTTTCCTATGGACTTTCTAGCAGCAGCATTCTTTTTTGGTTTTCTGTTTTTCTTGTTATTGTTTTGTGTGTGCAGCATGAGAAGAGGCTGGCTGCCTTCCATGCTCTCACTCTGACATCTTGGATCTGTCTCACTTGTATAGTTTTGAAGACACAGATGTCACTGAGTCCTGTGACATAAAGCCCTGGGAATATGCTTGCTGCTAGACCTTGCAGCGTCAGGAGACTGTCACTTCATTTCAAGTGAAATTCCCCCAAAGTGGATTGCAGTGTTCTAGCCTAGAGGGCACAAGGAAAACAACTCTGAAGTGTCATAAACCAGTGCCACCACCGCAGCTGACTCTCTTAGAGGATTTCAAGGCATCTCAGGCCCCTAGTAATGACTCCAAAAAGGAGGCATGTGATAGTACTGCACTGGATGCCAAAGCTTTTCAGAAAAACAACCAACAGCGGCCTGTCTTTCAAAAAAAAATGCTCATCTATCTGAACTATGCCTTAGTATAATTCTCAGACTATTCCTCTTCCTCACCCCCATATTCAATCACTTGTCAAGCCTATCTTCATGACATGCATCCCCTTCTGTCCAATCACATGGACACTGCTACGGTTCTCTGTACTCATGTCTACCATCTAACTGTAAATCTGCGCTTCCATTATGAATTCACGTCATGTATCCTAGAATGTTGGACTTAGAAGGGACATTTGAAATCACTTGACAGAAGAAACTGAGTCCCAAGTAAATGAACTGATTTGTCTTGTACATATGGATTTATTACCACTCTGAACTATAGCAAAAGTATCCTCATCAGTATCTATACCTCTAGTCTCTCCTCTAATTTATCATTCACACAGCTACCAAAATGTTTTTACTAAGATAAGAGACCTGTCTTATCCTTGCCGTTACTATAGCCTTTTACTTTTGGAAATTACTTTGTTTTAACTTTGTGAATATTTTCTGCTTATTTATTTGTGTACACATTTCCCCCAAAATAGATGGTAAGCTTTTTGAGGGCAAGAACTGTTTTATTTTTGCTTTCCTGTCTCTAGCAGTTAGCACAGTGTTTGGCACTTAATAAAAGCTTAAAAAATGTTTGGCATTTGGCACTTAATAAATGACTGTTTATCGGGTAATTGGTAGTTTATCATGGTGTGGAGATGACCTTTGACTTTGGAAGGCTATGTGTAGGTGGAGCAGCGGGAATACATTAGTATGCTAACACTGAAAGGTCCTATAAAGATAGAAGGACTTTAAAGATTGTCATGGTGACATATGTGTCTGTCATTTGAAGAAACTTATCACTGCTAAGATTGGCTACTCAATTCTCAAATGGATATGTGATCACATTGATTAGGAAATTTCCTGTATTGGTCTCATCATACCTATCAACACATGTCTTATGTCCATCCAATGTGACTTTTGTTCATGCTCTCCCATAGGTTTGCCACAAGGTGTCAACATGCTAGATACCTTCCTTGCTTTTTCCTGAATTTAAGAGGGTATTATTATTATTATTATTGGAGCACTGTGATTATCTTTCTGTTACTCTTTTCTATCTCTGTATGACCTACCTATCTTTTCTTCCTTTCAAACATTTCCTTGATAAAATCTTAACTCTTGTTTTTCTTTCAAGGTCCTTATTGGGTATATGTTACAATTTGTTCACACCCACCAGGATACCCATCTTTTGTCCTCCATTTGATACATATTTTTTAATGCTTTGAAAACATGTATCTCATGTCTCACTATCAGATAGCAATGTTGGTAGATGGTTGTTATTTAAAAAAAAAAATAGACCCAAGTCTTTCAAAGTTGGTTCTTAAATTTGTTCTCCTGATTCTGTCCATTTTGCATCAGTTTATACAAGTCCTCTCGGATTTCTTTGAAACCATTCCCTTCAGCATTTCTTACAGTACAATAATGTCCATTCCATTCATATAATGCATATTCAGTTATTCCTCAATTGATGGGCACTCCCTCAGTTTCTAATTCTTTTCTTTTACAAATAGAGCTGCTCTAAATATATATTTTTATAAATATGCATCATTTTTCTTTTTCTTTGATGTCTTTGGAGTATAGATTTAGCAGATTTAGAATTGGTATTACCGTTTCAAAGGATATTCACAGCGTAAGAGCTGTTTGGGCTGCGTTCCAAATTGCATTCCAGAATGCCCAGACCAATTCACAATTCCACCAGTAGTGTATTAATGTAGCTGTTTTCACCACAGTCCCTTCAGCATTTTTCATTTTTATTTTTGTATTAACTTTGCCAATACAATGATTGTGAAACGAGTGTGAAATACGAGTGTGAAATGAAACCTCAGTTTTTTTTTAATTTGCACTTTTCTAATTATTAGTGATTTGAAACATTTTTTTTAAAAATATGGCTACTGATCATTTGATTTTTTCATTGAGAATTTCCTGTTTAACTTTTATTTATTTATCTAATGGGGGATGATTGTTATTCTTCAGTATTTGAATCAGTTCATTACATATCTTGAATATGGGTTCCCTATCAGAGAAACTTGCTCCAATTTTTCCCTAATTACTTGGGTCCTTTTTAATTATAACTGCACTAGTTCTGTTTGCACAATTTTCTTTGCCCCTAAAAGAAAAAAAAAAGATCATATGTTCATCTGGACCTTGTTGTGATATGTGGAACAAAATGTTGGTATAAACTTAATGCCTGCCTTCCAGTTTTCCTAGAAGTTTTTGTCAACTAGCAAGACTTTACCCTACTAATTGCCAAAATATTTTATTATTATACTTGCTTTTACATGTTGTCTCTATTCTTTTATTGACTTTTCTATTTTTTTTAATCCATTACCAAATAGCTTTGGCAACTAGAGTTTTGTAGTATAGTTTGAGATGTGGTAATGTTGGACCCTCATTCCTTCTACTTGTCCACCTTTATTTCCCTTCAGAATATGTAGGTATTTTTTATTTATCTATGTGAATATATTTTGCATTTATTTTTCTAACTCTTTTAATAGTCCTTTGGCAATTTAATTGGTATAGCACTGAGTAAGAATATGAATTTAGACTTTGTTATCAATTTTATTGTATCACAAGGGCCAAATGTGAGCAATTAATCTCTCAATTTATTTAGGTCTGACTTTAACTCTGGAAAGAGTAGTTTATCATTGTATTAATATGCAATTTCTCATTTTCTTGGGAGAGATATATCCAAATGCTACTTTATGGATTCTGTAGCTATGTTGAATGGAGATTATCTTCCTGTTCTTGCTGAAAGACATTTGTGTGGCTTTATTTTATATGCCCCTTCTTTGCTGAAAGTATTCAGCGTTTCAATTAATTTTTACAGGTCTCTAAGTAGACCATCATATTATTTGCTCAGAGCAAAAATTGCATTTCACCTTTTCCTGGGAGTATTTCATACTGTCGATTTATTTTTCTGACATTATTACCATAGTTTATCTCTATGGTATGTAATGCAAATTATTGGCTTTAGATAGATACTATTTGCCATGTTGAGAAAACATCTGCTTATTCTGAGATTGTTAGTGTATTTGTCAGAAATGAGTATTGTATTCTTTCAAAAGCTTTTTCTGCATCTGTTGACATAATTTTTATTTTTGTTATTAATGTGGCCTATCATGTTTACAGCTTTCCTGGTATTGAACCAACTTTGAATTCAGGGCATAATGTTACCATATCATGATTCATATTTTGATGCATTAATATAATCCACTTTGCTAATGTTTGGTTTAATTTTCTCATCAATATTCATTAGGGGTACTGGCCTACAGTTTTTTCTTCTCTGCTTTGTATCTCCCTAGTTTATGTAAGAATTTATTTTTATTATAGAAGGAATTTAGTGTGCAGGTTGAATTAAATAGTGAATATCTTTGTATGTCAGGACAAGGAGCTTAAAGTAAAATCAATCCTTTGGATTATATGTTATTGAGATCATTGGTATATATAAGGAAGGATCATAAAAACCATTATTTTTCCAGTATTTTCTTAAAACATATAATATTGAAATAAATTGTTCTTTGAATATTTGATAGAATTCACTTGTCTGATGTTTTGCTTCCCTGCACCCCACTTTGTAAGTTCATCAGTGGGTTGTTAAATTTCTTTTTTTCCCTCAAGATTGAATTACTTAAGTTCTCTATTTCTTTCTAGATTAACCTGATATTTTTTTTGGTAAATATTCATCCATTTTATTTATATTGTCATTTTTTGCTGACATGTAAATGGGCAAAATTGTATTTGCTAATTTCCTTTTTATCAATGCATTGTGATAGCTCCTTTTTATTTTTGATATAAACAATTTTATTTTCTTCTCTTTTTTATGACTAGTCACTCATTTTCTATTTTATTTTCCCTTGTTCAACAACTTCTGAATAGGTTCATAGTATTTTTTTTCAATTTTATTTATTATTATTTTTAATTGTTCTCATATTTTATTGGATTTATAATTTAATCATAATCTTATATTTTATTTTTACCTGCATGCACAATTCATTGGTCTTCCCTTCCCTTTTTTCTTGGTGAAAGTGTTCAGAGACATTAATTCCTCAGAAATATGTTGGTAGCATCACAAAAATTTATGTTATCTCATTGTTGCCATTTTCTTGGATGGAAGTTTCTCTTTTTTACTATATTCGTTCTTTGATCTACACATTCAAAATTTTCCACGTCCCCTCCCAAATATGTCATTTTTCTTTTCTGTCATGTTAGTCAATCTGATAGATGTGAGATGGTAATTTAGAGTTACTTTAATTTGCATTTCTCTAATCAATAGTGATTTAGAACATTTTTTTACTCTGAGTATTGATAGCTTTGATTTCTTCTTTTGAAAACTCTTTATGTCCTTTGACCATTTATCAATTGTGGAATTACTTTTATTTTCATAAATTTGGCTTAGTTCCATTTCAGAAATGAGGCTTTGTTAGAGTAACTTACTATATGTTTCTACCACTACCCCATGTCCTACATTCCTTTTAATTTTAAGTATATTGGTTTTGTTTGCTCAAAACTTTTTAATTTCACGTAATCAAAATTATCCATTTTACTTCCTGTGATCATGTCTATCTCATTTGGTCATACGTTCTTCCCTTATCCATAGATATGACAAGTAAAATCTTCCACGTTCCTCAAATCTGCTCATGATATCACCCTTTATGTCTAAATCATGTACCCATTTCGACTTTATGTTGATATACAGTGTGAAATGTTGGTCAATTCCTAGAAGTGCCTTCCAGTTGTCAGTAATTTTTTGTCAGATGATGAATTCTTGTCCTCAAAGCTTGGATCGTTGAGTTCATCAAGCACTAGATTACTATGGCCATATAATAGTGTATATTTTTTAACCAAAGTTATTCCACTGATCTACCACTCTTTTTCTTAGCTAGTACAAGATTGTTCTGATGATCACTGTCTTGTAACATAGTTTGAAATCTGGTAACCATATACCTTTTCTATTTTGGATCACATGAAGTTTTGAATCTCCTGGAATCATGACTCTCACATGTGTCCCAGAAAGTTACCTCAGGCAACTACACATACAAAAATTAGATCATAGTTCCCCTATTGCTAGAGACCTTGTTCGTTGAGTTGGCCCATGCCATTCTCTTTGCTGGCTATCTAGGTGAAGGAGAAACATGCTGGAGATGTCTGGCATTCTTTTAACTTTGAAATTAGTTCAAGGTTTCTCTAAATACTCCTGGATTTTTAAATCTTGTCAGTAGATAGGTAGGAAAGGGTAAAGAAAAGATCAAAGTTTGTTTCCAGAGTTTTCTGCTAATTGAACAAAACCTAAACTTAGTAAAGGGGTCAATATAATTGAAGAACTTCTAAAGACACTAAAAAACACACAGTGTATCTATCCCTGGGCAAGTCCCCCAGCCTTTAGAGAAGTCAATCTCTTACTCTGAAAAAAATAAATAAAGCAATTGAACTAGAAGTGATCTCTAGGGTGACTTAGAGCTTTAATATTCTATGACTCGGCAATTGCTTGGGAACTATGTACACTCTCCTAAGGAAGAAAACAAACAAAAAAGCTAAAAGTTCTCAGGAACACTTGAATTAAAAACCATATGAACAAAAACACTTAGAAATTCAAATCAGGAAACCATTAACAGGGATGAGGTAAGCTAAAAATTTGCCTATATAATTTTTTATGGTGAAAAAAAAATCAGTCTTCTGAAGAGATGTTTATTTCATAGTGAATGAGAAAAAAAGGGGGAACTTTTTGTTACTTTCAATTCATGAATACATTATTAATTGATGTACTGTACAGTAAAAATCTCAAGTGTATTGGAGCCCTGCAGGAAACTCTCCTGGCATGATGAAGACAAGTTGACTGCCCTGCATTTTCTGTCTAATACTTATTAAGAAATGAAAGACCTCTTCACTTCTGCTCAGTAATATCCTAAGTGAATCAGAGAATTTCCAAGCTGGAAGGGACCTTGGAAGTCATCTAATCCTTCCCCTTATTTGATAGATGAGGGAACTGAGGGGAAAGGACTTGTTTATTGTCATACCATGAGTCAGAGACAGAGCAAGTTCTTGTACCTCTGTGACCCTGCTGTTGCTGCTTAAATAAAAACTCTCAACTCCCTGCTCATTCTTGACGTTTCCATTCCTTTAGTAAACGGCAAGAGCTTCTCTCATCCAAAGTCCTCCAACGAAGATTTTTCTGACTAATATTTTATTTATACGTGTTTGCAGTTTTTAATGTAATTTGCTGACTTAAGCAGGATAGTGTGGAGAAAAATCAAAGATTAAATCAACATTTTCTCTTTTGAAGAGATGTTAACCCTTAAAAAATAAGTTCTTATATGTGGGTTATAAAGGTATTTTCTGACTTTTCCATTAGGGATATTGAAAGATTCTCTTCCAATAGAAATAATGAAGTGACAATTTCTGGTTAATCCCTGGTGGATAAGGGAAAAGGCTAGGAAACAAAATAGGTCTTCAGTGAGGAAAAGCAATATTTGCAGAAGTGGGTGATGGTGTGTGATTCTAGAACAATATACTCCCTCTGGTTTGTATGTTTTCCAAACTATTTGCTACTATCAGAATTTAGAGTCCTGTATCCCATTCTCTCAGGGTCCCATTGGTGACTAGAGATAAAATTCATAAATTAGTCTGAGGGTAGTCCTTCATTGCTACACATTTTATCCTTCCTTGATTAACTGACTATTCTACTTTCTATAGGGTTTATTCTGAACTTCTCTCCTTAGATCACCTACACCAGCATCTCTCATCTCCCTCTTAGAGGAAACTCATGTTTCCCTGAAAAAGTGAAGCCATCTGTCATAATCGCTCTTTCTTCCAAATTCCACATGTAATCTTCCCAACATCTTCCCTAGTGTCTCCTGTCCTTAAAACTTTGACTTGATTCTGCCTTCTCTTCAAGCTATCATCCTATATCTTTCTTACCTTTCACAGCCAAACTTCTATAACAAGATGAACATATGGCCTTTATTTTCTCACCTTTTTCAATCTGCCTTCTATCCCCACCACTTGACTGAAACTGTTGTATCCAGGGTTATGAGTGACCACTTTGTTCACAGATGCCCAAAGGATCCATTTGAACTCTGGTGACCCACTTATGTACAAACCATACAACTAAAGGTAAGTTTAAAACTGCCAAACATTTAACTAACAGACCATATAACTAAAGATAAGTTTATGGCTAAAGGTAAAAGAATAATAATACCATGATAATGGCTTGTCCTAGGATTCTTTCTATCTGAGCACCATCAGATAGATGAGAACAATGATAACAATGACAACATACATGCACATTAACATACATACATATGTATACATGCACACACAATTTACATTGCATTTTAAAGCTTATAAACCCTAACAATTCTTTATCCCATTTTCTCAGTACTGGAAAAAAAAAACAGCAATATTTGACTTTGTTATCAACGAAATTAAATGTTAATTAGAAAACATAATTCTGTTTCCTGAAATGGAAAAATGATAAATTTATGTCATTCTTTTAGGTTTTAAAAGCACTTTCCTCACAACAGTATTCTCAAGTTGATAGCATACACATTGTTTTCTTTATTTTACAAATATTACCTAATATTATTATTAATTTAAGGTTCTCAAAGTGATATATACATATATTACTTTCAATTGTATATGTGTATATACACACATATATGTGTATATATATGTATATGTATGTATGTGTGTATATAATCTTCACAATAGTCCTATGAAGTGATAGTGATACTGTCTTTATTTTATAGATAAAGTAATTGACACTCAGAAAGGTTAAACAAATGCCTGGTGTCAAATAACTAGTAAGTATCTGAAGCTGGTTTTAAATTCATCATGTTCTGACTCTAAGTGAAGCACACTTTCCCCCATGCCACCTAACTGACTGCAAATGGGAAATGAAACTAGGTTAGCTTGAGTGATTTGCTCGTGACTACACAGAGTCTAAGGGAAGGGTTGGAAAGGACTTCTTCTGATGCCAGCTCTAACACTCTTTTTGTTACATAACACAATCTCCTAATAAAGTAGAGGTAACTTTTATTTTATTATTTTATTATTTTTTATTTATTATTTTATTTTAGATGAGCAAACTAGAGCTAGAAGAGACATCAGATGAGCTCACAGATCCAGAGTAGTAAAATGATTTGATCATGGACATAGAGGTAGTAAGTGACAGATAAAGAACAGATATCTCAGTCCTCTGATTCCCAATTCATTGTACTATTCTTCTTTTTAGGGTCATTTTGAATAAAACACTGTGTAAACTATGTGTTTACACACACACACATATTTATATAGACATTTGTACAAATATATGTACAATATATTTATATATGAGTTGTTATTGTTATCATCATTTTATTCTTCTCATCTGTCTGATGGTGCTCATATAGAAAGGATTCTGGAACAAGTTACTATCATGCCATTATTAATTTGCCTGTAGTGTTAGATGAAGCATCACAGGGGTGGATAAAGATTTTTTCTTTGTGTTTATAAGTGGAAAAAAAAAGCATTGGGATGTAAACTCACCTCTTTTAGACTCAATGAAAGCATCTTTAGGGTGACTCCAAGGGGATAGTATATACTTCTTCCTGTCTCTGTAGGTGTTTGATTTATTTTACTAGGTCTCTATCTTTTGAGGGCTTTTAATTCCACGTAGTATGTAAGTAATGGCAGTTCTTTATGTCAATATCTTAAAAAAATATTGTTAACATTTTATGGGTCGATGTTAGGTCCAGTTGATTAGAAGCAATGGTTTTACCTGTAATAAAGCTTAGTTATTAGAAAAATTAAAGGATCTATTTGATGCTATATAGCCTTTTGAGAATTCTGGTAAATGCTATTTATCAATAAATAGAGAAATTTTGACCTGAGTAAACTCAATCATGTTGGCCATTTTCTTGGTGGGGTTAGGGATTAGAGGACTGATAGAAGATAAGTGTTGTGTATCAAGGCCCTAAAACTTGAGTAAATGATACACTTAACATAAAAGCAAATAGTTTTCAAAATGGATTTATGTGCATTGAAAAAGATTTTGTTTGTCCCATAAATCTCCTGTAGATTTCAAAGAAGAGGAATGTCACAAAAAGTGTTGGTGAGACAAAAAAGATGACCAGTTATAATAATAATAATAATAATAATAATAATGTTATCATCATGCATATATGCATGTATGGGTATGAGCATATATGTGGCTATACTGTCCATGCATGTATAAATTTGTATATATACACACAAAGATATACACACAAATGTGTGTGTATATATATGGGTAGATATGTACATATGTGTGTGTGTGTGTATGTGTGTATAAAAAATCATGTTGGAAAACATTTGCAGATCTGAGTACTTAATAGAGAGAATTGAGGGGTAGTGTAGAGCTGAGTACATTTTGATTTTGAGTTGCTTATTTACAAGGAGAAACCATGGCTTAGTACACAATATAAATTGTGATGAAAAGTTATCCTCTGCACAGTGTGATATGTGATATTTTATGTGTGTTTTTGCTATAATTCATGATTGGTCCATTTCAAATGTCAACATTAAAATACGTATTTGGGCAGAAGCACATGTAAATAATGAACAACCATGCTCTCATCCCTCCAAAATACACATTAATTACAAACAAGGCCTGCTTGCTTAAATCTCTCTATATAGTGATAGTAAATTCTGGTATTTAAAGCCTATTTTTCTTATGGCTAAATCCCAACATTTTTTATTCAGAAAAATAAATTAATCAGAATTGATATAATGCATTTGGATATTTTGAAAACCATGGAGCCCCAAAGTGAACTGATATTAGTGGACACCATAGGGATCAATTTTGCCACTGAAATATAGGATATAAATTATATGTAACACACTAAATGTTATAAGCATGTATCCCTAAAATCTGTTTTAGATTATCAGTTCTATTTTTCAGGAATTTCAATTTCTTTCTTCAATTTCATCATCCAGAATTTACATGTATTTACATGCATATACCCACTGATATTGTTTAGATAGATAGATAGATAGATAGATAGATAGATAGATAGATAGATAGATAGATAGATAGATAGATAGTGTTAGAGTTAGGAAGGCCAGACATAAAATCTTGCTTCAGATGCTTATATCCTGTGTGACCATGGGGAAGTCACTTTATGTCTTTGGGCCTCAGTGCCTTCATTTGTAAAATAAGGAGGGTGGACACAGGATTCTAATAAGCCTCTACCAGCTCTAATTCTGTGATCCTATGAAAAAAGTAAGAGAACATAAACAGAAAATACTCATAGTATCTAAAAACCTGCCTTCCAATCCCAGGTTTTTATTCCAATCTCTTTCCAATCTTTGGGTCTGCAACACAATGCAAAAAGGACTTAGGGAGTTTTAAAGTCTCTTGATTAGACCTTAATCCTCCCTAACACAGTACAAAGAGGCTATCATTTGGTCACAGAGTGTAATAGGGAATTTTGCTCTGGTGGTACATATCAGGATTCTAAGCATAAGGTATAGATTACCATGGCAACCTGGGATGTTCCCCATGATGATTCCAAACAGCTCTACTGCTTACCTCCAGCTTCAGGTAGCCTTGACTTGCCACCACTTCAACTGGAAATACTAGGAATCTAGTGGACCATCTGCTACTATGGATAGATATGTTATTGTCTCCAAAGACCTTTGGGAGGATGTGCTTCCAGAGGACAAGTCACTTAATACGTAGAATTTTTTTTTTCTTATCCCTCTTCCTCTCCTCCTTTTTTATGCACTGTCTATTCTCCCCTTCAGTCTTCCTGCCCCTTCTTGGTCTCCTCTACATAAAATTCTGTCAGTGACATCATTATCTGCTGAAACACATTTAGAATTCTGGAAATTGTTGTTTCTAAAAACAAACAAATAAATAAATAAAATGGGCGACCTGGAACACAGTAGCACCCCTTGTATATAAATTGAAGCTAATAAAAACCATTATACTGTCTAAATAGGAACTATGTTTAAGATTATAAAGTTTTATAAAAAGGTAAATACTGTTGAAATAATTTATTTTTCCTAAATCCCCCTCTCCTCAACAAATACTTTGTGATACCAAATATATTCTAAGTACTATGGAAAATATAAACATGAATAAAATGTAGTTCAATCACATGGCAAATTTATAGTTTAAGAGAGTGGATAAGGGAATAAGTACAATATGAAATAAAGAAGGCCAGATACAATTTATCGGTTTCACAGATTATGCAAAGTTCAGAAGGATAGATTCCACATGACATGATGATTAGGGTCCAAAACCTAAATGACAGATGACTCTAATAAGGTGAAATTTAGTGAGAATAAATTTAAAATTCTGTAGTTTCGTTTCAACTTCATGCATACAAGATAAGGAGTTGGAGAGGGTGGAGCTATATAACTCTTGGTATGAACAAAAGATGTGCATATTATACCAAACTGTAGTTCAATATAAGTGAGCAGTATGCTAGGGTAGTTAAAAAGATCAATAAGCTCTTAGGTTGTAATGAGATGTTTAGTATACAAAATAAGGAATGTGAATATCTATACTGTGCTCTGGTTAGACTCAACTTGAGTATTTTCTGAAATTTTGAGTACTAGATTTTTGGAAGGACTTTTACAAACTAAAGAATGTCCAGAGATGATCACCAGTATGTTGAAGTGACCAGAGAAAGTGCTACATAAGCATCTGTTCAATTAAGTGATGTGCACACTGAAATGAATGCATAGTAGGGGCATGATATCTGTCTCATGCATTTTTGAGCACTTGTCAGATGGAAAATGTATGAGACTCATTCTGCTTGGCTCCAGAGGGCAGAACTAGAATCAAAATAGTCAAATTACAGAAGAATGGATTCAGGCTTGATTTGTGGGGGTTGGAGGTGGGGTGTTCTAATGATTAGGTATGTCCTAAAGACGAATGATTGGCCTTGGGTGGTAGTTCCTTACCAGCACTAAAGGCCATCAAGGGATGACTAGATGACTCTTTATTGAGTAATTTATTAAAGGTATGCTAGTCAGGCAAAAATTGAGCTGATTAAAATCTTAGGTCTCTTCCCATGTTGAGAGTCTGTGCAATACATATACTATACTATGGAAAACCACAAGTCAGTGAGATTACTTTGATCTAGGAAATCACAGAAGGCTTCAGGAAGGTGATACCCTCTGAGTTAAGCCTCGAAGTATGAAAAGATTTTCAACTTATCAAGATCAAGGAGGACATTCCATCCATAAGGAATACTATGACCTAGAATGTGGTATGTCTTGATAGTAGCTAAATAAATTAATACTAATGATATTGTATAATGCACTAAATAGGACTTATGGTTTATATGGAGGTTTATATATGGATTTCCTCAGAGATCTAATCCAATTCAACCCAACAAATATTTATTAAATATAGAGTATCTAGTGCCTCAGTGGATAGAGTACTGAACTCAGAGTCAGGAAGACCTGATTTCATGTCTAGCCTTAGCAGCTTATTGTTATGTAACCCTGGACAAGTAACTTAATGTCTTTCTGCCTCAACCTACTCATCTGTAAATAGAGGGCATTAATAGTAGAACCAAATGATGAAAAAAAACAATAAACTCAATGTGGTTATGAGGATCAAATGAAATAATATTTGTAAAAACACTTGGAAAACCTTAAAGTATTATATAAACACTGGCTGTTATTATCTATTATTGCCTTGGGTATAGCTAAATAAATGAACAAACACCTTTTGTTATGTAGTACTCTAAAGCGGATTTATGACTCTGGTGTCCAATGCAACCAACCAAACATTTACTAATGACCTTCTATGGACAAGGCTCCATGTTAGGTGCTGGAAATACAAAGACAAGAAATAATCATCTCTGCCCTAGAGGAGTTTACATTCTCTTAGAGAGGTATTATGTAATAGATGAATAGATAAGCATATTTGAGGATGGATGAAGCATTGATAACTGGAGGGAAGGGATCAGGAAACTGTTGAAAGAGGCAAGAAATCTGGAAGTTCAGAGGGATTCTAAGAGATAGAGGGAAGGGAGAAGTATATTTCAGGCCTTCCCCAAAGTGTATGAGATAGAATGGCAAGTTCAGAAAATAATGACAGTATAGTTGGAACACAGAGTGAGTATAAGGGGAAAGAATTAAAATAAGCCTGAAAAGGTAGGCAGAAGTTAGATTAGAGGCAGGAAATTGGAAGCCAGGAGAGTAAGTAGGTGGCTATTGCCAGTCTCTAATCTGTCTTCACATAGTACATGTCTGACCATGTCACTTCCCTGCCCAAGAAACTGCAATGGTGTCCTCTCAACTCTAAGATAAAATACCAATCCCTCAGGTTGGCTCTTAAAAGCCTTCAAAATAGAATTCCTACCTACTTTTCTAGACTTGTTTTGCCTTTTCCCCTTCACTCACTGTATGTTCCAATCAAACTGTTGGCCTACCAGTGGAAGATGGGTAGTTGGTGATTCAGGCTTGGAACTCAGTAGAAAGACTAGGGTGGGATTTTTAGATCAGAGAATCATCTGCATAGAAACATTTATAGGCTTCATGGTAACTGATAAATGTATCAAATGACAGTATATACAGAGAGAAGAGGATTCAAGAAATCCACCTTTAAAAACATCCACAATTAAGGGGTGTGATATGGATGATAATCCAGCAGAGAAGTATAAAAAGCAACGGTTAGGCAAATAGTAATCAGAAGAGAAGAGCGCTAAGGAAATCCCAGAGAGGAAAACATATCTAGAAAAGGTATTTGCTCAATGGCATATGACATGGCATAGGGTGTATGAGGTGTTAAGGGAGGAAGGGCACCACTGACGTGAGGGCTTGCTGGGCAGTTTTCAAGCCTGCTCATCCACCTTTGGTATCTGACTGGTCAGCCAGCTCTTACCTGTGGCTCCAATAAGCTGTAGCATGTGCAGCAGCTGCACCATGGTAAAACCATTTCAGTAGATGGGCTAAACGAGGTTGAGGGTAACTAATAGGCCTCAGACCCATCTGTGATTTAGGGGGATGTCTACCCTGAGCATGTAAGGACTGCCGCCAGTGGAATGAGTGAATGAGAATAACTTGTTCCAATAAGTATAAAGGGGGCTGAGGCATGCACTGTGAGGTGCTTAGAGCTTGTTCAGACATCTAAGATGCCAAAGTCATCCACTGTATACTGGGCCATCACCAGTTGTCCTGACTTCTGTTTTGCCACTGGACTTCGATGACTGGAATAAAGAGAGAGGCTGATGAATTTGTGCAACTCAGCTTCACTTAAATCCAATTCACATCCAGTTCAAGACATCACCCATGATGTTACTGGTCCTCTTTGGAAACAAAGGGCAGACAAACAACAACACAGTGTTAAGGTCAAGAAGGATGGAGTCTGAATACAATCTCTACAGCTGTGATGAGAAGATCAGTGGAGACCTCGGAGAGGATCGTTTCAGTTGATTGCTGTGATTGCGAGTCATGTGGTAAGAGGGAGGAAAACAAATGGGAAGAGAGGTAGTACGTCACTTCTGTGAGGCGGAGTGTAAAATGAGGGAAATACATGAGTTACACAGCAATTCTAAGATTCTACAATTATATGGTTTTCCTTTGGTTGGCCAGCCAGTCAACAAACCCAACTCCTATATGTCATACACTATGCTGTGTTGCTGTACAAAAAAAAAGCAAAAGGCAGGCCCTGCTTTCCAGGTGCTCACAGTCTAATAGAGGAGACAAGACATAAACAATTATGTACAAACAAGATATATGGATATATATGTATATGTATATGTATATGTAGACACAAACACACACACACATACACACCTATATATGTATGTATATAATTGGAGATAAGCAACAGAGGGAAGCAACTAACATTAAGGGGGATCAAGAATCATTTTGACTATTATAAATACCTAAATTAACTACAAAGGACCTATGAAGAAAGATGTTATCTGCATCTAGAGAAAGAATTAAATAAAAGTATGTATGGAATGATTTTACATAAATGTAAAATAAATAAATGTAAAATGTAAATAAATAAAAGTATATATAGAATGATTTTACGTACATATGTGTGTTACACACATATACATACATACATACATACATACATACATACATACATACATATTTGTGTCTCATGGTACCCATCTCCAGTGCAGGGAGGGGTAAGAAGAAAAAAAGGAAAAAAAAAGAAAATTACATGGTAACTTTATTTTATATTTAAAAGGAATAACAAGTTGTACATAATAGATTTAGAGTTTCATGTGCTATCATATTTTTTTCTATTCTACTATGTTATGGAAATGCTTGTTTTATTTATTAAGTTCAGAATAAAATAAATAAAAAGAAAGGTTTCTTGCAGATAATGAGATTTTAGCTGGGATTTCAATGATTTCTCACCATTAAAGACAAAATAAAAAACCAAATACCTTTATTTTAAAAGTTGTCTAATACCATGATTGTCATGATAAGGAAATATCACTAAAACAAAAGAAGTCTTAACATACTAACCATTGAATCAATTCATTTCAATCTCGCTAGTGTCAAATGTGAGGCACATTTCGCTGTAGGCCAGTATAATAACTAATACTGATATTTCCCAGAAATGAAATGTGGCAGAAAATCCAATGGAGTTCTCAATAAACCCAATTCTCATTCATTTAGCTAAATACAGCATACCTTTTTTTTTTTTTTTAGGCAGTTGGGGTTAAGTGACTTGCCCAGGGTCACACAGCTAGTAAGTATGAAGTGTTTGTGTCTGAGGCCGGATTTGAACTCAGGTACTCCTGACTTCAGGGCCAGTCCTCTATCCACTGCACCACCTAGCTGCCCCTCAGCATACTCTTACAAGGTATTTTGCTAATAGGAGATCCCTCCTTCACCTATGTAGTACTACATGGATAGGAGTTGGGGCAACCACTCCATTCCACTCATCTTTTCAAAGGTCACTCTAGGGTCATTTTCTATTTTTTTTTCTTTTTTTTACTTTTTAAATTAAATTTATTTATTTATTTATTTTTAGTTTTCAACATTCACTTTTATAAGATTTTGAGTTCTAAATGTTCCTCCTCCCTCCTTTCCCCCCTTCCCAAGATGGCATGCAATTTGATATAGGCTATATATGTACAGTGACATTAAAAATATTTCCACATTAGTCATGTTGTGAAAAAAGAATTAGAACAACAGTAAAAAACTATGGGAAAGAAAAAAAAAAGTGAAAATAGTATGCTTCCATTTGCCTTCAGACTCCAAAATTCTTTCTCTGGATGTGGATAGCATTTTCCATCATGAGTCTTCTGGAATTGTCTTAGATCATTACATTACTGAAAAGAGCTAAGTCTGTCAAAGTTGATCATTATACGATGTTGCTATTACTGTGTACGATGTTATCCTGGTTCTGCTGACTTCATTCAGCATCAGTCCATGCAAATCTTTCCAGGTTTTCCTGAAATCCTTCTATCAATTTCTTTTTGGGGTGGGTGGTCTTCAGGAATTTGATAAGTCTTGCCATTGAGTTTTACAGAAATCAAGGACTAGGGTCGTCCTCTCTCTGCAACACACATTCTTCCTGTCCTGTTTCTCCCATACATGCATTGCCTTCTCACTTCTCAAAAGGGGTGATGAGGTAATACCACTTATACAGTAAAAACTCTAATGGACTAGGCATTCTCCTAGTTTCTGTCATATGCTTGCAATAACATGGTCTCCTCCAATTCCTCCATAGGAACAGATTTGTACATCTTGTGGCCTCTTAAGAAAACCAGTACTGCCTTTTGTCTAATTGTTCCCTAAATAAAATGATGATATGGATTAAAAAAAAAACCTGAAAAAATGAAACTATTCCCTTTAAAGTTACTACCCATCTCTTAGTTGTCAAATCCAATAGGCTTTTCTTTTCTTTTTATTTATTTTTTATGGTAATTTTTATTTATTTTTTTGTTTTCAACATTCACTTCCACAAGATTTTGAGTTCCAAATTTTCACCCCATCTTGCTCCTCCCCCCACCCCAAGATGGCATGCATTCTGAATACCCCTTCCCCTAGTCTGCCTTCCCTTCTATCTCTCCCCCCCCCTTATCCACTTCCCCTTCAATTTTCCTGTAGGGCAGGATAGATTTCTGTACCCCATTTCCTCTATTTCTTATTTCCTAAAAACATTTTTTTAAACATGTAATTTTAAAACTTTGGGTTCCAAATTTTCTCCCTTCCTCCCTCCCCACCCACCCTCATTGATAAGGCAAGCAACTAAATATAGGTTATATATGTGCAGTTATGCAAAACACTTCCTTAGTAGACATGCTGTGAAAAACTAACTCTATTTCCCTTAATCCTATCCCACCCCCCATTTATTCTATTCTTTCTTTTCACCCTGACCCTCCTCAGAAATACTTGCTTCTGATTACCCCCTTTTCCAATCTGCCCTCCTCTCTATCATCCCCCTACTCCCTTCTCTGCCCCCCCCATTTTCCTGTAGGGTAAGACAGATTTCCATACCCAATTGAGTGTGTATGTTATTCCCTCCTTATGTCAGATCCTATGAGAATAAGATTCACTCATTCCCTCTCACCTTCCCCCATTTCCCCTCCACTGCAAGAGCCTTTTCTTTTCTGTTATTTTTTGTGAGATAATTTACCCCATTCTACCTCTCCCTTTCTCCTTCTCCTAGTATATTCCTCTCTCACCCCTTAATTTTATTCTCCAGATATGACCTTTCATTTTCAACTCACCCTGTGCCCTCTATCTATCTATCTATATCTATATCTGTATCTATATATATGTACATATAATTTTTCCCCTCCAACTACCCTAATACTGATGAAGGTCTCATGAATTACAAATATCATCTTTCCATGCAGGAATGTAAACAGTTCAACCATAATAAGTCTGTTATGATTTTCTCTTTCCTGCTTACTTCTTCATGTTCCACTTGAGTCTTGTATTTGAAAATCAAATTTTCTATTCAACTGTGGGCTTTCCATCAAGAATGCTTGAAAGTCCTCTATTTCACTGAATGAGCATTTTTTTCTCCTGTAGGATTATACTCAGTTTTGCTGGGTAGGTGATTCTTGGTTGTAATCCTATCTCCTTTGCCCTCTGGAATATCATACTCCATGACCGCCAGACCCTTAATGTAGAAGCAGCTAAATCTTGTGTTATCCTGATTGTGTTTCCACAATACTTGAATTGTTTCTTTCTGGCTGCTTGTAATATTTTCTCCTTGACCTGGGAACTCTGGAATTTGGCTACAATATTCCTAGGAGTTTTCCTTTGGGGATCTCTTTCTCGAGGAGATTGGTAGATTCTTTCAATTTCTATTTTGCCCTCTGGTTCTAAAATATCAGGGCAATTTTCCTGGATAATTTCTTGAAAGATGATGTCTAGGCTCTTTTTTTGATCATGGCTTTCAGATAGTTCAGTAATTTTTAAATTCTCTCTCCTGGATCTATTTTCCAAGTCAGTTGTTTTTCCAATGAGATATTTCATATTGTTTTCTAATTTTTCATTCTTTTGGATTTGTTTTATAGTGTCCTGATTTCTTATAAAGTCACTAGCTTCCAATTGCTCTATTCTAATTTTTAAGGAAGTATTTTCTTCAGTAATCTTTTGGACTTCCTTTTCCATTTGTCGAATTCTGCTTTTTAGGGCATTCTTCTCCTCATTGGCTTTTTGGACCTCTTTTGCCATTTGGGTTAGGCTATTTTTTAAGGTGTTATTTTCTTCAGTATTTTTTGGGTCTCCTTTAGCAAGCTGTTGACTTGTTTATCATGATTTTCTTGCAAAACTCTCAGTTTTTCCTCTACTTCTCTTACTTGCTTCTCAAAATCCCTTTTGAGCTCTTCCAAGGCCTGGGACTGATTCATATTCTTCTTGGAGGCTTTGGATGTAGGAGCTTTGGCTTTGTTGTCTTCTTCTGGTTGTATGTTTTGATCTTCTTTGTCACCAAAGTAAGATAATACAGTTTGACTCTCCTTTGTGCTGCTTACTCATGATCCTGGCCAATTACTTGAGTTTTAAACTCTTTGTTAAGGTAAAAGTCTGCTTCCAATGCAAAGAGTGTACTGTCCCAAGCTTCAGGGGTTTGTACAGCTCTTTTCAGAGGTACTTCCAGGGACCTGAAAATTTTCAGTTCTTCCAAGGTGCTATGATAAGGGGCAAGGTGTTTCCTCTTCACTGCCACAACAAGCTCCACCATGCCAGGGCTCCTCCTCACCCCAGGACTGCCCCTCAGAACTGTGACCCAGATCCAAGCACTGGTAAAGCAAGAGATTCCTGCCTCACCACTGGCAAAGAGATCCCTGCAATCCCCCTCTGATCAGCCACTAGATTCCCTCTCAGTCTGTGGGCCGGAAGCTTAGGAAATAGCCTCGGCCCCGGGGTTGGCTGAGACCTAGCTCCTTCTCTCACCACAGTCACAGACTTTTCCCACTGACCTTCTAAGTTGTCTTTGGTGTTTGTGGGTTGAGAAGCCTGGAAACTGCCAAAGCTGTCCGTGGTTCAGCCCTCTGAGGCCTGCTCCAGGTTCGCTGCAGCATGCAAGCCCATGCCAAACTGCTCTCCTCTTCTCACCCAGCACGATATACCTTTCTGATCAACCATCCAGGCTGTCTTTGGCTGGTAATCTGTTTCACTCTTTTTGTGGGTTCTGCTGCTTTATAATTTGTTGAGAGTCATTTTTTATAGGTATTTGGAGGGGTTTGAGAGAGAGCTCAAGCAAGTCACTGCTTTCCTTCCACCATCTTGACTCTGCCCCTCCCCCCCAGGGTCATTTTCAAGAGTCACTTAGCAGGAGCTTCTCCATTCTGAGACCTTTAAGATGCAGAGCTCATTAACAGGTCTGATCGGCCAGGAAAGAGATTCTACAAAGGGATTTTTATTATCTCTTTTGTAAGAGCTCAACTATAAGTTCATTTCTGTGTTCATTATTGCTTTAAATAACACTTTTTTCTGTATTCAATGTTTTTGTTATTGATCTGTTTCTCTGAGCCATATGAGAACTGAAATGTTGAGGAATATAAATGGCACAGTAGGCAGAATACTAGATTCAGAGTTAATAAGATGAGATCCAATCTCATTGGTAAAAAGAAGGGGGTTGTACTTAATGATCTGTAAGGTCTCTTCTTGCGCTTTGCTTCTTTGTCTCCATCTTTCTTTTTTTCTCTTTTTTTTTGCTTCATTGAGTATTTTATATTTCCCCAGTCACATGTAAAAACAATTTTTAATATTCATTTTTAAAACTTTGAGTTCTAAATTATCTCCCTTCCTCCTTCCTCAGCCTCCCTCATTGAAAAGGTAAGCAATTCAATGTAAGTTATATATGTGTGGTCATGCAAAATATATCCATAATAGTCATGTTGTAAAAGAAAATATAGCCAAAAAAACCTCAAGAAAACTAAAGAAAAAAAATGCTTCAGTTTGTATTCAGACACCATCAGTTCTTTCTCTGGGTATGGAAAACTTTTTTCATCCTAAGTCCTTCAGAGTTGTCTTGGGTCATTGTATTGCTCAGAATAGCTAAGTCATTCACAGCCGATCATCTTTCAATAATATTGTTATTACTTTGTTTACAATACATTTCACTTTGCATCAGCCCATGCAAGTCTTTCTAGGTTTTTATGAGAGCATCTTGCTCATTATTTCTTATAGTACAATTGTATTCCATCATAATCACATACCCCAAGTTGTTCAGCCATTCCCCAGTTGATGGGCAACATGAAAGTTTTAATTCTTTTCCCCCAGAAAAGAGCTCACACACACACACACACACACACACATATACATACACACATATTATATGTATATTTTATATATATGTATATATGTATATGTGTATATTCATTTATATATATATAAATATTTGTACATATAGGTCCTTTTCATTTTGTTTTTATCTCTTTTGGGATACAGACCTAGTAATGGTACTGCTAGTTCAAAGGGTATGCATGGTTTTATAGCCCTTTGGGAATAGTTCCAAATTCCTCTACAGAATGGTTTAATCAGGTCACAACTCCACCAACTGTGCATTAATGTCTCATTTTTCCTCCATCCCTTCCAACATTTGTCATTTACCTTTTCTGTCCTATTAAATAATCTAATAGGTATGAGGTAGTACTTCAGAATTATTTAATTTGCATTTTTCCAATCAATAATGAGTTAGACTACTTTTTCATATGTCTGTAGATAGCTTTGCTTACATCATCTTAAAATTGTTCACATCTTTTGATCATTTATCAATTGGGGAGTTACTCTTATTTTTATAAATTTGACTTAGTCTTCTATATGTTTGAGAAATGAGGTCTTTTCAGAGAAACTTGCTTCAAATTTTTTTTTTCACAATTACTTTTGCTTTCTGTATTTCCCTGCATCCTATTCCCTCATCCTATTTATTCTCTTCTTTCTCTCCTTTCACCCTGTCCCCCTCAAAAGTGTTTTGCTTCTGACTACACCCTCCCCCAACCTGCTCTCCCTTCTATTACCCCTCCCTTCCCTTATCCCCTTCACCTCCTACTTTCCTGTAGGGTAGGATAGATTTCTATACCCAATTGAGTCGGTCTATTATTCCATTTTGAACCAATTCTGATGAGAGAAAGGTTCCCTCACTCCCTGTCATCTCTTCCTTCTTCCCCTCAACTGTAAAAGCTTTTTCTTGCTTCTTTTATGTGAGATAATTTACCTCATTCTACTTCCCCCTTTCTTTTTCTCGAAGGACATTCCTCTTTCACCCTTTAACTTTAATTTTTAGATATCATCCCTTCAAATTAAACTGACACCTGTGCCCTCTGTCTATATACACTCCTTCTAACTACCCTAAGAATGAGAAAGGTTTTAAGAGTTACAAATATCATCTTCTCATGTAGGAATGTAAACAGTTAAACCTTATTAAGTCCCCTATGATTTCCCTTTTCTTTTTACCTTTTTATGCTTCTCATGATTCTTGTATTTGAAAGTCATATTTTCTATTCAGCTTTGGTCTTTTCATCAAAAATGCTTGGAAGTCCTCCATCTCATTGAATGTCTATTTTTCCCTTGAAGGATTTTACTCAGTTTTGCCTGGTTGTTGATTCTTAGTTGTAATCCTAGCTTTTTTGCCCTCCAGAAAAAAAATATTCTAATTCCTCCAATCCTTTAATGTAGAAGCTGCTAATCTTGTCTTAGCCTGACTATGGCCTCACCATACTTGAATTGTTTCTTTCTGATTGCTTGCAATATTTATTTTCTTCCTGATTTGGGTACTCTGGAATTTGGCTATAATACTCCTGGCAGTTCTCATTTGGGTATCACCTTTAGGTAGATTCTGTCAATTTCTATTTAATCTCTGGTTCTAGAATATCTGGACAGTTTTCCTTGATGATTTCTTGAAAGATTATGTCTAAGCTCTTTTTCTGATCATGGCTTTCAGGTAGCCCAATAATTTTTAAATTATATCTCTTGGATCTATTTTCTAGGTCAGATTTATTTCCAATGTCTTTCATTCTTTTGGTTTTGTTTTATTGTTTCTTGATTTCTCATAAAGTCATTAGCTTCCATTTGCTCCATTCTAATTTTCAAGGAATTCTTTTTTTCAGTGAGCTTTTGAATCTCCTTTTCCATTTGGACAATTCTACTTTTTAAGGCATTTTCTCCTCATTGACTTTTTGTACCTTTTTTTTACCATTTGCCCTAATCTGTTTTTTAAGGTGTTATTTTTTTCAGTATTTTTTGTGTCTCTTTTACCAAGCTATTGACTTGTTTTTCATGATTTTCTTGCATCATTCTCATTTATCTTCCCAATTTTTCCTCTACCTCTCTTACGTGATTTTCAGAATCTTTTTTGAGCTCTTCCATGGCCTGAGGTCAATTCAGATTTTTCTTGGAGGCTTTGGACGTAGGAGCTTTGACTTTGTTGTCTTCTTCTGAGTGAGTGTTTTAATCTTCCTTGTCACTATAGTAACTTTGTATGGTCACAATTTTTTTCTGTTGCTCACATTCCCAGACTATTACTTGACTTTTAACTCTTTGTTAATATGGGGCTCTGCCTCCAAGCTTCAAATGTTTTGTGCAGCTGTTTTGAGAGACACTTCTAGGGACCTGTAAGTTTTTAGTTCTTCCAAGGTGGTTTGATCTAAGGAGAAGTATTTACTCCTCTCCTGGCCTGTGCTCTGATCTGTGAACAATGACAAGCACTCTTTTCTGCCCTGGAACTGTGAGGAGAGTCCCCCCTCCACTGCTGCCACAAGTTCTGATGTACTAGTGCTCCTCCTTCCCCTGGGACTGCCACCACGGACTGTACCCCAGATCCAAGTATGGCATCTCAGTGCTAGCAAAAAAAATCTCTGTAATTTCCTTTTGATTAGTTGTTTGACCCCCTTACCATCTCTTTGCTGAGAGCTCTGGAAACTGACGCTGCTGCTATTGCTGCCAATTCAATCACTCTCAAGTCTTATTTCTGGCTTGCTGTGGCTGGGATTGTGCTGGCATGGCCTGCACTGGACTGCGTTCCTCTCACCCTGGTGCAACAGACCTTTCCTGTTGACCTTCCAAGTTTTCTTCAGCTGGAAATTTGTCTCACTCCACCTTTTTGTGGGTTCTGCAGCTCTAGGATTTGTTTAGCCATTTTTAAAGGTATTCGGATGGGTTTGGGGAAGAGCTCAGGTGAGTCCCTCCATGTTGCCATGTTGGCTCCACCTCTCTCCATCTTTCAAAAACACAGAAGGCCAAGACACTTGGTGTCTTACTTCCATCACTAGAGTCTAAGGTACCAGACCTCTTGTCACCAAAACATTCTCAAGGAATAGCACTTGAGATTCTGATACAGAAAAGGAACCTAAAATATATCCCATGTGCAGGATACAGGGAGCAGTTCATGTACTCACATTTCAAAGTGCCATCTTCACAAGGAGCAAAGGAATGGCTTATAAAGGCTAATTCAGTCAGACTTTTGCTAATTGTTGCCCTTAATGACTCATACAAATGACAGAATCCTACATTGAGAGCAGGAAGGGATCCCATCATTTTCCAAATGAAGAATCTGATGCCTTCAGTGGTTAATAGACATAACCAAGGCCACACAGGTATTATATGGCCAGAATTTATAACTCCATCCTCCTTTGGTGCTGCCATGATGGGATCTTCCACCTCTGAGCCCATAATTTTACCAACTAAAGTTTTCTCATCTATAAAATGAAGTTCAGTCAGATGGTGTTTCATTATCTTCTGGATATTCTTCACCCCTTTTTTCATAACCCCCATGATTCAGTCACTGTTTAGGCCCTGTTTAGGCCCCTTTCTCTTTTATTTTACTTCATTCTCTCCTCTACACCCATCATATCCCTAACTCTCATGAGTTCCTTCATCTTTCCTTTTCTTCCAGTCCATCAACCCTATTCTGACCTCAGGTTTTTTCCTTATCAATGTTTTAATTAGCTAGTTCATATATTCATTGCCCTCTAACCTTGAATCTCTTTCCTTCTTTTCAAATCATGACTTATGCCTTACCAAGTCTCAATACTTGGCTACTCCTACCTCATCTAAACTTCTAAAATTTCAAGTTTATATAGTAGGTTCATAATATATATTTGTTGTAGGTATGAATGAATATTTATATGTTCCTATGTAATATATACAATATTAATGCAAGCCCTTTGGGGATGGAGGATATTAGCAAGTGAGAGAAGGTAATATCAGGAAAAACTCCCTTAGAAGGTATCACTTGAACTAATTCTTGAAGGAAAAATGACATTTGGAGAGGTGGAAGTGAATTGTCAGTGTTTTCTAGAGCTTATAAAAGCATGGAGATGGGAAATGTAACTTCATGTACATGAAATAGCATGTTGGCCATTATGGCAGTGTCATACAGAATGCGGTAAAAAAATAATATGTAAGAAGATTATAAAAAGTAGAAATGAGCAGGTTGTAAAGAGACTTAAATGTCAAACAGAGAAGCTATAGGAAGTCACAGGAGTTAAATGAACAATAGGCATGTCACAGACAGACCTAAGTTTTCAGGGATATCATTTTGGTGGTTTATGGGGAGCAGATTGAGGTGCAACAATCTTGAGCTAGGAAGACCAGAAGGAAACCATTGCAAGAATCGAGGGGAAAGATAATAAGATCGAACTAGGATGGTGGCTCTATGAGTAAAAAGGGGGGTATATGTGATAGATGTGGTCATAATGGAAAGGGTACTATTTAGCAACTGATTGGATATGTGGAGTGAGTGAGATTGAGAAGCCAAGGATGACAAGGTTTTGAAAAACTAAATTAAAAACAAATACTTTACATTAATGAGCTCAAAGAACCAAGAAATGGAATTTTATGATTAAGTTTCATTAATCCTATGTATCAATAGCTTGTGTACCATATTTATGGCAAGGTAACTATGGGGAATCTTTTACTAGTGATTTCCTAATACTAACCATGGGGAAAAAACCATGGTGACATAGTGGAATAAGAGAATTTCAGAGAGAAGAAGGCCCGCTCCATCTATGCCAAAAGCATGTGGAACAAAGTGAAAATATACTTCCAATGAAAAATGCATGTTTCAAAGATGAGTAGCTGGAACAGTCAACATTGTAACTGGTTACAATCGAACACTAATTATCTTAAATCAGCAAGTGGTCCACAGGTATTTCAAATCTGGGCTATTTAATCCCAAAGAGGGATGAAAAACACTATTTTTGATAAAAACAAACAAACAAACAAATATAAAAGAATTTGATTGAGATTGTATTCTGCTAATTATGCATTGCAGGAACATAGATATCTACTCCTTCAACTGTCTAGACTTGGTCAGGATAATTTATCCTTTGGGAAGTTGTCATTTCCTAATAATTAATTATATGTGTAGGGGCTATTTTCTTAGTTTTATTTAACTGAATAAATATTGTCTGGTCATTTATGTAACAGACAATATTTATTAAGCATTGTTAAAATGTAAATCACTGTGTTGGGTGCTGCCGAGGGGATGGAGGGATTGGAAATTTTAGTGTAGCCCCTTGCTCTCAAGGACTTTGAAATCTATTAAATGAAATAGTATAAATACATAAATATATGTGTGTATACATTTGTATATAAATATAGGTGTATAAATGGTGATAAAATATTATTAGAATATGACAATTGCACAAGTGCTTTACTAAAGTCCTATTATGAAGCCTCATTAAAATATGTAAATGAACCCTTATTCTTTATTCATCACTATGAGGCTGGCTATTATGTTATGACTTTTTTTTTCTAGTTACAGACTCAGGAATACATCTCTCTCTCTCTGTGTATGTGTATATGTGTGTGTGTATGTGTATATGTGTGTGTGTGTGTGTGTGTGTGTGTGTGTGTGTGTGTGTTTGGGAATAGAGACATGGGCAACATCTACATTCATTGAGACAATATCCACTGATGAAATAATTGACTATTGAAGTGTTGAAATAGGTACATGAATACAAAGTTTTGAGACAATTGCAATAGCCCTCTAATTGATGTGACTGCCCCAAGACTTTCTTCCTTATAATCCATGCTCCACATAGTTACTAAAATAAGTTTCCTAAAGTGCAGGTAAACACCACACAAACACATCCTCAATAAGCTCCATGGATCCAAATTACCTCCAGGATCCTTTTGTTAACATTGTAAATTCTTTAGATGCCAGCGTCTTCTAACATTTCTAGTCTTCTTACACTTTATTCCAAGCACTTTATGATTCAGCTACACTGACTTCTTTGCTGCTATTTACACATAAGACTTGACTTCCTGACTCCATGTCTCGACTGTGTCTATATCCCATGTCTGGAATGGTTTTCCTCCAGGGATGTGCTCGTAAATGTTTAACAATCAGGCTCTCTGGGAGACAGAGGGAATTCATTCACACACACACATACACACTTTTATGCTCAATTAATACATTCTTAAATACTGACAATCAACAGAACAATACATCAAGCCCTCATTTGTAGCACTTGCCAATTTCCAAGGTATACTCACATTGAAAATTTAACAATCAACTCTCCCAAGATTGTTTAGAACTGCCTTCATCACACCTTTTCCTAGTCTCTTCTTATAGCTTTTAGAATCCTCATCCTTCTTCAAGACAGCTCAAATACCATTTTTTACATAAGGCTGTCCTAGATTCTCTCAAAATCCAGAGCTTTCTCCCTCTATTATTACCATCCAGATACTCTGTGTCTTATCTGTGCATATTTTTGTTTTTTAAAGTTTTTTTAAATTTCAATTCATTTATTTATTTTTAGTTTTGAACTATCACTTCTGTAAGCTTTTGAGTTTTAAATTTTCTCCCCCTCCCTTACTACCTCCCTCCCCAAGGAGACATGCAATCTGATGTAGGCTTTGCATATACATTCATATTAATCATATTTTCACATTAGTCATGTTGTAAAGAAGAATAAGAACCAATAGGAGGAACAAGAAAGAAGAAACAAAACAAAACAGAAGGAAAAAAAAGAGCAAATAGTATGTTTCAATCTGCATTCAAACTCCATAGTTCTTTCTCACGATGTGGATAGCATTTTTATCATGAAACTTTTGGAGATGTCTTAGATCCTTGCATTGTTGAGAAGAGCTGAATCTATCAAAGTTAGTCATCTCACAATGTGGCTGCTACTGTGTACAATGTTCTCCTGGTTCTGCTCACTTCACTCAGCATCAGTCCACTCAAGTCTTTCCAGGTCCTTCCTGCTGGTCCGCTTGCTCATCATTTCTTATAGCACAATAGTATTCCATTACATTCGTATACCACAACTTGTTCAGCCATTCCCCAATTGATGGGGATCCCCCTCAGTTTCCAATTCTTTGCCACCACAGAAAGGGCTGCTGTAAATATTTTTGTACATGTGGGTCCTTTTCCCATTTTTATGATTTCTTTGAGGTACAGCCCTAGAAGTGCTATTGCTGGGTCAAAGGGTATGCACAGTTTTATAGCCCTTTTAGGCATAGTTCCAAATTGCTCTCCAAAATGGTTGGATCAGTTCACAGCTCCACCAACAATGCATTAATGTTCCAATTTTCCCACATCTTCTCCAGTATTTATCATTTTCCTGTTTTCTCATGTTAACCATTTTGATAGGTGTGATGTGGTACTTCAGAGTTGTTTTGATTTGCATTTCTCTAAGTAATAGTGATTTAGAGCACTTCTTAATATGCCTATGATTTCTTCATCTGAAAACTGCCTATTCATATCTTTTGAACATCTAACAATTGGGAAATGACTTGTATTCTTATGAATTTGACTTAGTTCTTTATATATTTTAGAAATGAGGTCCTTATGAGAAACATTAGTTGCAAAAATTATTTTTTCACATTTTATTAATTTATTTATTTTTTGTTTTCAACATTCACTTCCACAAGATACTGAGTTCCAAATTTTCTCCCCATCATCCCTCACCCCACTTCAAGATGGCGTGCATTCTGAATACCCCTTCCCCTAATCTGCCTTCCCTTCTATTTCTCCCCAATTCTCTTATCCCCTTCCCCTTCAATTTTCCTGTAGGACAGGATAGATTTCTATACCCCATTTCCTATATATCTTATTTCCCAGTTGCATGTGAAAACAATTTTTAAAATTTGTTTTTACAGCTTTGGGTTCCAAATTTTCTCCCTTCCTCCCTCCCCACCAACCCTCATTGAGAAGGCAAGCAATTTGATACAGGTTATACATGTATAGTCATGCAAGACATTTCCATAGTAGTCATGTTGTGAAAAACTAAGTGTATTTCCCTTAATCCTATCCAACCCTCCCCATTTATTCTATTCTCTCTTTTGACCCTGTCCCTCCTTACAAGTGTTTGCTTCTGATTACTTCCTCCCCTAATCTGCCCTCTCCTCTATCATCCCCCTGCTCTCATGTCTCCTTCCCCCCTATTTTCCTATAGCGTAAGATAGATTCCTATACCCAACTGAGTGTGTATGTTATTCCCTCCTTAAGCCAAATCTTATGAGAATAATATTCACTCATTCCCTCTCACCTTCCCCCATTTCCCCTCCACTGTAAAAGCCTGTTCTTGTCTGTTTTATGTGAGATAATTTACCCCATTCTACCTCTCCTTTTCTCCTTCTCCCAATATAATCCTCTCTCACCCCTTAATTTTATTCTACTGATATTACCCCTTCATCTTCAACTCACCCTGTACCCTGTATTTATCTATTTATCCATATATACGTACATAGAATTTTTTTCCCTCCAACTACCCTAATGTTGACAAAGGTCTCATGAGTTAAAAATATCATCTTTCCATGCAGGAATGTAAGCAGTTCAACCTTAATAAGTGCCTTATGATTTCTCTTTCCTGTTTACCTCTTCATACTTCTCTTGAGTCTTGTATTTGAAAGTCAAATTTTCTATTCAGCTCTGGTCTTTTCATCAAGAATGCTTGCAAGTCCTCTATTTCATTGAATGTCCCCTGATGGATTTTTTTCCCCTGAAGGATTATATTCAGTTTTACTGGATAGGTGATTCTTGGCTGTGATCCTGTCTCCTTTGACCTCTGGAATTTTATATTCCAAGCCCTCTGGTCCCTTAATGTAGAAGCTGCTAAATCTTGTGTTATCCTGATTGTGTTTCCACAATACTTGAATTGTTTTTTTCTGGCTGTTTGCAATATTTTCTCCTTGACCTAGGAACTCTGGAATTTGGCTATAATATTCTTAGGAGTTTTCCTTTTGGCGTCTCTTTTAGGAGGTGATTTGTGCATTCTTTCCATTTCTATTTTTCCCTCTGGTTCTAAAATATCAGGACAGTTTTCCTTAATAATTTCTTGACAGATGCTCTCTAGGTTCTTTTTTTTTTTTTATCATGGCTTTCAGATAGTCCAATAATTTTTTTTAAATCATCGCTCCTGGATCTATTTTCCGGGTCATTTGTTTTTCCAATGAGATATTTATCATTATTTTCTATTTTTTTCATTCTTTTGGTTTTATTTTACAGTGTCTTGATTTCTCATAAAGTCATTGGCTTCCAATTGCTCCATTCTAATTTTTAAGGAAGTATTTTTTTCAGAGTTTTTGGACCTCCTTTTCCATGTAGCTAATTCTGCTTTTGAAGCCATTCTTCTCCTCATTGGCTTTTTGGACCTCTTTTGACATTTGGGTTAGGCTATTTTTTAAGGTGTTATTTTCATTAGTATTTTTTTGGGTCTCCTTTAGCAAACTGTTGCCTTGTTTTTCATGATTTTCTTGCATCACTCTTATTTCTCTTCCCAGTTTTTCCTCTACTACTCTTACTTGCTTCTCAAAAATTCTTTTTGAGCTCTTCCGTGGCCTGGGACCAATTCATATTTTTTGTGGAGGCTTTGGATGTAGGAGCTTTGACTTTGTTGTCTTCATCTGGTTGTATGTTTTGATCTTCTTTGTCACCAAAGAAAGATTCCATGGTGTGACTTTTTTTGTGCCATTTGCTCATGATACCAGCCCATTACTTGAGTTATGAACTCTTTGTTAAGGTAGGGGTCTGCTTCCAGTGTGGAGAATGTACTATCTCAATCTTTGGGGGTTTAGTGCAGCTGTTTTCAAAGATACTTCTAGGGACCTGTAAATTTTCAGTTCTTCCAAGATGGTACAATCAAGGGCAAGGTGTTTACTCCTTTCCTGGCCTGTGCTCTGATCTATGAGTGACCACAAGCACTGTTTTCTGATTTGGAACTGTGAGGATGATTCCCTCTCCCTGCCACTCCAAGCTCCACCACGCCAATGCTCTTCCTCACCCCAAGACTGCCACCTAGAACTGTGACTCAGATCCAAGCACAGATAAAGCAAGAGAATCCTGACTCAGCACCTGCACAGAGATCCCTGCAATCCCCCTCTGATCAGCCACTTGATTCCCCCTCAGTCTGTGGGCTGAGTGTTTCTGGAAGCAGCCCACCCAGGGCTGTGCCTGGACTGGGGCTGGGATGGAGCTTCTCTCTCACTATGGTCACAGACTTTTCCTACAGATCTTCTAAGTTCTCTTTAGCATTTGTGGGTTGAGAAGTCTGGGAACCACTGCAGCTGCCCGTGATTCAGTCCTCTGAGGCCTGCCTCAGCTTCACTAAGGCCTGTTTTGCCTGTGCACCCATGCTGAACTGTGTTCCTCTTCCAGCCCGGTGTGATAACCTTTTCTGGAATGGGTGTTGTATTTTGTCAAAATCTTTTTCTGGGGGGGCAGCTAGGTGATGTAGTGGATAGAGCACTGGCCCTGGATTCTGGAGGACCTGAGTTCAAATCCAGCCTCAGACACATAACATTCGCTAGCTGTGTGACCCTGGGCAAGTCACTTAACCCCATTGCCTAGCAAAAAAACAAACAACAAAAAAATCAAAATCTTTTTCTGCATTTATTGAGATGATCACATGGTTTCTGTTCATTTTGTTATTGATATGATCAACTATGCTGACAGTTTTCCTAATATTTAACAAGGCCTGCATTCCTGGTGTAAATGCTACCTGGTGATAGTGTATTATTCTCTTGATAAATTGCTGTAATCTTTTTGCTAATATTTTATTTAAAATTTTTGCACCTTTATTCATTAGGGCAATTGGTCTATAATCTTCTTTCTTTGTTTTGCCTCTTTCTGGTGTAGGTATCAGCACCATTTTTGTGTCATAAAAAGAATTTGGTAAAACTCCTTTTTTACCTATTTTCTCAAATAGTCTATATAGTATTGGAATTAGTTGTTCTTTAAATATTTGATAGAATTTGGCTCTATTTATTAGTTCAATAGTTTTCTTACTTTCCATTTTATTAATCTCTCCTTTGATTTTCAGAATCTCTAACTTGGTATTTAATTGGGGATTTCTAATTTGTTCTTTTTCTAGTTTTTTAGTCGCATGCTAAATTTGCTGATCTCTTCTTTCTCTATTTTATTCATGTAGGCATTTAGAGATATAAAACTTCCCCTAAGAACTGCATTTGCTGCAGCCCATAAGTTTTGGTATGTTGCCTCATTATTGTCTTTCTCTTGGATGAAGTTATTGATTCTATGATTTGTTGTTTGACCCACTAATTCTTTAGGATTAGATTGTTTAGATTCCAATTAATTTTTACTATATCTTTCCATGACCCTTTATTACATATAATTCTTATGGCATCATTATCTCAAAAGGATGCATTTAATAATTCTGCCTTTCTGCATGGGACTGTGAGGTGTTTATGCCCTAGTATATGGTCAATTTTTGTGTAAGTGCCATGTACCACTGAGAAAAAGTATATTCCTTTCTATCCCCATTCAATTTTCTCCAGAGGTCTACCATATCTAACTTTTCTACAAGTTTATTCACCTCCTTAACTTCTTTCTTGTCTATTTTGTAGTTAGATTTATCTAGTTCCAAGAGGGGGAGATTGAGGTCCTCCACTAGTGTAGTTTTACTGTCTATTTCTTCCTGTAACTCCCTGAACTTCTCCTCTAAGCATTTAGATGCCATACCACTTGGTGCATATGTGTTTAGTAATAATATTACTTCATTGTCTATGGTGCCTTTTAGCAGGATGTAGTTTCCTTACTTATCTCTTTTGATAAGATCTATTTTTGCTTTTGCTTTGACTGAAAACAGGCTTGCTACCCCTGCTTCTTTTTTAACTTCAGCTGAAGCATAATATATTCTACTCAAGCCTTTTACCTTTATGCTGTGTGTATCTCTCTATTTCAGATATGTTTCTTGTAAACAACATATTGTAGGATTATGATTTTTAATCCATTCTGCTATCTGTTTCTGTTTTATGGAAGAGTTCATCCCATTCACATTCAGTTATGATTACCATCTGTGTCTTTCTCTCCATCCTCTTCCCCTCTCCCCTGTTAACGCTTTTATTTCTCCTTTTTTCCCTTTCCCTGCTCACTGGAGTTTTGCTTTTGACCACTACCTCCTTCAATCTGCTGTCCCTTCAGTCAGCCCCTTCCCTTTTCTTTCCCTTTTCCTTTACTGTTTCTTCCTTCCCTTCTATTCTCCCATTCCCTTTTCTTTCCCCTTTCCCCTGCTAGTGCCTGTATGGCAAGTTAAAATTCTATACCTAACTGAGTATGTTATTCCCTCCTTTAGCCAAATCCAATGAGAGTAAAGTTCAAACAATGCTCCCTTCTTTCCCTCTACTATAATGTGTCTTTGTGCCTCTTCATGTGAGGTAATTTACCCTTTTCTGCTTCTTCCTTTCCTCTTCTCCCATTCCAGTTCCTTTTCACCACTTCATTAGGTTTTTTATCATCACATCAAAATCAACTTAAACCCACCCCCTCTGTCTATGTATATTCCTTCTAAATGTCATAATGAAGATACAGTCCTTAAGAGTTGTAAGTATCATCTTCCCATGTATGAATGTAAACAGTTAACCCTTATTGAGTAACATGCTTTTTATCCCCTTTCATGTTTACCTTTTTATGCATTTCTTGAGTCTTGTACTTGAAGATCAAATTTTCCATTGAGCTCTGGTCTTTTCATCAGGAAAGTCTGGAAGTCCCCAATTTCATTGAATGTCCATCTCTTCCTCTGAAAGATTATGCTCAGTTTTACTGGGTAGTTGATCCTTGGTTGTAATCCATGCTCCTTTGCCTTATGGAATGTCATATTCCATGCCCTGTAGTCTTTTAATGTAGAAGCTGCAAGGTCCTGTGTAATCCTGACTGTGGTTCCACAATATTTAAGTTGTTTCTTTCTGGCTGCTTGCAGGATTTTCTCCTTGATCTGATAATTCTGGAATTTAGCTACAATATTCTTTGGTGTTTTCAATTTGGAATCTCTTTCAGGAGGTGATCCATGGATTCTCTCGATGACTCTTTTACCGTCTGGTTCTAGGGCCTCAGGGCAGTTTTCCTTGATAATCTCCTGAAAAATGGTGCCCAGGTTCCTTTTTACATCATGACTTTCAGATAGACCAATAATTCTTAAGTTATGTGTCCTGGATATATTTTCCAGGTCAGTTGTTTTTCCAAAGAGGAATTTTACATTTTCTTCTATTTTTTTCATTTTTTAAAATTTTGTTTTACTCATTCTTGATTTCTCATAGAGTAATTAGCTTCCAATTGCCCAATTCTACTTTTTAATGAATAGTTTTCTTCAGTTAGCTTTTGTACCTCCTTTTCCATTTGGCCCATTTTACTTTTTAGGGAATTGTTTTCTTCAGTGTATTTTTTTTCACCATTTTTTAAAAAATGAATTGTTCAATTTTTATTCTACCTCCCTTATTTGACTTTTAAAATTCTTCTTCAGCTCTTCCAAGAAAGCTTTCTAGGCTTGAGACAAGTTCATATTCCCCTCTGAGTTTTCAGATGTGGGTATGTTGACAATGTTATCCTCCCCTGAATTTGTGTTTTGATCTTCCCTGTCACCAAGGTACTTTTCTATGGTCATTGTTTTTCTACGTTGCTTCTTGCTCATCTTGCTTGCCTTTTTTCTGGCTTTTAAAGTTGATCGCTATTTCGGGGGCACAGAGGACACTGTCCCAGGCTTCTAGTGCTGGGGGTTAGGGGCCTGGTTACTGGTTTACTGAGATGGGCCTTTCCATTGGCTTGCTTGGACACCTTCCTTCCTATACTGATCCCCTTCAGCCACAGCAAGAGGGACCTTTCCTGTTAATCCCTCTAGCCTCATGAGTTAAAAGACTGTTGTATCTAGTCTTTCTGCTGACTCTACTATTTTGGGATTTTTCCTGGTGCAATATTCTCTGGATTTTTCAAGGTCAATAAGGGAGGATGAGAGCTACTTACTGCTTACTCCGCCATCTTGGCTCCTGGAAGTCTAAATAGCTGACTTTCAAACCTTCAGTCTGTCGACTAATAGCTCCAGGAGCAGTGCTGCCACTACTGTCACAGTTACTGCTGCTGATTCAGTCAATCCTAAGACCTGTTCCTGGTTTGCTGGTGCTGGGGCTGTATTGGCATGTCTTGCAGCCCTGTGCTGGACCATGCTTCTCTCACCCAGTTCCAACAGACCTCTCCTGCTGACCTTCTAAGTCGTTTCTGGTGTCTGTGGACTGAGAAGACTGGAGCTTGCCACTGCAGCTGGTGATTCAGTCCCCCAGAATGGCTTTGCTTAGGCTGGGTGTGGTGCTGGGCCCTGAGTGCTGGAAGCTTCTCTCTCAGGCAGGTGCAGCAGACCTTTCCTGTCGACCTTTCAGGTTGTATGAGCTGGAAATCTGCCTCACTCTGTCTCTTTGTGGGTTCTGCCACTCCAGAATTTGTTCAGAGTCACTCTTTAGAGGTATTTGAAGGGGTTTAGGGGAGAGCTCAGCTGAGTTCCTGTTTTCATTCCGTCATCTTGGCTCCACCCAACAGTAATCACGTTAAACTCAGTATCTCGAAAATGGAACTCATTATCTTTACCCCTAAATCCTTCCCCATTCCTACCTTCTCTATTAATCTTGAGGGCCATCTTGTTAGCCGCTCAGGCTCATAATCTTGGAGTTGTCCTCTTGGACTCCTCACTGTCTTTTACCTCCCCATATCCAATCTCTTGCCAAGGCCTTTCGATTTCACTTTTGCAACATCTCTCTAATACTCCTCCTTCTCTCCTTTGACACTGCCAGCACTCTAAGTCAAGACCTTATCTCCCCATGCCTGTACTATTGTAATAGTCTCCATGTAGGTCTGACTACCTAAGTACCTTCCCACTTCAATATATCCTCCATTCAGTCACTAAAGCAGTTTTCCTAAAGGGCAAATCCAGTTATTTCACCCTCACTCAGCAAACTCAAGTGTCTCCCTCTTGCTTCCAGGATCAAATGCAAAATGTTCTCTTTGGCATTCAAACCCTTTGTAACCTAGACCCCTTATACCATACCAGTCTTCTTATATCTTACTCCTCAACACAGTGACATTGGCCTCCAGGGTGTTCCATAAACAAGACACTTATGTCTAAGTGCCAACTTTTTCTCTGGCTGAACCCCTTGCCTGGAACTTTCTTTCTTCTCCATTCCTTCTGCTGACCACCTCATCTTTTACTGGAAGCTATACCCAATCCCTCTTTGTTCTAGCACTTTCCCTCTATTAATTATTTCCTACTTATCCTGTATATATTTTATTATATATATATACATATACATATATGTATATATTTTAGTATATATATACATATATATGTATATATTTTATTATATATATATACACATATATATGTGTATATATATGTGTATGTGTATATATATATATATTTGCATGTTGTTTCCCCCATTAGAATGTAAGTTGCTTGAGGGTAGGGGCTGTCTTTAGCCTTTTTTGTGTGTCCCCAGCACTTTCTCCTGGCATATGGTAGGTACTTAATAAATGTTTATTGATTGCTTAGTAGGCAATATTGTGAACTTTCAAAACTTGGGAGCCTGAGGTCAATCTTTTTTTTCAACACCCTCTTTGAACTGGAACAAGTCTTTTCCCTTCTCTGGGAAGGGAAGATTCCTTTTCTATAAAATTAGGGATTAGAATGTGATTACCTCTCAATTCTTTTCCTGCTCCAGCATTTTAGAATTTTGCTGAGGACACTTTTAGCTTTTCAAGGACGTTGCCCAAAGTTGGAAATGAACAATTACTGTAAGCAATAAAGGAAACTATTCTAGAATTAGAAACAGAGAAAAAATAGGTGTACAAATAGCATTCATTACCAGTTCTGATAATGTTCCCTTATTCACTGATTGTGTTCAGAACATGATGAGAAGAAACTATTGCCAGTGCTCTTGAACAGTTTCATAAAATGGGGTATGATCCTTGAAACCTTCACTCACGCCTCACATGGCAGATTTGAGGAAGGAATAATGATATATATCATTGTTGAAGCACTCAAGGTTTGATAGTACAGAGTATCTATTCTAGCATGTTTCTGGGAAAATGTATCTTAAATGTAAAAATGGAGCAAAACCAAACAAAATACTATAAGGAAGGGGAAAAATGTTACTTCTCTGGGTAATGTGATAATTAGAATTTACAGTGATTGTTGAATTCCTGGAATACATTAAGATTGTTGTCCCACTTCTTCCATGATTCCTTCCCACCTTCTATCCCCAGCAAGTATAAGTCATCCCTTTTTATTTTATGTTATTGTAACTGATGGGTGCTTGAGTGCTTGTGCTTGTACTTGGACCCCAATTTCTCCCTAGTCTCAGAAACACTGTCTCTGACAATCACTCACCAGCCCAAGGACACTCTGCCTAGTGATTACTCATGCGTGGGCCCTAGCAAGACACTTATCTCTTTCCCTGGTGCAGCTACACAAAGCTGGATGAGAGAGTGCTGGACTGCTCAGACCTCAGCCCTCAGATCATGTCTCTGGATGCCTCTCAATTCCTTAGTAAATTCCTGTCTTGTGAGAAAGGTTTCCCTTGTTGCAGGGCATTCTGTCAGAGAGGGGTGCATTGGAGTTTTGTCCTTGGCTGGTCCAAGGACTCTTCCTCCTGCCAGACTCCCAAGATCTATGCCTCTGTCATCTCCCTCCCTGTCTGGTATACTACCTGTACTTTCCCATCCATACTCCCAAAGACATCTGGACCTCTGGATTACCTAATCAGTATCCCTGGCATTCCTTTCCCATGCCCTTTTCCATATAAACCCTAGCTCTATCCTCAGGCTCTCGCAGGTTCCTTAAGAATCCTTGCCCACTGAAAAGCATAAGAATAAATCTTTACCACCTTGACTTAAAGAATTCTTGAGCCTGTGAATTCATTCCAGATGACCCTGTCCTGTATTCCAGTCTTTGAGGGGTCTCAACCTCTCAGACCACAACATAACCATTTTGTTTTATATTCTCCTTTCAGTTTACTGTATTCTATTTTCCATTACAGCCATTTATTTATATGTCTGATCATCCACTAGACTGTAAGCTTCTGGAAGTCAGAAATGATCTTATTTCACCTTTCTATTCCTACCCTTAATAGTTGCCGAATAAATGCTGAACTAAGTTTAATGGAAATGTTATTAGGCATCTTATAAACTTTTTAACTACTGATCAAATTTAAACCCAGATTTTATGTGTGGTTATTTTGAAACCTACACACCACTCACTTCTGCTTAAATATGATTTTGAAGTTTTAGCAAAAGTACCTTACTAGAAGTCATTTAGATTAACAGACTATTTCATATGTATATATATGTATATATATGTATGTATGTATATATATATGTACACACATATACATATATACATACACATATATATAATTACCATTTCTATAGGACTTATACTTCTACCCCCCCACTGCCAAAAAAAACAAAGTGATCTAAGCCTGTACCAAATGCAGTTTCTAAGTCATATGTTCAGTTGGAGGTTTAATTATTTAAAATGGTAGAGCCAACTCTGATGAGCAGCTGCAAATATTCTAATCATTAAGGTTGGTAGAAGGACAATCACCTGGCTTTCTTAATATTGTAGTTCATTTATTTTCTCATATGGGTCAATTTCTAAACACAGTCATTCTCAGGAAATCACTGACTCAAAGGATTTGAAACAGTTATGCTATTATCTCAGCATATGTAATCTATTGGAATATTTGTCATTGATTTTTCCTCCCCCCTTCCTCCCAGGAAAAAATGTATGGTGGTAGGTTAGTAGATAACGACAGAAATGAGAAAACAAATTGCCCTAATAAAACATTTTTAAATGCTTAGAAGAATAAAAAAAAATGCAAAAGGGTGCAGAAATAAAGCCAAATAGTTACTACCTTGTTTAACGTTATATACTATTCAAAATAAACTACTGTATGTATCAGTTCTCTTCCCTATTGTTTTTATCTTGAAATGTTAATTGATAGTCATTAAGTTCGTGATAAAAAGAAACACAAAGAAGTAATGTGTAACAATGTGTGGAGAATTACATGATTTAATGTAATATCTTAGTAAATGCAGATTGATATGGAATCAACAATCCTTTAGGGGTTTATCCCTATTACTGCAAATTGTTTTTTCCCTATTATCTCTTTTAAAAAATGATATGAAGAAAAAGTTTCCAGATTTTTTTCCCTGCCTCAAGTTTCTCTCTTTTGTAATCCATCTTCCATAGGCATAAGGATGTGGTTTTCCTAAAGTGCAAGTAGGGCTATGTCCTTTCTCTCCCTAATAAACTCCAGTGGTTTTCTATTTCCTCTGAAATGAAATTTAAACTCAACCATTTGGAATTTAAAGCCTTTCACAAATTGGCCTCAGCATAGGTTTTCATTATTATTGTATTATTATTATTAATTATCAAATAATTCATTATTATTTCATTATTATCCCCATACTCTACAATATAGCCAAAATTGTAATTCATCTCCTATCTCCATGCTTTTTCAATGTCTATTCTTCAGTTTCTGATGTTCTCCCTCCTTGTCTCCATCTATGAGAATCACCTTTTTTTTTTTAAGATTCAGCTTAAGCATCATGTCTTGCAATTAGCCTTTCTGATCTCCCCTGATACCTAGTGCCCTCTCCTCAAAAATATCTGTATTATTTTGTAAATATTCTGTATATCTCCTTATGCATGTTTACTCCCCGACAGGGTCTAAGATCCTAGAGAAGAAGAATCGTTTGTCTGTCCTCTTTATTTCTCCAGCACATAGCCCAGGGCTGGGTAAATAGTCAACACTTAATAAATGCTTCTTGACTGTAATATGAGGTGTTTAATATGTGCCTCTTGATCATTATGAGTACTTCTTTTACCAGCGAAAATTCTAACCCCTCCATATATTAATAGACAGTGTCATGAAATACTACGACCAAATGGATTTGTCAGTGTGCTGCCAATACTGCCATGTTGAATCTCTCTTTGTAGTGATCTAGGCCAGTCCTTGGATTCCAGGCATAGTACTTTGCCATGATACTTGCTATTTAGTATTTTCCAGCATTTTAGTAGCCACTGGAGATTTTGCTCTGTTGGACTAGTTTTCCATTTTCCATTTTCACCTCCATGCTTTGAGCTAGCATTCATGGGGGAATTTAGTGGAGGCTCTGCTAATGTCTCCAGTAAAATTTTGGGAATGTAAAGGGATCTCTTGGAGACAATTAGCTCAGCAGCCTTCAGAAGGTCCTCTGGGTTCACTGCTTTTTCTGCTTTAGTGGAAACTCCTGGCTCCTTCCTGGCACTCTGAATCTGATTGTGCTGCCTAACAATCACTATGTATACAGCATGAAGATAATTCAGTGTGTCAGTAATTTAATTGGTGGAGTTTTCAATGCATGTAGCCAATCCTGTTCTATCTCTACTTGGATTTGTTGCAGTTAAAAGATAGGAAGTTGGGAGATGAAGGAAGGTAAGAAAGAAACACAAAATACTCTTGGCTTCTCTGGCTTCCTTCATGACTCGGGTAAAGTCCTACCTTCTTTCTGCAAGAAGCCTTTCCCAGACCTCCTTAATCTTGGTGCCTTCACTCTTGAGATTATCTCCAATTTACCTTGAACGTAACCTGTTTGCACATAATTTTTCTCATATTGTCTTCCCCTACTAGACTGTTAGGTCCTTGAGAGCAGGGACTGTTTTTGCTAGCTCTTTGCACAGCGCCTGGCATATAATAAATACTTCAATGATTGTTAATATGACTGACAACAGGCACAGAAGACACACACATGCACAGTTAGGCTGGCTATTGAACCACACCACATGAGACGTCTTCATCCTGGTAGTTCGCCACAGATCAAGGTCTAATCTTGACCTTTGCATATCCAGGAATTTCATTCTAATTCACTTCATCTCAAAAAAGCATCCATAATGTACCTACCATATTTCAACCTCTGTGTTCAAGGATCAATGCATGTTTTAAAAAAATTTTTTTTGTTGTTTTATTTTTTAGGCAATTTGGGTTAAGTAACTTGCCCAGGGTCACACAGCTAGTAAGTGTCAGGTGTTTGGTCTGAGGCCAGATTTGAACTCAGGACCATCCCGACTTCAGGGCCGGTGCTCTATCCACTGTGCCACCTAGCTGCCCTAAAAATGTTTTAATAACATAGTGCCTTCTCCCAAGTTTGCTTAAATTGCATTTGGTGGTATAGGGATGTGAGGATGTGACAGGAGAGAACATAAGCATAGGGAAACATAACACGTATATATATCCAATATAATTCATATGATCTTGAGTCTAGATCTGAAAGGGGCCTCAAAAGTCATCTGGTCCACTCCATTCACTTCATAACTAAGGACATTTTCAGGTCACAGAAGAGTGATCAGGCTCTGAATATGACCAAGCTGATTGCAAGGGGTCCTTAAAGTCAAGGGCTAATTTGCTTTATTTTTGTATCTTCAATACTACAAGTCATGCCTGGATTAAATCAGATGCTTCCTAAATCTTTGGAATAGAATATAATTGAAATTCACGGGAAACAAATATATAAATCTGAAAACATGAGATGAGTGACACAGAACATGGAAGAAGTCACTAAAGGCAAATTTTGTCTAATTTACATTTATATCACTTATAGTTCTCCCTCCTTCATGCCCTTTACACAAAATGGCATTATTACTTATTTACCTAAAATCCGTTATATTCATTTTCTGTTGCTTGTTTTCTGTATTTCATGTTCCATTAAAAATAGTTTTCAGCTATCCATTAAGTCAGACATTGCACATTTCACTATAATATTACAGAATTCAATTTTTAGAGCCGATCATAGAAATTAAATTGAATTGATACTCCTAAACTGTCTGATGACCATAAAGTCTATTACAAATTATATTCTATTTCACTGAGGTCACATTTTTATGGATCCTGAATAATGACAGTTATGATTATCAGAAAAGCAATTGATGCATTTTATATTGGTGTATTAGTAGTGGCAATGAAGCATGATTATTTATTCTCAGAAGAAATGTTTGAAATATGAGTCCACATTACCTCTAGTTTTTATTATCCTTTGAGTCATTCCTATTGCATGTGTCCCTACTCATCCAGCACTGAGATTCCTACCTCTCATGTCTTTTCTCATATAAAGCATTAGTCTGTTGCCAAAATAGACTGTGTCTGTTTAGTTCTGGTGCCATGAGATAATGTTACTAGGCAATGCAATAGCTGCAGATCATTCATTATCCCAATTTGAGACCAGCTGTAAGCAGAGGTAAAGAATATTTCTATGATGGGCTTTCAGGGGAAGCCAAGGTATGTCCAGACATCCTCACCTGATGGAAGAAGTTGGCTCTGATCTTCAGATCTCAGTCCCTTTATTCTTTGTGAAACACACACAGACACACACACACACGCACACACATATACATGTATATGCATATATATGTAAATAAATTCAGAGGTGAAAGGGACTTTGGAGATCATTTAGTTCAATAAGTAACCAGGGAAATAAGACTATATCTCAGGAACTGTGTTCAACTTCAGTGCCACAGTTTAGGAAGGACACTGACAATCAAGTACAAATTCAGAAGAAGTGGACTGCTATGAAAAAGGGACTAGATGCCATAACATCAAACAATTGGTTGAAGAAACTAGAGATTTTTAGTCTAGAAAAAAGAAGACTCAGGGACAGGATTGTGGGGCATGATAACTGTCATCAAACAATTGAAGAGCTATCATGTGGAAGGAGAACTAGCTATGTTTCACTTGGCCCCAGAGGGCAGAGGTTTAAACAAGGGCTGAAAGCTGCAGAGACATAGATTGAGGCTTGCAGTTAAGAAAGAAAAAAAAAAAGCAATGATGCCATCATAACAATCAGATGTTTTCAAAGTTGAATAGGCTGTCTCTTGAGGCACAAGGAGTCTTGAAGCTGAAGCTGGAGGTCCACTGGTTAAACATGTTTTAGAGAAGGTAATTGGAAATATCAGTGTTGGACAAAATAGCCTCTGACTTTTTATCGAACCCTGAGCACAGGCTCTGCCCACACCTGGAGTCCCCTACTTCTTGTTAATTTCTTAGAGCCCTTCTTGTTCCTTCAAAGTTTAGCTTAAGTGCCATGGGATCTTTCCTAACCCTTCCCCTGCCCCAGATATTAATTCCTTTCTCTAAAATTACCTTCTATTTAGTCTATGATTCTTTTTTTTTGTACTTGGAAGTGTAAGTGATTTTTTTCCTCTAATGGAAATGTAAACTACTTGATAGCAGAAGCTGTTTGCATTTTGTCTCTGTATGCCTTGTACCAGTCACAGCGCTTGGCACACAATAAGTGTTTAACAAATGCTTTTTAATTGGTGCATTGATTGCATTGAACTTACATATGCTATGTCTTTAAACAGGGAACAATAACTAGGCTAAATACTAGGGGGTAAGAGGTGAGGACAGGGATACAAGATAGGTAAGACATGGTTCCTGCCCTTAAGGACATTATAATCTAAAAGAGAAATATTAGATGCCCACAAGTAATTATAAGGCAAAATAAAATGTGATGGGAATGTATAAAAGAACTAGAAAATGCAATGGTATTTTAGAAGTGGAATATTTCACTTCTGGCTCATGGAAATCAAATGATCTTTGAAGAATAAGTAGAATGTTACCAGGAAGATATGATGGAGGAAAACATCACAGGTAGAAGTAGGCAATGTGTATGAGTAAAGCCATAGAGTTAGGAAAGCATGAGATGATGAAATGCAGCATGGATAAATGGTAGTACTGTGTGCATCCCTTTTACTTAGAACAGTCCTTGTCACACAGTGTGTGCTTTTCCATTCTTCCATTCATTAATTAAACCATATAATATCACAGAATAGGAGCACAGTATATACAGTGAAACAAGCACTTACTCAAGTCAGAGGATCTGGGAACAAATTTTGCCTCTAAAATCTAGTATATGTAGGACCTTAGGGAAATTTCTTAACCACATTGAGTCTTAGTTTCTTTTTGAATAAAATAAGGGGGTTCAGTTAGATGACCTGAGATCTCTTTATTTTTAGATGTATGACATTAAGATACTCTGGCTATTTGTGTTAAATAGATGGATTTTTGTTTCAGGGAGAAGCTTGGGATCATTAAAAAAGCTACAGTGTTTCCCAAGTGAAATCCATTGGTAGAAAACATAGGGGAACTTTCCATTGAGGGTAGCATAGTCAGTCTTGCAGTAGTTGGAGGGCTGTAAGGTAGTGTCAAATTGAATATGGTCTGATTGACACTGTCGGTCAGAATTAGATGCAATGGGTAAATATTTTAAGTGACAGGGATAGGTCCTGGATGAGTGATTTGATTAGAATAGGGAATTCCTAGATGAGGAAGCTTCCTATTTGCCAATGCTAGTCAGCAACCTCTCAGCAGCTTATTATAGTCTTAGAGAATTCCCTAGAGCAGATTTTGGCTTGGAGAGGGAACAAATTCCTAGCAATTGGAGCTATGCATAGGTCAAGTAGGCCCCTTGAGAGGTAGTAGGCTCCCCCTCCCTGTTCAAACATGAATTAGATAAATACTTTTTAGGGATATTGCAGAAAGCATCCAGACTTATGGTAAGAGATTTCTTTTTTTTTTAATTTTAAGAATTTTTTTTTTTTGCTTTTTGGTGAGGCAATTGGGGTTGAGTGACTTGCCCAGGGTCACACAGATAGTAAGTGTTAAGTGTCTGAGGCTGGATTTGAACTCAGGTCCTCCTGATTCCAAGGCCGGAGCTCTATTCACTGTGCCACCTAGCTGCCCCTAAAATATCAGGGCAGTTTTCCTTGATAATTTCTTTTCTTTTCTTTTTTTCTTTTTCTTTTCTTCTTTTTGATGAGGCAATTGGGTTTAAGTGACTTGCCCAGGGTCACACAGCTAGTAAGTGTTTTGAGTCTGAGGCCAGATTTGAACTCAGGTCCTCCTGACTCCAGTGCTGGTACTCTATCCACTGCCCCACCTAGCTGCAAGAGATTTCTTAGAGATCTCTTAACTCAGGTTCTGTAATTCATTAAGTACAATTACTGTCTTATTATTACCTCCTTTTCCCCCCTTCAATCATGGTAACATTATACCTGGTGCCTCACATGCATGTGCGCTAAGGCAAAAGCTTTGTTATTTGATAGCTGTTTGAAGGCTTGTGAAAAAACAACATTACCTGTGCCATCTTACTTAGAAAGTCCACCCTTCTTAAGTCAAATGTGTATCATCACTTTTGAAGAATTAGCATCTTCATTGACAGATTTGGTAGCAAGGTCAAATAATGCCAGGACTAAACTGTGACAGCTCTTGATCAGACAGGCAATCTGGAAGATAAAAATCATACCTTTGGTTTACATAGCATTTTCCCTTTTAACCTCCAAGCCATCTCATAGGATGAAAAGATGGAGTTTGCATTTTATTGAAAATACCTAGTTTTTTCTCCTTATGACACTATAGAAGAATAAAAACAGAATGAATTTTTCAGAAAGGAAAATGAATGACTAAAACTTATATGTCACTAGTACTGGATGTTTTAATAGGTACCTTCCTCTCAGCCACCCCATGAGATTGGTAGTGTGTGTATATCATCATCATCATCATCATCATCATCATCATCATCATCCTTTCATAGATGAGACAATTGATGCTTTAAGAAACTAAGGGAATTATTCACTGTCACATTACTAGTAAGCAAGAGATTTAGGATTCCATTCTGTCTCCTGACCCCAGCCATCATGATCTTGTTAAAACTCCTTTTTGGAGTCATCATTTAAGAGAAGTTTTTTTTTTCTTTTTCTCTTCAATGGGAGCCTTTAAAAATTCTTGCAACACTTCAAATCCAGTTCCCAGAAAGAAGTTTTCTAGAGACCCACATGTATTTTTTTCCTCTTTCCTCATGCTTCTGTTGGTCTAATTTCCTCTCCTCACTAATATAGATATTTCTGCCTGATCTTCTGAGAATGGTACTTGAATATACAGAATGGAGAAATGAAATAAAGCTTAATTGTTTTCAACTTGCATTACCAGGAAAAGGCCATACTGATTTCCACTTGATTTCAGCCATTCAATTTCAGCATAAATTAAATCCATTTACAAACACAGTATGATTTCCAGAATCCTGGGAGCAGTGATTAGAGAATTTTTAAGGGTTGATAACTTTTAGGCCATCTCCAAACCATGCTGCTGGCATTGGGGTCATCCTCCTTATTCTTCTGCTACCAGTTCTTAGGATGTTTAGCTGTGATATGTGAGCTTTGGCCTTATAATGCTGGGAACCAGGTGTCCAAGCCATTTCCCTGCTATTTCCAAACTACATTGTGCTTACCGAGTAAAAAGCGATGGAATTAGAGCTGGTACTCAGGTCTTATGGCTTCAAGACCAGTGCTCATGCAGCTAACATATAGTGATGCATAGAAGGGTCTAGAATGGCATCTAACAACCACAGAGGATAAACGACAACAACAACAGCAACAACAACTTAGCCTTTTTTTCACTGCCTCTCTTAATCAACCCTCCCTCCTATTATTCCCCTTTCTGTTATCCTCTCCCCCTCCCACTTCCTTGTTGAGTAAGATAAATGCATACATGTATATATATAATATACTTATGTATAATTTATATATATATAATATACTTATGTATAATTTATATATATATAATATACTTATGTATAATTTATATATATATATATGATTTTGTGTGTATCTTTGAACCAGTTCTGATGAGAGTGAAGTTCAAGAACTGTCTGCTTCTCCCCATTATTGCCTCTATTATATAAATTCTTCCTTGAGTCTCTCTTTTGTGTAAAATAATTTCCCCCATTCTTCCTCTCCCTTCCCTTTTACCAGTATATCTCTCTTTCTCACCCTTCCATTTTTTTGAGATTATCCCAACGTAATACACTCACACCTATGCCCTCTGTACATGTAGACTCCTTCTAATTGCCATAATAATAATGTCCTTAGGAGTTACATGTATCATCTTCCCATATAGAAATGAAACAGTTTAAATATTAAGTCCCTTGTGATTTCTCTCTCATGTTTATCTTTTTATATTTCTTTTGGGTCATGTGTTTGTCAAATTTTCTATTCAGCTCTGATCTTTTTATGAGGAATGCTTGAAAGTACTCTATTTCACTAAAGTTTCATTTTTCCTCCATAACATTATATTCAGTTATGTTGGATAGGTTATTATTGGTTGTAAATCTAGCTCCTTTTTCTTCCATAGTATAATATTCCATACTCTCTGCTCCTCATAGTGGTAGAAGCTAAATATTTGGTGATCCTAACTGTGGCTCCATAATATTTACATTATTTCTTTTTGGATGTTTGTAGTACTTTCTCCTTGACTCAGGAGTGCTAAAATTTGGCTATAATATTCCTGGAACTTTGAATTTTGGGATCTCTTCCAGAAGATTATCAGTGAATTCTTTAAATTTCTACTTTGTCCTCTGGTTCTATGTATGTTTTTCTTTATAATTTTTTGAAATATGATGTCTAAGATTTTTTGGATAATGGGTTTCAGATAGTTTAATAATTCTTAAATTCTCTCCTTGATCCAGGTAATTTATTTTTCTGATGAGTTATTTCACATTTTCTCCTTTTATTTTCTGTCTTTTGATTTTTTTTTGATTCTTCATGTCTCATGGCATCATTAGCTTCCATTTGCCCAATTCTAATTTTAAGGAGTTATTTTCTCTGGTAAGGTTCTACACCTCTTTTAGTAAACTGTTAATTCTCTTTTCATAATATTCTTGCAGTGTTCTCATTTCTTCACCCAATTTTCTCTCTATCACTCTGATTTTTAAAATCTTTTTTTTTGCTTTTTTTTTTAGCTCTTCCTTTAGTTCTTCTAGGAATTCTTATTGGGCTTCTGTCCAATTTGTATTTTTCATTGAGACTTTCCTTGCAGATGTCTTCAAGTCATTGTCTTCTTCTGTGTTTGTGTCTTGAACTTCCCTGCATCCATTGAAGAGTTTTATGGTCAGCTTTATATCTCTAAATCAATAAAAGAGAAAAAGAGCAGATCAATGAATTTGGCATGCAAATTAAAAAGAAAAACTAGAAAAAGAAAAAAATTCTGATTAAATACCAATTTAGAAATTTTGGAAATCAAAGGAGAGATTTTCCTTCCTTCCTTATTTCTTTCTTTTCTTTTCTTCTTTCTTTTCTTTTCTTTTCTTTTTTGCCATTTGCCTGAAAAATTAATTGAAGAGAGAAAAGTTTGGAACCAGATAAATTAATAGGGAGACTGAGAGGTTGTGAAGAGCTACACTAGGATATGGTTATGTCATTTTAAAGATGTAGAAACAGCAATAACTTACAACTCATAGAATGTAACTAGTGGGGAATAGGAAATACATTATGCAGAATTTTAAACATGTAACTGGGAATATGAGAAAATAGGAATCATAGAAATAGGAAAGTTTGGAGGAAGGGAACATACATGGGATAAGTTTAGTATACATTTAATGAAGTTTAGTACTCATTTGGTTCTGAGATTCTTTTTTGTTGTGTGGTAGAATATCCAGTACATAACACATGGAAATAGGAATGATAGGGAATATTGTCATTATTTCCTCTCCTCCCCTTATGGTTCTTATGGATCCCACATTGGGGTGAAGTATTTTGAAAGTCTCTACTGGCTTTGATCCTGCTTAGTCTCCAAGTCAGAGCTCATCTCTGGAGGTCATTGTGATTTTCTCCCTGTTGTAAAAATGAATAAAAGATATAGAGATGAGAAAGCTTAATTTGAAAAGTGAACAGCTGGATCAAAAAGTTGATTTCTGAGAATGGTATTGGAACTTGTGACCAGGGCTTAAAATATAGAGATTATGCTTTGTAAACAAAGTGATAAAGTAACCACTAAAAGATATTTACTGAGGGACTTACAAATCCAATTTGAAGAGCTTTGAATGAAAAATGACGGAGGAGGTAAAAAGTACTTTTGTATACCTCAGTCTGTTTTTAAATTTTTTAATATTTTATTTCCCCCAATTACAGGTGAAAACAATTTTAACATTTTTTTTTAAATTTTGAGTTCCAAATTCTCTCCCTCTCTTTCTCTCCTTTCCCTTCATTAAGGAGGCAAGCAATTTGATATAGGTTATACATGTGTAGCCATACAAAACATATTTTCATATTAGCCGTGTGGTGAAAGAAAGCATAGACCAAAAACAAAAAGAAAACAAAAGCACAAGAATAATTAAGTAAAAAAAAAAAGTATGCTCTAGTCTGCATTCAGACTCCATCAGATTTTTCTCTGGTGGTGGATGCTGTTTTTCATCACAAGTCCTTTGGAACTGTCTTGGATCATTGTGTTGCTGAGAATAGTTAAGTCATCAACAGTAGATGAGCATACAATATTGCTGTTATTATGTACAAAGTTCCTATGGTTTTGCTCATTTCACTTTACATCAGTTCATATAAATCTGTCCAGGTTTTCCTGAGAGTATCCTGCTTGTCACAGTAGTATTCCATCACCATCATGTAAGATAACTTGTTCAGCCTTTCCCCAAGTAATTGGCATCTCCTCAGTTTGCAATTCTTTGCCACCATTAAAAGAGTTGTTATAAATGTTGTTGTAAGTATATATCCTTTTCCTTTTTTATGTCTTTGGGATATAGACCTAGTAGTGGTATTGCTGGGTCAAAGGGTATACACAGTTCAATAGCCCTTTGGGTATAGTTTCAAATTGCTCTCCAGAATGATTGAATCAGTTCCTAACTCCAACAGTAGTGCATCAGTGTCTCACTTTTTCTGCATCCCCTCCAACATTTGTCATTTTCCTTTTCTGTCATATTAGCCAATCTGATAGGTGTGGGGTGTAAACTCCAATTTAGATGACATAGAAAATAGCTCAAAATAAGGAAGAAGAATAACATTTGAGATTCATAATTCCATAGAAAACCAAATATAAGAAAGAAACCGGTAGTAGAACCCTTGGCCTCAAGTGTTTCTACAGAAATATTTAAAGGTTAAGAAAGAAACAAGAAGAATGAGAGGTTCTTCCTAACACAAGAAGGTAAATTTCATTTCATAATTAACACTGAGATTTAGTGGAATTAAACTCATGATGGGATTACAGCAATGGATGATGAGCATACTTTTTTTTCAACAGCAGCAGCATAGATGAAAGGTCAGTAGGGTTGAATTGTGTTTTTAGAACATATACTCATCAGGAAATTGAAAAACCTGAAAGGAGGGAAGCATGATAGAAAGCATTTGGGTGATGGTAAATGGAGGGGAAAATGGTTGTTATTTTGTCTTTGTAGTATACTATAGACCATCTGTACAGAAAGAGGAAATAAATGACAAACTTGACGAACAGATCACAAGCTTGGCATAGAGGCATAGTATAGTAATGATGGGAGACTTCAATTATCCAGACATCTGCTAAAGCACTCTTTTCAGTAAAAAACAAAACAGTTAATAACATCTTGAAGTCCCTAAGTGATTATTTCACCCTTTCATAGCTTTTATGGACTCTGTGAATCCCCATCCCAACACCCTTTCTCATAGACAAGTCTTAGTTCTCTGACCAAGTTATGCCTTCCCCTCACAATTTTAGGGGAAGTCAGAGGTAATTTTCTCTAATACTATAATCTTGAGCCCCAACTAGTGTGTTCAAACTACTCCCACCTAAGATTGTCAGTTGAGAATCAATTTCGTCATCCAGCCTCAAATACGTTTTTCAAAAGGGTATTTACTAAGATGATACAGTAAGAAAAATTCATTGAAAAAATCTACCCCGAATCTGTGACACAGTCTTCCACAAGTACATACAAAGTCCAATGGGAAAATGTACTCACCTTTAGACAGCTCGTGTTATGAAGGGGTAACTCACTACTTTTAGGTTCTAGAAATCCTTTTATTCCTTTTGTGAGGTGCTTGAGAAGTTCTCCTTAAATATTGTGAATCTAAGTCCAGTCAGTATTTAGCTTCTGGTGCTGCTTCTTGATGCTGTCCCAGGATAGGGGTGGGAGAGACATTTCAAGAACATTGATGAGATGGGGAACCTAAAATCCTCTGGACTCTTTCGTATCTTAAGGTCTTTCTCTTTCCACAATTGTGTGAGAGGGTATCTAGGCTGAAGCCCTAGCTAAGGCATTCACCTCTCCTTTCCCTCAATAGTTCTTTCTCAGTGAGTTGAGCTAATAATTGCTCCAGCCTTTCAAATGACTCCTATCCCACTTAGCTGGGTAAGTTAGATAAAATTTTTTGACATGTCCCATCATATCAGAAAATAATTCTTGTCCTCAAATTAAAAGAAATTTTCAACTTTTCACACTTAATCTACAGTCTATGCCTTCTTGATAGAGACATCGTGTATCACCTTGTTAAGTCACTTTGTTAAGGATAAAATGGAATAGAGTGATTTTTGAGCCCACTCTTATATTCCAAATGCTGGAGGAACTAAAATGAAAAATTCCGAAATTCACTGACAGAAGGTAGCTGGTTACTGGGGTACAAATAATGGGAACGCTGGGGGGAAGTGATCACTCCTCCCTAAAGTGTATGACAGGAAAAGAAAGAAAAGCTTGGCACAGTCTGATATCCACACTAGATTTCAAGAAAGCAGAATTCAAAGATTTCAAAGTCAGGGCAGGAACTCATGGATTAAAATACTTACAGAAAAGTCAGCATAGAATAGATGAGCAATGCTGAAGAATGAAATGTTAAAGACACAGTCAGACAAAATTCCAATATGGAAGAAAATTGCAATTTTTCCGAAGAAGCTTATGTCAAAGCTCAGATAACTCACCAATCACCTTGGATTTATTTTTAAGAGAAATGTGCAGAATATCAAGTTAGGTGACAGGAGATGAATATATATTCTTGGTCTTGTAAAAATAGTACCAGTAGTGATAAACATCAGAATGATTCGAGGGTTGGCAAGGAAAAGTTAGGACAGTAAAAGTTTTGTCTTATTATTATTTTTGTTTTTTTAGCTATGTTGGGAGAAAAAAGAAAAGAAGAAGACACAAGGGATAAGATCTTAAATTTGCTTGGAGAGGATGGGATGATGCTAAATAACAATGGATAGAAGACAGAGACAGCCAATACTTGTTTTGCTTCCTTTTTCTCAAAAAATTATTTGTGCACTGGAAATGATAGAACAAAAATGACTAAAAATTAATGCTCAAGGTGATTAAGGAGATAGTAAGAGAGAATCTAGGTGAATTCAAGCCCTCTGGCCCAGATGTTATAATTCCTTAATTGCTGAAAGAACTGTCAAGTACAATTGCTGAGCCCCTGTTAGTAATATATGAAAGGTCATGTTAAGTGGGAGAAGTACCACAAGACTAGGAAGAGGCAAATGATAATCACCACCACCCCAAAAGAAATCTACAAACTACAGATCAATTGGATTGACTTTGATTCCCAGGAAAATTCTAGAAATTGAAAATGGTTGGTGGAAAGGTGGGGTGATTACAAAGAGTACACATGACTTCTAGAAAAACAGCTCATACTAGACTAACATTTACTTTTTTTTATTTTTGACAAGTTTACTAAATTTGTAGAAGGAAAATGCTGTAAACAGAGGTTACTTAGATTTTAGCAAAACTTTTGACAAAGTATCTTATAATATTCTCGTAGAGAAAATGGAAAGATATGGCCTGGGGAATAATTCAGAGGATTAAGAACTGGCTGGATAGCTGAACTCAAAGAATAATTGTTCATGATTCAATGTTGACATGACAGGAAATGTCCAGTGGGAGATATCCAGGATCTGTGCTGGCCCTGTGATGATTAACATTTTTATCAATGATTTGGACAACGTCTTAGTTAGTATGTTTATTCCATTTGTACGTGATGCAAAGCTTGTCAGCATAGCTAGATGGTTGAGTAAATATTCAAAAAGATATTGGTAGGCCAAACCATTGGGATGTATCTCATAGGATGAAATTCAGAAGCAAGGTCTTTCATTTGATTAATTAAAAAAATCACCAAGTACAAGATGAGGAAGGCATTCTTATGTGGCATTTATTCTGACTATGATATGCTAGTTTTAATGAACTTCAAGCTTAATGTTAATCAGCACTATGATGTGGCCACACAGAAAGCTAATGAAATGCTGGGATATGTTGAAGAGGACATAGCTTAAAGGAAAAGAGATGTCATTGTTCCATTGTATGTCATATGGAGTATTGTGTTCAGTTCTGTCCTAGGACACTCTATCTCAGTCTGCCTGACAATGGTAAGAACTGCCACCCTTGATCATGCACCATCCTTACCCTGTCCTTCCAGGCCATTTAACAGCTTATATCTCTTGGAAAAGCTGAGTGTCACCGACTCTACTGCTTCTAGAAAGATGGAAGAATACCATGCCTACATAAATTTCCTGCCTCTGTTTCCTCAAGATTCATTGTCATTTGACTTCACCTTGCTAAGTACTGGGGATACAAAAAGAGACAAAAGAATCCCTGCTGTCAAGATGCTTACAGTTCTAAAGGATCTCCTTAATGTGGAAATTCCTCTATCAATGCACTTCTGCAACTGTTTTTCAATTTATAATCATAGTTGCCTGGGGTGCTGAGAGATTGTGGCTTAACCCAGGGTCCTATAGCTAATATGTGTCAGAGGTTAGATATCAACTGGAGCCTTCCTTAAGACCAATTCTCTTTCTCCTACATCATGTAGATCAGTGTTCAATACTATATTTGCAATTTCTATAAAACTATAATTTTATTTTTCACTAGTAAAAACAAATAATAAAGACTAATTCCAAGGTGGAACATGTATGATTCCAAATGAATGAAAAGTATTTTCAGACTTGTCTGATAAGAATCAGTTACACTACTTCATAGGAAGGGTTGTTAACTTGTATTATGTCTTGGGCACTTTAGTCAATCTGGTTAAGTCTATGGTTTCCTTCTCAGAATAATGCTTTTAAATATATCAAATAAAATACATAGATTACAAAGAAAACCAATTAAATTGAAATACAGTTATCAAAAATGTTAAGGGACCCCCATTAATAATTCCTTTATAGTCTTTCCTTCATGACAGCCAAATCATATGTACTCTTGTAAAATATGATTGTTTCATTATTATGGAATAGTAGAACAAAATTCAAACTAATACATCATCTAATCCAACTCATGAGTGGAATCAATATCCTCTAGAGTGTTTCCTTTCTTTTCTTTTCTTTTCTTTTTTTTTTTTTGGCGAGGCCACTGGGGTTAAGTGACTTGCCCAGAGTCATCACACAGCTAGTAAGTGTTATGTGTCTGAGGCCGGAGTTGAACTCAGGTCCTCCTGACTCCAAGGCTGGTGCTCTATCCACTGTGCCTCCTCGCTGCCCCTACAGTGTTTCCTATGAATGGTCACCTAGCACTTTCTTAAAGACCTCAAATGAGAGAGAATCCCTTAGTTCTCAAAGTATCCCATTCTGCCTTTCAATGGCTCAATTTTTATAACTTATTTTCATTTGAATCAATTACAAATTTCCCTCTTTGCAAAACATTCATTCTAGTTCTGCCTTCTAGAATAAAAACTTAGCTAAATTTTTCAAAGTAGCCTCTTCTCCCTGACATACTTCTGCTTCCTACCCTGCTCTTCTCCCATTGGTTAGTTCTTCCTGGGACCTCCATTTTGAGGAAGGATCCAGGACAACTATCCTTCATTCCTCTCCCAGCTCAGCTTCTGATTCTCTGAACTTTACCACCATATGACCGTGGGTTTCCTCCTTCCCTCACCTGCTAGTTTTTCAACTCCCTTTTATAGGTTGTCTTCTCTCAGTAAAATATAAGATCTCTGAGGACAGGAATGACTTTTTCTTTTTGTATTTGTAGCACATTTGTAGTTAATAATAATCATTTAATAACTGCTCATTGACTGAATTTGAAGTAATTGCTTTTCAGATACCTGAGAATTAACTACAAATATCCCTTTCTCTAAATCTTCTCTTTCCCAAGAAAAATGTGTTGATTGCATTCCAGTGAACATCATATGGTTAGATCATTAGTCAAGTTCTATCTTAATAGTTGATCTGTGTATTTTCTTTTAGATTTATTATCATCTTTAATTGTTGTTTATTAATTATAAAATGAATTGTAATGTATTTTATTTGATATATTTAAAAATATTAACTCATGCAGGGTGAACCATATATGGAGTAAGTCACATTAAATGAAATTAAACCTTCTTTTGGGCCTCTTCTAACTTCTTTAGGATGCATCATTCATGCACTCTCATAACCTCATTCACCAGACTTATTTCTCCTGCTCTTTCTCATTTGCCCGCAAACATTCTCACTTTTTCTCAGTCCTAAAACCATAAACAAACCAACAAATAAAACAACAATGGCTTCCTTGTCTCTTCCATTCTCTCAGAACTAACATTCCACACCTCAATTTTTTTTCAACGTCCAATTTCTTTGAAATGTTGTTCCTATCTAATGCTGATGCCTCCTTTAATCACCACTCAATTGCTCTTCGTTCTCTCACCTTCTTGGTTCTGTCTGCACCATTCTACTGAAACTTCATTCTGACAGTCCATCAATCATCTCTTGATTGCAAAATCCAAGGGCCTATTCTCCACCCATTTCTTTGAATCATTTGGAGTGTTGTCTACCTAGTCAATCTCATTATGTCACTTAGGTTTGCCCAGAGCTTGCATATCCTGGGGGAGCATTTCCATAGACCGGCCTATTCTTTTCAGGGTATGCTGGGCCACCCACACTATTCTCTCTGCATGCCTAAGATATTCTCTTGTGTCTCTAGCCTTAACTAATACCACATCCTTCTGGTTCTCCTCCTACCTCTTTTCCTCTTCACCAATAACATTGAGTTTATGACCTTTTTCTACAGAAAAATTTTTTAAATTTTCTTTTGTTCAATTTCTCAACTAGGAAAAGTGCAATCGACTGCAAACCCTGTTCAGTCCTAGTCATTATCATAGAATAATAGGATTGGGAAATGATAGGGGTCTTAGAGATTGCATAATTCAATATTTGGTATAAACTAAATATATATATGTAATATAAACTATATATATTTAGTTTACAAACATATATATGTAATATAAACTATATATATATTTAGTTTACAAACATATATATATATAAAACTGTATTTCAATATAAATGTTTTCCTTTGTATTCCTATGCATTTTATTTTATGCATTGAAAAATAGTGTTCTGAGAAGGAATCCATAGACTTTATCAGACTACCAATGGGGTTCATCTTACACACACACACACACACACGCACACACACACACACTGGAAAAAAATCTAAGGCAACCTTGCCTACCACCATCACAATTTTACATATGAGGAGAATGAATGAAGGTCAAAAAAAACTGAGTGACTTATCCATGATCACACAGCTAAGAAGCTGCAGAGCCAGAATTCACACTCAAATCATCTGACTCCAAATCCATTGGTGTTTCAACTATACAACACTCCAACTATACAACTATACATCTGACTCCAAATCCATTGGTGTTTCAACTATACAACACAAGAATGTACTATTCTTCCCAATGTCACCAATTTGACCCCACCAAGGAATGGGGCGTTGGAGAACAGTAAACCTCCCTCTTGTTCACTTGAACAGATCCTACTTATTTTTCAAGGGGTAATTTTATTCCCACCTTTTCAATGAAATTCTCCTAAACTAAGGCAGACAGGCTTAGTTTCATCTTCTATTGAACTTATGGCACTTGTGTTTATATCCTTCCCAAGTCAAATAATGGTATACTGCCTTCTATCAACCCTTAATATTATTGTCTCCAGGGTTGACATAATTCAAGTTACTATTTGACTTTGGTTTTAATCTCATCTTCCCAACTAACTTTTGCATCCCTTGGAGGAAGTAGCCAGTTTTATAGACCCCACAGTGGCTCTAGCTGTACCTTGAAAATATTTGGCACACAATAAGCTTTTGCTGATTGCCTGGAATCCATGATTCAATGAGGAGAGAAGTGTCTTTTCCCTTAAAAAATCACCCTCCTGGCTTCATATAGCTGAAATAAATAATTTCCATTACAGGATGCTATAGCTAGCACCTGAGGTGGCCAGTAAGAGAAGTAACATGGAAAAGGGAGAAATGAATGGATTCTTTAAAAAAATGAGAGTTAATTCAAACATTCCCAAACTCTAGCTGTACCCTTTATTCAACTCTCAGGAATTTCTGCGAACTCTTTTCAATTTATTTTTCAATTCTGTAGAACATTGTGCTTCTTATTTCTGTCTCACATAGAAAGCAGGGTCATGGGGATCTGAAACTGTCAGCTATCTCTTGAGGAAATGTTCTTGTGCTATTTCTAATGAATTACTCCAGTGGCTCAGAAGGCCTGCAGTTTTGTTGGTGTATGTACTCCCTACAGTGATACAGAACATATAGTGATATTTAGTGAAAATATAGTGAAAATGATGCAAAAAAAGAAAAGAATGATAAGAATTCTGTTAAAAGATTGAGAATGCATAGAAGAAAACAGGAGACAAAAGAAAACACAGAAAAGTGGGACAACTTTAAGATGTACATGAAAAATTTATCACGTGCTTTTAAAAAGAACAAAAGGTGTATAGTGGAGATTTATGATGCTTTTTCTATTCTTTTTGTTTGGAAATGCTGATATTTGATAATTTTTCTTTTTCATGTAATTTCAATTTTATTTTTTCTTAATTACATGTACACAAAATTTTAACATTTGTTTTTTTAAATGAGTTCCAAAATTCTTTCCCTACCTCTTTTTTCTTCCCTTTCTTTGACAAGGTAAGCAGTGTAGATTATACATGTGTATACATTTCCATATTAGCCATGTTGTAAAAGAAAACATACACACACAAAAGAACAATAAATAAAGTTTAAAAAGTATGCTTCAATATATGTACCATCAGTTTTCTCTGGAGGTGGATTATTTGATAGTTTTTCAAGATCAGTATAACAAAAGATTTTTTAAAAATACTTAAACATACATGAAAATATAAACTTTAGTATAAACATTCATGAAAATATGAAGTTAATGTCAAATCTGGAATTGGTTAATATGAGAAACCTAACTCTGAGACCAGCCTGTAGTATGTGACAGTTTCCTCCCACCTATTCCTTAATAATTTATACTATTCTAACAACTCATGATTTGCTTATAGAGATGAAGATAAAGAAAATGCCTTATCTATGGATTTACATCTTTTTAGTAATGTTCTTTTCATCTTGAGATGATAATGGAAATAATTTAAGTACCAATGGGATTCTCTCTCTAATGCCTGGGTTTTGTGGAACCAATGTGGTCTTCTGCAGAGTAATTTCCTTTGAAGCATATCAGGAAATCCCAAAGTCCCTTTCCATAGATGATGGTCTTTTGAAAGCGGATTATCAGGTAAAGGATTATATAGGTTTTTATTATTTTTCCAAATTAATCCCTACATGAACATTCTTAACTAAGTCTTATTTCAGAACCCGTCCACTTCTTCTTTTTCCTGATACCATTGTTGGATTCCAGGCTAACTGAAATATTAAAAGGGATTTGATTAACCAGAATAAGTAATATGGCAGCATTAGTGTTTGAAACACTAACACCAGCTCCTGCAGTTGGTATCTGTCAGGATATTTCATGTTTTTGCTGTTACCCAACATTCTTGCTTCTAGAATTAATGAGTTCTGTGTCTCTAAAATTAGGACACTTGTGTAAGTGACCTAGAGAGAAGAAGGAGAATGAGGAAAAGCAAAGGGATGGGGAGAGAGAAGGGAAGAGGAAGGAGTAAAAGGATAAGAGAAGGAAAAGGGAGAGGGAATGAGAGAAAGTAAGGGAAAGTGAGAGGGAGAGAGGGGAGAGAATGAGGAAAAATCAAGATATTTCTATGAAATTTACAAAAACTGTGAAACAAATAAAATAGTAAAGTACCTAATCACTCTTTTAGGTACTGGGACTATCACCAAGCTAATTAGTTCTTTCTAGGAATTTTTCATGTATTATTTTTGTTACCGTCATCATCACCATCTTCATCAAAATCATGTTATGCTGAGTTATATCAGGAGTGTTTGTTTTATATATCATTCAATATAGGAAATTGCCTTGAAAGTATCATATCCATTTTGATAAAAAGTGTTTCCAAGATGTCAGGATACATTTTTCTTGCTTTTCTTCATGGTGCACAATTCAAATCAATACCAAAAAAAGGTCAAGATAGCAATTGTTTCTAGGTCAAGGCATGCTGCTGAACAGACACAGTTCTGGAAATGAAGTCTATCATATGCTGTGAATACAAAAAAGGCCATATATATTCCTTCTTACAGAACTGACAATTAGTGCAAATTTATCAAAAAGTACAGATGTCAATTTTGGGACTAATGATTGTTTGCTCTGAGCACAAAGATGAGTTCATTATTATCAATTAGTTGGAAAAAGAGATTTTGAAAAGGACAAGTGCTCTATTATTTTGCAGTATGACTTTTTGGTCGTCAAGACTCAATGGAGGGCTTTGCTTCAGTTGGTAGGGCACCTGTAGATGACAGCTACAAATTAGCTAAAACACCTGTGAATTAATAACTAATTTAAAAAAGAAAAATCCAATTGATCAAATCCATAACCTTGAAATGAAAAACATGCTGGCCATATTCATAGCAGGCATGAAAACAATCTCTGGTTATAAGGGTTCCCACTATTCTGAGACGTGGATTGAGTCTTTGACTTGTACTTTCAGATTGAAATCTCCCCAGACTAAGCTCAGACCATCTCTCCTCAAAGACTGCTATTCTGATTTCTTGGCCAGTGAAACAATTCGTCTTACTTTTGCAGAAATCTCACAGATCAGTGTACTCCCATCAAAGGTGTCTACTTTCAAGTAGAGATGAAAGATAACACATTTCCCCTGGACTGCTTTAAGAAGGAAATACATAAGAAAGAGTGTGAGCATGGATATTGAATGCTACTGGGGCTAGAAATCCCTGTTAGAGTAGCTCTAAGATGTGGTTCTTTCTATTTCACTCCAACAAATCACTTTTCTAATACTTTCTTAGTAAAACTGGAGAATAGCCAGGTCACATAACCCAAATAAGGTAGCAGCTGCTACTTGGTCACCTCCAGATGGCAGTGACATCTCCCTTGTGGTATGGCTGCAGCTGTTGGTCATGGGAAACCATTTGTAATCTCCATAGTCATACCCTCAGACATCAATATCTCCAATACTGCTGAGTGGAGATTTCCAGTTGATGTGACAACTTCAAGTCACTGTCCCTGACTATGGACAGGTAATAAGCATTGTGTCCATTGATACAGAAACAAAACTGTTTCTAGAACCATTCTGACTGTTGCTTACAAACTTGTCGTTCATCATTATCTACATATACAATAGCATGCCTAGAGCAATTGTTAATATAACTCCCAAATCTCTGACGTTCAAGTCAGTGATGGGTTTGACCTAAATTTATAAAGGAACTAAGAGGAATCATTGCTGAGGAGGGAAATAATTATGGTTTAATTATCATCAAGAACAAGTTAGGGTGAAGCTTTTTTGATTATGGTGGGAGGGCCAAAATATTATGATAAAAGTCAGCCAAATACTATCAAAAAAGATAATTAGATAATGTTATCAAAGTCATTGCTTTTTAAAAATAACATTTTATTTATTTCTCTTGTTTTTGTATCAGTTAATGTATCCTTCATCCCTCCCCTTGTTGTATACTAGATTTTAGAGTAGAAAGACGTTCATATATCGCCTCAGACACTTGTTACATGTCTCACTCTAGGCAAATCTCTTTTCACAATTTACTTCTCTTACTTGATTTTCAAAATCCTTTTTGAGGTCTTCCATGGACTGAGACCGATTCATATTTTTCTTGGAGACTTTGGGTGCAGGAGGTTTGACTTTGTTGTCTTCTTGGGGGTATGTATTTTGATCTTCTTTGTCACCAAAGTAAGTTTCTATAGTCATAGTTTTTTTTTTTCTGTTGTTGCTCATTTTCCCAGCCTATTACTTGACAAGTAATTTGTGAGTCCCTGTCTTTACTTTGCCCATCTTGACTTTGACTCTAGGCAAACCTCATGAACTCTCTGTGCCACATTTTCCCCATCTGTCAAATAGGTGTAATAACTGCACCTGCCTTGTAGAGTTGTAATGGTCAAATGACATAAGATATGTAAAGGGCTATGAAACCTTAAAGTGCTATATAATTTCTGGCTGTTTATTATTATTATTATTATTATTAAATAGGGACTAGACATGATTTTTTCAGCATAGGAGCCTTTCAGGTGATATTCATTCTATAAATGGAGATAAATAATTTCACTATAACTTATCCTCTTAGAGAGTTACCAGAAACACTGAGGGATTGAGTGACTTGCTCACTGTCACACAGGCAGGATGTGTCAGAGAAGAGACTTGATCCTAGGTTTTCCTGATTTTGCTCCTGGCTCTTTCTCTGCTTGGTAACACTGCCATTCTACATTATTTGCTATTAAAGAACAACAACAAGGAAAAAAATTTGGTAAAATAAACCAACATAAGAAAAAATCTGGCATATGCATTATTCCATATTCCCCTAATAATACAAAGAAGTAGGGGGAGATAACTGCTAATATCACTTCTTTATTAGAAACATTCATTTTAATTACTTAACATTCAGTTTGAGTTATTCTGGCTTCGATGCTCTTAACATTTGTAGTATGGCATTCACTGTGTATAATTTTCATACTTCAGTTTATTTCATTTTTTATTAGTTCATATAAGTTGTCTCATTCTCTGGAATTTATCAAATTCATATTTTTTTCAAGCATAGTAATATATTATTACATTCATGCACTACAAATTATTTAGTCATTCCTTGGTCAGTGAAAATGTACTCTGTTTACATTTTTTATTTTGCCACTATAAAAAGTCCTGTTACAAATATTTTAGTATGTATGAGTCCTTCCTTTTTGTTGTTGACTTGCTTGGAATACATGCTATTCAGTGGATTCCCTGGGTCAAAGAGTATGGCCCTTTATTCACCTTCATAATTCCAAAATGCTTTCCAGAATACTTGGGCAAACATTTGGCTCCACTAACAATTCTTCAATGCACTCATTTTTTCTACAATTCTTTGAACATTTACTATACTAATATTTTCTCATCTTTTCTAATTTGCTGGGTGCAAAATGAAACCTTGGGGCCATTTTCATCAGTATTTATTTTTCTAGTAGTGATTTAGAGCATTCTTTCATATAATTTTAATGTTTTGCAGTTCTTTTGAGGACTGTGCTTTTTCTTTGAATTCATCTGTTGGGAAATGGCTTTTGTTTTATATTTCCAATAATAACATAAAATAGTTAAGTATATTTGTGAGGAATTATTAGTCATAGTTGCTATGAGTCTTTCAATATTTTTAATTTAAAAGTTTTCTAAAATTTGAAATAACATTAACACAAAAGAATATAATGATTTATTTTTAATCTCTATTAATAACTAATGTTTATATAAATAATATATAAAATAAATAATATTTACATAAATAAAAATAATATTAATTTCAAGTTTTTTAAAAGCACTTACATTCATTACCCTATTTGACCTTCACAACAATTCTGTGAAGTTGGTACTATAAGTGTTATTATCACCATTTTACATATAAAAAACAAAAACAAAACAAAACTAAGGCTCATAGAAATTAATTCACTTCCTGTAGTTATAACTGGTTTCATAGGTTAGAATCCACCTTAGGTCTTCTAGACTTCAAACGCTGTGTCTGATCCATTCTGCTCCTAGAAGCAGCTAGATGGCATAGTTAGTAAGTTCTGATCTTGCCTTAGACACTTACCAGTTGAGTGACCTATCTCCTGTCTTACTTTCCTCAACTATAAAATGGGGATAATAATAGCACCTGCTTCACAGGGCTGTTGTGAGGATATAGTGCCTAGAACATAGTAGGTATTAATACAAATGTATATCTTTTCCTCTCCTCTCCTCTCCTCTCGTTCTCCTTTTCTTTCCTTCCTTCCCTCAGAATGATGTGTATAGGGCCATAGGAATCCCAAGTCTAAATTAGAAGAAAGGAAGCTTGTTGCTAATATAGTTTTGGATCCCCAGAAATCACATTGGAATTACCAAACCTGCGTAAAGGTCAAAAAGAGGAGGAGGAGGATTTTTGAGAAGGGGGCTAATTTTGAGTGGGGAACCAAAATAATTGCTAACACTTAATGTTATAGCTTAAAAAACACTTTCCTCAAAATAACCACAGAAAGTTTTCATGAGCATTACTATGCCCATTTTACAGACTGAAAAACTAAAAATCTAAATAGAGGAATGATTTACATGAGGTCACATAATTAATAAATAACAGAGTCACACTTGGATCCATATACTTTTGAGCCCAAGTCCAATGCTCTTTTCTCCCAACCGTATCTTTGGTCTCCATGAACAAAGACACTTTACCAACTTGGAATTGCCTTTTCTGTTCCAGAGACACAGATGTGTGACAGTGGATAACTTCTCTGTGCCTCAATTTCCATAAATAGCATTTATATCCCAGAGTTGTTGTAAAGATAATGAGATAATATTTGTAAATCACTTTGAAAAACTTAAATCTGCTAAATGCTATTTATGATTATCATTGTTATGGTTATCATTAATGCTATTCCTATAATAGCAAATTGTAGTTGAAAGAACTTTATTCCCTAAGGGATAATTCTGCAGACCTGGCAGTCACTTGTCACTGAGATTTAGATTGTCATTAGGAGAGGGAAGGGATCTCAATACATGTTTGTGGCTATTGCACTAGATTATATAACTATCAATGATAATAATGATTACATGGATCTAGTGCTTGCTATGTTCCAGGCACTGTACTAAGTGCTTTATGATTATTATCTCATTTGATCCTTCTCTCAACAATCTCAATCTGTTGACTGATGGCCTGGTTTCTGTTTATTTTGTCCAGTATCAGTTTATGTAAGTCTCCCCATGAGTCTCTCAATTTCTGATATTCATTGTTTCAGAGATATTCTTGTTGGCTGTGTTCTCATGCTTGGGATTCAGAGACTCTGGTTGGAGTTCTGGCTCTGTTACTAACTGCATAAGCATCGACAATGATTTTTCCTCTCTGGAGCATTCTTCTCATCTGCAAAGACGGTGCGTTGAACTAAATTATTTCTATAGTCCCTAATACCTCCATTCTCTCTTTAAAAATTTCTTTACCTTTAGAGTTTATGGCATGATCCTAATATGCGAAAGATGTCAGAGGCATTATCTTGGTGGACAATGCTTAGGTCTCAGATGGAAGGCCCCACTTCTCCTCCCCAATTATTTGTATTTCTTTGCGTCTTTCAACAATTTATGAAGTTCAATTAGAACACTTTCTCACCAATTAATCACACCTTAACCCCTTGTAGCCTAGCTCCTCGTGTCACAACTCAAATCAAACTGCCTTTTCCAGTATTAATAATCATCAAAGTAACTGGTAGAGTCTATTTTCATTTTTTCAGTTTTCAAAATTTTTCATTTTTTTTTGGTCTTTAGTGAACTTTGTTCTTGACATCTTTGCAGTTTTTAATGCTGTTGGCCATCCACTCTATCTGGACATGCTCTTCTCACTTAGCCTTTATGACACTACTTCCTCTTCAATCTCCCCCTAACATTTTCTTCTTATTCTCTTCTGCTGACTCATTATTCACCTCCTATCCACTTAACATCACTAGGGTTCAGTTTTGGGACTCCTTTTACTCTCTACACCTTCTCTTGGTGATCTTTTTCATAGATTAAAGTATTATCTCTATACAGGTGACTCCTGAATCCATATATCCAGGACTAATCTCTTGCCTGAGATTGCCAATTGTTTCATGAACATGTTCTCCTGTGTGTCCAATAGGCATACTTAACTCTACATATCATAAATTAAACTCATTAATCTTCCTTCCTAAATCTTCCCATTTTACAGTATTCCTTGTGTTTTTTTGTGGGTGTTGGGAGGACATCAACCTGAGAGAAATTATTATTAATAACTAATGATTTGGGGAGATCCAGAGTTCCCCCTTTTCTCTATCCTCATTTCAAGACCTCAGTCTCTGAAGGTTGAACTAATCTTCCCCTCTCTTTGACTCCACTCTACCTTACAAGAAATCTCTAGTCTAAGGTGAATTCCCTTCAATCAAGTTTGGATGGAGAGAGACACTTTTGTCTAAATTGTCCAAGGCTAGGAGTGGTCTAGGAGTATAGGTAGTCTTTCTGTCCAAAGGTGACATCTCAACCCCTCATTGGAGTAAGCCCATTTCTCTTTGTAAAGTCCACCTCTCATTAATTGTTAGTCAATCAGAGTTGATTGCCAACCTGGGAACACCTACTTTTCGAAGGGAATAAAAACTGTGAGGCCACCACCATGAGGGTCTTTGGTCTAAGAGTCAGATGGCCAAATGACAATCCTTTTATTAAAATGCTGGCATTATTAATAAAATTATTAAATTACCCAAAAGTTATGTCTCTCAAGTCTTTTGAAATGTCACAAACCTTCTCCCAGGCACTCATATTATAACCTCAGAGTTACCCTTGATTCATGCCTCTTCTTCATGTTACATATGCAGGTACTTGACAGACCTTCCCAATTTTACCTCCAGAACATCTCTCTCATCCATCCCTTTCTCTTTACACAGTTACCTTGCATTTCTTGCTCTGATCATACCTGGATTGTTGTAATTATCTCCTATTTTACCCTCCCTGTTTCCAATCTCTAACCACCCCCGATCTCTCCTTTTTATAGCTCCTGAAGAATTCAATGCAACTTTATTAATTTAACTAGAAGTTCTTGTTTGTCTCAGTGAAAAGGAATAGGTATTGATATGTCATTTGCTGTATATCATAGGGCTTTTAAAAATTGCTGAAGTAGTATTTATTTGAAAGGTGACTGAAGTGGGAGTCAAAAGACTTGGGTTATATACTAAACTTTGCCCTTTCTTGGCTGTGTGACCCCAGACAAATTGTTTCGCAGCCCTTTTTCTCAGCTTTCTTATCAGCTGAGTAGAGATAAAAATATTCTTTCCATTTGTTTCAAAGAGATATTTTAAGAATATTCTGATGAGGGGGCAGCTAGATGGTGCAGTGAATAGAGCACCGGCCCTGGAGTCAGGACGACCTGAGTTCAAATCCGGCCTCAGACACATAACACTTACTACTGTGTGACCTTTGGCAAGTCACTCAACCTCATTGCCTAGCCCCCCCCCCCAAATAAAAATAATATTCTGATGAAATGATATAAAAGCTTTTTGTAGCTCTAAGATACTATATAAATATTATAAATCAATCCTTCAGGTGGCCATGATTTTATCTTTGTAGATTCTCTCTTCCCCATATGAGATTTCAATCACTATATTACTTAAATTGTGGCTTGAAAAATTCATCACCAATGAATTGACCAGTTCCTGTAGCCAGTCAGATGATGAGGGTCTCCAAATTTAGATACATAAGTTCTTGTGCAGCAGACCTATTGATCATCACTGTTCCTTTAAGCAAAACATTTCCAGCTTAGTAGAACACATTTTTTTTCGCCATTGATAATAGCCTTCAAGCACCCACAGTCATCTTGCTACAATGAGTCATCCTAGACAAAATTAGATACTATGACAATTACACATTATTCTCATTGTTTAGTCATTTGGTCATGTCTGACTCTTTGTGAACCCAGAAGTGGTTTGTCATTTCCTCCTCCAGCTTATTTCACAGATGAGCAAACTGAGGCAAACAGGGTTAAGTGGCTTACTCATGGTCACTTAGCCAGTAAGTGTCTGAGGCTGGATTTGAACTCAGGTCTTCCTGACTCCAGGGCCAGTACTCTATCCTCTGCTCCACCTAGTTGCCCTGTTATGCATTAGTTTTACAATTATTCATAAATGCTCCTGAGAAAATCAATAATTCTTCTCTCTGTAGATGTCAAATGTTTACAAATTGTTCTGGATTTTTGTTCCTAATTTGTTTTTTTTTTTTCCATTCTTTTTCTCAGCCTACAGGTAGATGGCATGTTAAAGGCATAGTTGAAGAAACTTTGGTCTCCTGATTTATCAACTAGTTGGTAAGTATTTGTTTGCAAGACTCAGCTAAATAGGGGTTGAAGTAAGTTATTTAAACAAAGATTTTGATGAAAGCGAGCAGAGAATTAGTACAGGTTCTGCTATATACTAGTTTATTATCTTTGTAGCAATTATTTAAGAATGCAATGCATTACTATCATGGTACAACTACTATCTGTAGAATTGGCAACTATGAAAAGTGAGAAATATAAGACAATTAAATTTATTAGATATCCACTTACTCTCTATTTTATAAATGGATTTTGCTAGGCATTGCGGAAGATTCAAAGGTGAAAAGGGCAATAATTTATTACCCCAATAAAAATTTTAAAATAGATGAAAATTTTAACATTTTCATGATATGAAGCAGCATGTTTTAGAAACATGAGAGGTACCAATAAGATGCTATCAAGAGAGATCACAACTGGCTGGGAAAATAGCAAAAGTTTTCTCAGACCACATGAATTCAGTGTCGGGAAGGATAGGCAAGATTTCCATAAGTGAATATGGGGAGGGAGAACATTCCTGCATTATGGATAAGTATTCCTCAGTGAAAGACATCGAGGTGACAAACAACATAAAGCTTTTTCAAAAAGGTTGAAGAGTTCAGTTTGTCTGGAATGTAGAAGTTTTGGAGATTAGCCACTTGAGATACAATTGGAAATGTTGATTGGGGCTAGATTGAGAGAACTTTGAATGACATGAGTTAATTTTCTTGGTAATTGGGAGTCACTGAAGTTATTTGAGGAAGGGAGTAACATGATCAAATTTATGCATTACAAAGATGGATCTCGTAGTACTGTGTAGCACAGGTTGAAGAGGAAAGATTGAAGATTGGAGGCAAGGAAACTTGTTAGAGGTAGCCATTGGAATATCCAGGTGACAGGCAGTGAAAATTGGGACTAGTCTATTTGCAACAGATATTGAAATGTGCAGATGGATGTAAACAAAAGTATTTGTTAATATTCATATTTATTGTTCCCAATCAGATACTTAATTGCTGAGCAATTATGCTACATATAGCTCTGCATTATAAGTATGGTGATTAATGCTAATATCTATATTCAGTTTGTGTTTCATCTGATTTATTTTCCCTCATTATGGAAGATAATCACGGCTCTTTCAAAATATCTCAATTATTATTGCACTTATTATTGCCCTTTCATACACTGCCTCACATTAAACAGTAATGTGTAGATGGGATAGAATGACAATAAACCCAACATGCTCCTTCACTTACATTTTCCTAAACATTTATTCAAATACACAAACACTTTAAATTGAGCTTAAGTGGCTTCATTTTGTATTTTTCTTTAAAAATCCATTGAAGCAATCACGTTTGTTATTAACAGAAAAACTTCACTGTTCTACTTGCTGTGCTTTTAAAATAAGATTTTTCAAAAGGAATACCAATGATTAAGTTAATGGTGCTCATCTGAAGATGACCCCTATGTTTTCTGAGCAAAGTCCAAGTGATTAGGATCCTGAGGCAGACTACAGGGTCTGTCCTTTCTTTCACAAAGTTATCTTAGATGTGCTATCCAGAAAAGAGCTGTCATGCCTAGCCATTTGTGTTTTAATATTAGTATCTGGTGAAGAGAACAGCGATCATTGAGATTCATTCCTCAAGATGAGTACAGCATTTGCCTTTTGGGATGGGGGTAATTTCAGCTAAAGCTGGCCAAACAATATCATCTCATTACCTTTAAATGATGGTTACCGCCTCGGGTAGAATACTTTATATTCCATAGCATGTATCCTTATAAAACTTATGACATTTTTTAAAAGATAAATTCACCTTAATGGCTTATTATAATTTTTTCCTCTGAGCAGGAACAGAATACTCAGCTTTCCTAATGTTAATGAATGCAATTAATAGCTCATATTTATAAAGCATTTTAAGTTTTGCAAAGTAATTTCCTCAAACAACCCTCTTAAGTAGCCGGTGCAACAACAGTATCCCCATTTTACAGTTGAGAAGACCTCAGAGAGTTCAAATGACTTGTTTAGGATTGCACAGCTGCTAACTCAGATGTTGAGTCCAGCTCTTCTGCCCCCGACTTGCCTTTTTGTCATTATGCCAAGCTGCCTCCAATGTGCTACTGCTCAATAATAATTTCAAAGCTTCCATTTTCATAGAGTTACATAATTTTAGAACTGGAAGGGATATCAGGGTCCATCTAGTCCAACTTATGTTGGAAAGAAATCTCAACTCTAACACACCCAACAAATGGTCATCCATCCTCTACTTGAAGGCTGACAAGAAGGAAAATCTTCTGGGTGGTTTCCTCCATTAGGTTCTCATAAAAATGACTTTCACACACAAACCTGAAGTAGTCTATTTTATGGGCTATTAGTATAAATTAATCATTTGGCCTATTCATCCAAATGGCCTATTCTCCTTGACTCCCCTGTCCTTTTAGAGACACAGAAACTACAGGCCCCGGCAAAACAAAACAAAACAAAACAAAAATTCTACCAGGAGTATAGAAGACACATGGATCTCTGGCCAGGAGTACATGACATATATGCAAAGCTTTAGGGAAAATGGGGCAGTCAATCTAATGGAAGCTGTCCCAGAAGTGTAGTTCCACTGAAAGTTTGTAAGTACCTTCAGAATCTACCCATAGTCAAGCCAATTACTTCAAGATAACCAGACATATGTTGAGTTCCATGCTAAGTCATCACAAAAATCCTGTATTGAATAATTCCTGAAAGTAAGGACAAATAATCATATAGTTTGAAGATGCTCTATGGATATTAAAATACTTGTATTCTAAATATTAGTTTCTTATCCAGTAATAAAATGAAATAACATGTGGCACTTGATATCTAATCTCTGTCTTCCAGTGCTTAGCACAGTTACTGATATTTTACAAATGTATTTTACAAATGTTTGTTGACTTGACAACTTTAATTAATTGTCTCCCATGCCTGGAATGAAATTCTACCTCATTTCTGCTTCTTACATTCCTTTATTTCGTTCAAACTCTGTTTGTTGAACCTTCTTCATAAAACCTTTCCTAATTCCTACAACTATTAGTCTCCCCCTCCTCAATTTACCTTTCATTTATTGTGCCCATATTTGCTTGTGCACTTGTTGAATCCCCTGATAGAATATTAACTTCTTAAAGCATGAAAAAAATCATACTTTTAAAACTTTATGTGTCTAGGACCTAGGACAGTGCCTGATACATAGTATGTACTCGAGGAATGCTTGTTGACTAACTGATCAGTATAAAATTGGAAAGAGACATTTTAGAATTGATATTTATGTTACAAATGAAATCAGAGGACAAAAGGAAGTTGCAACTAAATGGACAAATGACTAATATAATTCTCTTTGGAGCAGTGAATAAAGGATTTTGTAAAATTGGTTTTATCACTAACAAGGCACATATTCCTTTCAAAATTATGTATTCATTCATCTCTAACAACACATGTAAACTTCAGGACATAGAGAATACTACTTTGTCTTTACTGATACACTAATTCAAAACCACAAACAGAATATTATTACTATCAGTGTGTATGTGTTTTAATGAGTCACATAAAAATATATCCAAAAGGGAAATTACTTATAATTCTCTGTGGCCTCAATCAGGTATCGCACTAGATTATTACCATTTGGTCATATGATTGGTAATAATGTAACTACAGGATTTTCTTGTCCTTTACTTAATTCAAATGTAGAAAGTATTTTTGCATTCTCTTTTTTATTCTCTTTTATATTCTTAGTATTCTCTGGGAAATTAAACTATGGAATGGCATGTAAGACATGTTTTAGCTCAAGGCATTTATAGCTATCACACTCATGCATAGATAATGTTTGTTGAATGAATGAATAGATGGATGGCTCAACATTAGTAAGCATGCTCCCCTTTCTCTGAAGTTTATCAAATTACATTTGATATGTCATTTTTACTGCAGGTAATAAATCCTTTAATACCCAAGTCCTAGTTTCCTCTGTTAACCAAGAAGAAGAAATGGGATTTGGAAAGGGAGGGAGAAAGAAATCAGCATTTTAAATTCTTGAATGCTAAAGTGGAGATGCTATTACAGAGCAATAAGATTGACCTCCATTCAATTCAATTCAGTTTCATAAAATTTAATGGAGCTCTATTGAATACTCCACATTATGTTATGTACAACACAGCCAAGGAGCCAAAAAGATGGATGAAAATCAAACATGATCTAAAATTATTTATTAGACATAAAATAAAATATATGAACTAGTTATGTATCACTATGCGTATCACAACACTAGCCCTAACTGACACCCTACAGAGAACAAAAGAAAAAAGTCTAGAATTATTTTTAGATACCTTCTATGTGCAGAGGACTGTGTTAGGTGTTGACAGAAAAAAAATAAGTTTAGATAATACATGTCCCTGACTGACTGGAACTTATAGCCTAATAAAGGAAAAAGACACAAATATGGTGCACTCAGTACTTATAAAGGTCTCTGATTTCATCAATATATCTATCCCTTCCATTCATTCAGATCATAGTCCATTTATGTTGGCACATGTTATGAAATTCTTATGCATGTCTATACAGAGGTGAGCCAAAGAAAATATACTAAACTTTCTGGAAGTCTTTCTCTAGGCCTTATAATATTTCAATTTATAAATAACTTTAAACTAAGAAGTATTGCAAAAGCACTAGATGACAGAGTCATCCAAAAATGTATATTTGGATAGGTTAACACATTGGGTTGAATCTAACGTGATACAGTTTAATAGATACAAATGTGAAGTCTTATGCTTGGGTTAAAAAATTATCTTTCTAATTATAGGATGAGGAAAGATATTGTTAGAGAGTAGTTTGTCTGAAAACAAAGGTCTTAGGTTTATAGTGAACTCAAAGTCAAAAAGGAGTCACCTGTGTGGTGTAGCTGTCAAAAAGCTAACATGATATTGGGTATGGGGAGAAGCATAGCTTGGAGGAATTATAAATTGATAGTTGCTATATTAGTTTGACCTGGGAAAACCATATTTGGAGTATTTTCTTCAGTTCTGAGCACCAGAGTTTAATTAGGGAGAGCACTGTTAGGATGGAGAGGATCTAAAAATCTTCTAGGCAAGTAGGGCAGCTAGGATGGTGAAAGGCACTGAATCCATTTGATATGAGGGTCTATTGAAGAAATTGTGGATATTTAGCCTGGAGAGGAGAAGATAGCCGTGCTTATGTACCTGAACAATTGACATATGGAAGAAGGTTTGGACTTGCCTTATCTGGCCTTGTAGGACCAAATGAGGAGTAATGAGTGGATGATGCAAAGAAGCAATTTGAGCTTGAGGTCAGGAAAAAATTCTTAATGATTAGAACTATCCAGAAGTGGAGTGAGATGCCTTGGAGGTAGTGTGCTCCCCATCACTTAAAGTCTTCAAGTGTGGTCCGCATAACCATTTGTTGTATATCATAGATGGTGATTCTTTTTGGGTCTGGATTTAAACGAAAGTTTCCTGAGATCCCTTATTCTGTGAGTATCAAAGAAATACTTAGCCAGCCTCATTTGCTCTCAACCTTGCTGTATTACTGGCCCACCTCCTCTTTGGACCACACTTTTCACTGACATCTTTCATATCACATCTTGTATGCAACTCATTATTAATAGAGCTTATATTCACTAGGGTTTCACCCCACCCTCACTTTTAAGTCACCATAATCTGATGGTTCAGTAGCTGAGACCTAAATTCAGATGTGACTTCAGGTATTTATTTGCTGAGTAACCCTCAGCAAGTCACTTAACCTCTCTCTGCCTTAGTTTTCTTAACTGCAAAATGGGAATAATAACATAACCTACCTCACAGTGTTGTTGTAGGGATTAAATGAGATAATATTCATAAGAAAAAACACTTAGCACAGTACCTGGAATATACTGGATGCTACATAAATACTTATACCCTTTCGTCTTCTGCCCTCCATCAAGAGCACATGAATTAATCCCATAGAACAATACTGGGTAGACACTAGTGTTTAAAAGATTGGATTTTGTGCCATAGAACAGCTCATAAACAAGGAAAGCGTGAATTTAGGGTTAGGGTTAATTTTCAAAATGCAATTCAGCTCACTCTCTCTTTTTTTTATTCTGTTCTAGTCCCAGCACATTGTTCATTATTAGGCCCTATATATGTAATGGTGTTCTAATGAAATTGCCTGTTCATCCATATAATCTGAAAACATTTAACTTTTTCCTCCCTTCTGTGTAGGGGATTTGATGGAGCTGATCTCAAATTTATATCAAGGAAGGTGTTTTATAAGAAAAGGATTTCAGTATTTCTCATCATTCACTGTTCTTCCTTTCACAATGAAGTCATCAAGTACCTAGGAAGATAAGGACCGGACTTGTGATTTCATTAGTCTAGGGACCTCTGAGATGAGGACTCTCCCCTGATTAATGAAGCTAAGTCACTTCTCTGTGACATAGCCATAGAAAGTTGCCTAGAGCACTGAGATATTAAGTGATTTGCCTAGGGTTACAAAACAGTATGTATCTGAGGTAGGATTTGAAACCCTAGCACACTATCTCCCAAGGCATCCAATTACACTTTTAGACAGCTCTAATCATTAAGAAGTTTTTCTGACCTCAAGTCTGAATCGCTCCTTTGCAACATCCACTCACTGCTTCTCATTAAGCCCTGTGGGGCCAAATAAGTCAAGTTCTTCTTGGCTAACAAGCCATCTTAAAATTATTATGCCATATTTCCCCTGCCTCATATTAAAGTGCACGTTGATTGAATTTGGAGGACCATATAAGTTCTTTGTATAATATCTCTACCTCTTCGTCTTCTTTAACATGTGTTGAAGCATAAATGGAATCATTTTCATGATACATTGTGGTATAATGTAGAGAGGGCCATCCACAGTGTCAGGATAATTCAGTTCAGACACTACCTTTTGCTATACTGTCTCTAGGACCACAGACAAACCATTTTATGCCTCAGGCATCTATCACTAAGATTATGAAGAGAAGATGCCAACTGCATTGGTAAAGTGGACTTCATAGATTTTTTTGCATACCGTTGTATTGAGTATGGCGTTACCAGATGGCCAAATGCCCCCAAGAAATGATATTTCTTTTCCTTTGGATGCAAAATAAAGCCAACTGTCAACTCCTTACTTGATTTTTCAAGGGTACCTTTAAGTTAGTTTTTCATTTATCTGAAATTTCCTTTTTGCTTCATGCATAATGTGAATATTGTATTTGACATGATTCAATCTTCCTCCTCTCCCTCAGTAGTTTATCTCTTCATAGGTTATTGGACAATCATTTCACATTTAGAATATGAAATTTGTATTTATAGAGCCAAGTCTCTGACACATATTGTCTATGTGACCCTGGGTAAGTCATTTAACTTCTTACTGTTCTACATAATCTCTGAGGCTATGCGTTACAGAGAAGGTGTCCACCTCAATTATTAGGAGTTTCCTTATCCAGAAGGTGCCTATGCCAATTAAAGCACAGGCCCAGTCCCTATCTCTATCCCTAGACAGCGGATGATTCTTAGCATCTTCTGTCCCCTTTTCCGTATCCTCTGCTATGAGCATTACAGATGTGAAAGAGAGCTACCAAGGACTTAGGGACACTTTGGCATTTTGTTTCATTGGTTGCCACGGACAAATAATTCATTGTCCAGTAACGAGACAGTTGGTAGTGAGCCTCTCCATAGTTAACTAAGCTAATGAGTGGAAAGTAGGCATAGTGTATTGTTGGGACTATACTCCCAACCTAGTCACTTTGTGCTCCGCTTTCACACCCTTTGGATTTTCTCCAAATACTCCTACTCTGATGCTCTATCATGTGTACTTGAGACCTGGCTTTCAAAGGGGTAGGAACACACCTGGTGTTTATGAAGGATAACAAATAATCTCATTTGACTGGCGTTTGAGGCTTGTGAAGAATAATGGGAATAAGGCCTTTATGATTACTAATTCACAACTTGAGGCTGTTCTCTGCTGACATCATTGCTATGGTGGCCATTGATCCTTCCCTTACGACTACTTCCTAGTGTTCTATGACAGGGATTCTTAATCCTTGGAATGCCATGGCCCTCCTCCACTTTGGAAGGCTGTGAAATCTACGGAGCCCTAATCAGAATGATGATTTTAAATGCATGAAATGCAATATATTGGATTACAAAGGAAAGCAACTACACTGAAATACAGTTTTCAAAATATGCATATATATGTATGTATGTATATGTGTGTGTAGATATATATGTGTGTGCATATATATATGTGTGTGCATATATATATATATATATGTTAATGGACCTTTTATTAAGAACCCCTGTTAGGGTATTTGATCTATTCTTCTCTATACATCCTCACTGAATCAGATGACTCAAATCATATTGAAAGGGACTTTTTGTCATACTAAGTTATGCTGTGGGTGTAGACTCAGACTCCCAACTATTTTCAAGCTCAAGGCTTTGGATTTTCTTGCTTACTTTCCTTGCCACCGAAATATTCTCTTTTCCCATGCAGAAATTACTTGGGGCTCAGAACTTCACCACCCCAATTTAACATGCGCAAAGACTTTGTTATCAATGTCCTCAGAATACTGATATCACTAGGAAGTGGGGTAGGAGAGAGGGAATTAGAACTCCAAACTGCAGCAGCCTTATTCAAGTTTAACATCTTTAGCAGAGTCAGCTTCTGCCACATGCTATGACCATGCCCCAGACACCCCAAATCCCATCTATCTTTATTCTAGGGCTTTCCAAAATGCACAAGATTCCGTGCCTGCTCTCTCTCATTCTCATTATTCTCTCCTTTATTTAGTTGCTCTTCATCAGAGAGGCTACACCGACTCATAGTCACAATCATGCTAAATAATCCCTCACCCTTTGGCTCCCATACGATTTCTTTATTAATTCAAAATCACTGCACTCTCAATGCTAAATCTGGCCTTGTTCTGTCTTCTGCTCTTGACAAACATAGCTTTGACATAGAAAAGCCAAGCGTATACAATTGCCCAGTATGAAAAGAATGTATTGATACCATCTAAATAGTCAGGGAATTTACCAACAAAACTCACAGCTGTGATCTTCTGTCTACCCATGCTGCCTTCCTCAAGCTATTGTCTGTTTTTCATCCTGGGTGTCCCTGGTGTATATCAGTGTATCAGTAGAGAAACAAAGCACATATGGCTTTAAATATCTTGCAGGTTTTTTGAGTTGGAAGATAGGGCAGGAAGTCAAGAAAAATGTGTGGATAAGATCAAGTCAAGCTAAGAAAGAAAGGAGAGAAGGAAGAAAGAAAAAAAAGAAAGGAGGGAAAGAAGGATAGAAGAAAAAGAGACAGAAAGAAGGACATAGAAGTAAAGATGAGAATTGTTATTCTTATTAATGTTTTAATGTTGTTCCTTGAAGAAAAGGTTTACTTAGTGCAGAGGCTGTTACATAATTTTGATATCATTTGAATGCAAGATTATCTAGGCTCTGTTACTACTCAGAATAAACATAGACCTCTTTCTATATGAGAAATAGTAGATGGCTACTTTAAATTGCTACTTTAAATGACTACTGTACCTTTAAATTGAAAATCCAAGTCAAGAGCTATTCAGGTCCAGAAACACTATAGAGATAAAATAAAATTAGATCAAATTGAAGTTCTTAATTAATATAGCCTTTTTGTGAAGGGTAATCAAATGTGTTGCATTAATTTATATTTTGGCTTAGAAAGATAGTAGGAATTAGACACATTAAATATTGGTATCTAGACCCACATCTAAGAAAACGCCATTAAGAATAGGAGTAGACCATCATCATATCTAAAGCTATGCATAAAGATATACAATGCAATTAATATTAATTTAGCTAGGGTCAAGTCAGATAACCAAAATCCATGAAATTTTTTACAGGATTGTGTGTTAAGGAAAATTTGTATAACATTTGTTAGAAAATAGACCATTATTCCACTTAACCAAAGGAATAAAGACTGGTCTCTCCCCAATGAAAGCAGTTGAGTTGGGGGTGGGTCCTCCCCACCAAGAAGGTGGCATGAGCAGTTGGCAATAACCTTAATGATCAATCAATTAGTAAACATTTATTAAACACCACTTACTATGTGCCAGGTACTATGCTGAGGATTGGGGATACAAAAAGAAGCAATAGACAGTGCCTGCCTTCAAGGAGCTTACAGTCTAATGGGGGAGCCAATATGCAAACAAATATATACAAATCAAACTATATGCCTGATAAATAGGAAATAGAAGAGAGAAGACACTGGAATTAAAAGGGGTTGGGGAAGGCCTCCCATAAAAGATAGAATTCAGTTGAGACTTAAAGAAAGGCAAGGAGTCAATAGGTAAAGTGGAGGAGGGAGAGCATTCCAAACATGGGGGTCAGTTAGAGCTGAGATAGAGTGTCTTATTTGTGGAACAGTGAGGAGGCCAGTGTTACTGGCTTGAAGAGTACATGTTGGGGTATAAGAAAAAAATATAAGAAAACTAGAAAGGTAGAGGAAGTTCGGCTATGAAAGGGCTTTGATTGCCAAGCAGAACATTTTGTATTTGCTCCTGGAGGCACTAGGAAGCTACAGGGTTTATTGAGTAAGGGAGTGATGGATGGATCTGCATTTTAGGAAAACCTCTCTAGTGGCAGGATAGACTGGAGAGAGGAGAGACTTGCAGCAGGCAGATCCACCAACAGAGTACTGCAGTAATCAAGGTGTGAGGTGATGAAGGCCTGCACTAGAGTGCTTGGTAGTCGGAAGAGAGTAAAGGGCACATTTCTGAGATGTGGCAAAGGTGAAATAACAGGCCTTGGCAAAAGCTTGGCTATATGGGACTGAGAGATGGTGAAGAAGCCAGGATGACTTCTAGGTTGTGAGCCTGAGGCACTGGGAGACTAGTGTTGCCCTCTACGGTAATGAGGAAGGTTGGAGAGAAGAGGGTTTAAGGGAACGTATTCGGCTAATACGTTCTGTTTTAGACATCTTGAGGTTATGATATCTACTGGACGTTCATTTTGCGATATCTGAAAGGCAGTTGGAGATCCTAGATTAGAGGTCAGCAGAGATTGGGGCAGGAATGGGAGATTTGAGAAATATCGGCAGAGATGTAGTAATTATATCCATTGGAGCTGATGGGGTCACCAGGTGAAGTAATAAAGAATAGAAGAATGTTCAGGACAGTATGAACGATCCAGCATAGTATGGATGATCATCCAGCAAAAGAGACTTAGAAGGAACAGTCAGATTGGTAGAAGGAAAACCAGGAGAGAGGGGTGTCCTGATAATCTAGAGAAGAGAGTATCAAGGAGAGCATGAAGGGCAGTAAGGAGCATATCAGCATTTCCCTCTCCCTCTGAAGCTTCCTACAAAAATTACAGAAAAAGAAAAGAAAGAAAGCTCTAGGACAGGGGTGGCCAATAAATAAATTAATGAAATGATTTGTTCTGTGAAGTTTGGATTCAGTCAAAGGGCTGCACATGAGGACCTAGAGGACCACATGTGGCCTCGAGACCACAAGTTCCCCACTCCTGCTCTAGGATTTTACCCCTAAGCTATCTTACTATATTATGATTATGGAAGTAAATCTGGAGGGAGTAGGCCTAGGTGAGACCATTGTGTGACACAGCCAGCTATCTTTGGCAGTGTGGTGCTAGCGGGCACTTTCCCTACATTTGTCTGCATTTCTATGTCCCTTGAGAATTTTTCGGTAGGGGACTGCTTTGTGATGAGCTGCCTGAGGAAGGGCTAGATGATCGTACTTATAAATTTGTCATCACCTGTTGAAGAAGTCAAGAGACCATAAAAGATCAATGAACTTAAGTTTGAATATGATAAATTGCAGACAGTAAAAATTCACTAATTGCAAGAAGGAGGAGGTTAATTGAAAATAGTAAGGAGTGTGAATGATGAAATTTGGGGAGGGAGTTTTAGGTGCAATTTTAAAGATATTTAAGTACAAGCAATTAACTCTATTCTCTTGAAGGGTAGTTAAATTAAAAAAATATAATTATGCTTCAGACAACTAAAAATGATTTATTACAAGATAGAATCATTGAAAAAAGAATGAACAAGGTTGGCAAATTTAAATTAGTTAAAGTTAAAGGAGAGTTGACTTTTTGAGATTGTTTTGAGGCCGTAAAAAGATTCCAGGGTTAATTTGGGTATTTACTAATATTCCAGTTTTCTCAAAACTACTTAACTCATGTAAAAGTCTTTGTGGAAGAGGAAGGAGTAGAGAGCCAGACAACCACAAAGCAACAATTGGTGAAATCAACATGGAAGCCTCTCTTCCCTTGTCTATATACCTGGTACTGAGTTGCCTCAGTTTACAATAAATTTAATACCTAATGGGGACAGTCATAATGAATACTCCAAATAGATTTGAAATTGCCTTGAAATTTCCTGAAAGTAGGTAGATCAAATGTTATTATGGTGTTTATCTCAAATTGTATTTCTCCTAAACACTTGAACTATCCATGAATGAGGAGAGTGTTTGAGTGGGGTGAAGAGGGGAAAGGGTTTACATGGAGAATAATGTCTTGAGTGCATGAGAGAGTACTTGTTCTGTACTCTCTAGTCTTTTATAGGGATGGATTTATATAATTAAGAGTTCCAGAGCTATAAAGGGACCTTCAATTTTCACCTCCCTATTTTATGTATTGGGGTAATTAAAGTCCAGGAAAAATAAAACAAAACAAAACCATCACCTGACCCCCAGTCTAGTTCTGTATATCTGGCAGCAGCACTAAACTTAAGGTAAACAATGGCAAAATAATAATTCAAGTTACTAGAGTTTTTGAGTTTTTAAAAATAAATTTTGATATGTATTTTTTCTTCACCAATATTTCCCAATGTATCCCTATACATTCAATCTCCCAGAGAACCATCAATTGCCACACAGAATAAAAGATAAGGGATAACAAAAGAAGACAAAAGTTTAGCGAAACTAATGAACACATGAAAAACGTGACATTATTTTATAGCATTTCATAGCCAATGCCATACCTCTACAAAGAAACAAAGGCCATGCCTTCTGATCTCTTTCCTTTGAGGTCAAGTTTGATCATTATAATTCCACAGCATTCATTTTTATTGCTTTTTTTTTGTTCTTTCTATTTACATTATTGCAGTCATCAGATAAATTGTTTTCCTTCTTCTGCTTCCTTTACTTTGCAATCAATCACATGTCTCCCCATGCTTATCTGTAGTCATCATTTCTTACAACCCAGTGATATTCCATTAGACTTAAGTACATCAACTTATTTAGCCATTCACCAATCAATAGGCATCTAAAGTAGAAAGCCCCTTGAAAAACTTTAATGACTATGTAAGTATAATTGTCATCATCATCATTCATTTCCATTACTTTGCCACTACAAAAAGGGGCTTCCTCACAACCATCCTGTATTGTCAGTAGTAATGATATTATCCCCATTTTGCAGATGTGAAAACTGAAGCATAACAACTAGTCCAATGTTACCTAGTCAGTAAGAGGGAAAGCCTGGACTAGAACTTGGGTCTTCTGAGTGACTGACAAACACTTTTTCTACTCTGCTACCAAATCTCGTAGACTAAAAGTCCCTCAGATTCCACATTCTCACTTAATAGCAGAATGGTTTTTTAAACTGTACCAATAAACTTTTTAGTCACATAAATGAACATGGTACAACCACAGTGTGACAGACGTTGTGTTTCCATTACTTGTGCTAAGAATACTCTTCCCCCACCCAACAAATCATTAATATTGTTTTTCTTTTTAAAACTTGATGCCTACCTTCTTGCTCAAAAACTGTGGCATTGCCAGCTTTCCCTTGTTTTGATAATGAACTATAGGATACTTGATTCACTAAATAGTCACCATAAATGGATGATTTTGTCTTAAGAGGTGTTGAATAAGGACTAGTAAGCAAATGGAGTTTAGAGAGAAGTCTAGCTCAGTACATACATTCTAGTCTGTGGAATTCACCTCTGTGGATTGAAAATCTAAGTGTCACCAGATAACCTTGAAGATGTGAGACTAAAATATTTAAGTAGGTAGATATGGATTAGTTTTCACATTTGGGGTCTAACTTAATACTGTCCTACAGGCTTCTCAGACTTAAATGGAAGGGGGAAAGATGTTTTTTCATCTAACCAGTATTTAGGGTCTGAAAAAAATACGGTATAGTGCTTCTGCACCCTCCCCATTTTAGCTACCAGGGAGAGGCCTCTTAACCCATTGTCAAAGACAATGATGCTCTATCTTGCAAGTGACCAGAGAATGCCCAAAGATACAGTGCACTTAGAAGAGATATGTCTGATAGCCAGAACATTGAGGTCTAATTAGACTATGTATTAAGTTCATGGTCAAATTCATCTTTGCTATGAGGAAGCTCTCCTCCCTACCCCCAAACACACATATACAGATTGGAGGTAATTGTATAATTTCTGTATTCTTTGCTCTATGCTCTTTGATCCATGTGAGGGTTGGTGGCAGCAACCCTTCCAAGAGAAAAATTCTGTTTTAAATTATATAAGACCTGCCATGTTCAGAAGAGAAAACCATTTATAATGTCATGACTTGGGAGTTCACTTTCCTCTTGTAAAGTATGTATTCTTTTTGTACTTTAGTTTCTTTATCCGTAATACAGGGACTCTTAAATGTTCTGCCTGGAATGAAGTTGAGGAAGAACAAGTTATTGTGTATTACTCCTGCTCTGAGATTTGAATGTTTTATAACTGTCATGTGGTTAAATATGCAGATTCCTAACAGCGTGGCAAATTTATGTGTAGAAACTCTGAAATGCCTTGTTTCTCCTACCATTTAAATTAGTAGTCCGTTTCTGCCTGTAAAGGAGTTTACTAAGTATAGCAAAGAGAAAACTATCTCTCTCTCTCTCTCTCTCTCTCTCTCTCTCTCTCTCTCTCTCTCTCTCTCTGCCTCTCTCTCTCTCTCTCTCTCTCTCTCTCTCTCTCTCTCTCTCCCTCTCTCTCTCTCTCTCTCTCTCTCTCTCTCTCTCTCTCTCTCACTCTCTCCCCTCCCTTCATCCCTCCCTCCTCATAATATTATTGGTAATCACACTGCCTACTTGAGGCCCAGTGCCAAATAGCTCCTTCTGGCAAAGATACATCTAATCCATACTTTCAGGTGCATTTTGGGCTGTGTCATCCTGTTCTTCCCTCAAGATAGGAAGGTAAATTTGGCCAACACCACCCAGCTGCATCAACCTGAGTGAAGGTTAGCTCCCAGAAGGTCGAAGAGAGGAACATTGGGGTATTTCCATCCTGACCAGCAGGTATTCATCTCCAGCATTCATAGCTGTTTGGCAACCTAAGTTTCCATTACAACCAGAAAAGTACAAGGTTGTAGGACAGAGTGACAGGGTAGGCTAAAACTCAACATTAAACTCTGTTATCTATTATGGTTGTTCAATAGAATATTCTAGCTAGTCACAAATAGCTAACCCCAAACTTGAGAATAGCTTGTGTTCCAAAAGTTCTTTTATTATCTAGTTGTTTAGAACTTTAAAAAAAGAATGATTTTTTTCCCCATAAACAGAATGAACCAAATCACCATTAGGTTTTCTGTTTAGGCCACAGGAGATTAAAAATATATATACCGTGTTTGAAATAGATAATGTACTATAGAAATTATTATTGATAGGGATTACTAGCCTAGGGTCCACAGATTTCAGTGGGACCATAGACAGATTTGAAAGGATCTGTGAACTTGGTTGGGGAGCAATACATCTTTATTTTCACTAATTGCTAACTAAAATTTAGAATTTCCTCCAATTATTTAAAAACAGTATTTAAGAAAGGATCTATAGGCTTCACCAGACAGTGCCAAAGGGGTCCATGTCACAGAAAAGTTTAACAACCTCTGCTCTAGTGGAAAAACAAGGTGGGGCGGCTAGGTGGCGCAGTGAATAGAGCTCTGGTCTTCGAGGCAAGAGGACCTGAGTTCAAATGCGGCCTTAAACACTTGATACCTGCTAGCTGTGTGATCCTGGGTAAGTCACTTAACCACAATTGCCTCACCAAAAAAAAAAAAAAAAAAAAAACCAGGAAAGAAGACGAAGATAACAGGAGGAGACTGGGGTGACTGTTTGTGCCTGGTCCTTTGTACGTAAGGAAAATATGTCAAAGACTATCTCTAGTCTAGTTAGAGCTTCTATTTCCCAAAGAGATACTGCCAATTTTCCCAGAACAAGAGCATAATATAGTCTCACATTAAAGCTTTAGTGAATATAACTCAATCTTACTGCTCTGATTCAGAAGATAAGTAAGGCTTTCACAACATGTCATCAATGTGGAATCACCCATTGTAGCTGAGGTTTCTGATGACAGAATTCTTAACAAACCACTTTTTTCCCTCCATACTCTTCTTCCATTATATAGCAGAAATGTCCTTTTTTTTTAGTATGGAGGGGAGTTGGGAATCTGTGTAAATAAGGAAAGATGGACAAGAGTCACTCAAGATGAGAAAGCATGGATGGGTTGCTATATGCATCATTGAAAGAAACTCCCAAATCAATGAGATCACAGATTGATTTGAGTATGGGAAGACAAATTACCTCCACTAATGTCCTATTCTAAAGGTGCTTACCCTAATTCTTGAAGGTAATATTAGTGGAAAAAGGACTGGTAGGGCCTGCCCAGTTGGAAAGCATCTAGATATAAACCAAGAAACATGGTGTGTTCCTGTAGTCCAAGGCCTTGTTTAGCTAAGTCCTAAGAAGTTCCTAAGTAAAAACTTGGCCACCCGGTGATGAATTCTTCAGACTTAGCTGCTCATGGAAAATAATTTACTAAGGAGACTAGAAGAGTATGCATCCTCCTGAAGTTATAGATGATGTAGCAATTAGATGATATTTAGTGTGATATTAATTCCTTCCAAAAAATATCTTTCCTGATTCTCCCCCGCCAGTGCTCTCCCTCACAAACCACCTTATATTTTTCTACTTTGGATTTATTTGTATTTATTATTATCATATTTATTCTGTTTATGTATTTCATTTACTTCTTATCTCCCCTGTTAGAATATAAGCTTTTGGGAACATGAATCATCTTATGGTTTATTTTTGTATCCCTAGCACCCAGAACAGTGCCTGGTACTAGGGGGTGTTTAATACATTTTTGTTGATTGATTTTGCTTACTTGTTTTACCATACTTCTTATGGAGATGGAAAGGAATCTCAGGTGTTACAAGTGTCCTGAGATGGAATTCTCTCTACAACATCCAAGACAAGCAGTTATCCTTCTTTCATCTAAAGATCTCTGGTCTTTTGAAATTCCCTACTACCTGAGAAAACCCATTTCACTTTGAGCCTATTCACATCATTAGGATTTTCACAGTTGCTGCCTAAGTGGCTGCAAAGGCACACTGATCAGCAAGAGATCAATAAAACCTGGCATTTAAAAAACGTGGGTTGGTGTACAGAGAAAACTGGGATCATTTCGGGATCATTAACCTTTAAAAGGAGGTAAACACTTTTATGACTTGCCATAATGGGAGGTGTGTGAGTAAACAGCCTATGGGAGTATTGTGTGTTCATTAGCGTGACACGGCTGGCAATATTTTTTTTTTATTTTAGGATTAGAAGGAATCAGAAGCTTCCAAGGTAGAGCCTCTCCAGAGATTCATCCATCAGCTACATTCGTGCCACGCCCCACCCCCAGCCTGTCTCTCCCCAGTTTCCCCAACCTAGTGTTTCTTTGTGCATTTCCTATAATTATGATCCTATTAATGACTTTCCTAACATCTCATGATTAATTTGCATCTTTCAGAAGCAGGTAAAAATAGACACTATCTCTAACTATAAACTCAATCTTTCATGCACTCAAAGTTTGTCACCAGTCTTCTTTTCTTGGGCAATAATTATGGCTTCTATTTTAAGTGAAGATTCCAGATTTCAATGTTAGTTCAAGAATGATGGAGGAGTTAAAGGAGAGAATTATAGAGGAGTGATAATGGGTGTATTTAGGATGAATGTAGGATGGAACAAGCCTATTTTTATTGAAAAGGAGTGTTTTTAAAGGTTCTGAGCTTTTTTCACTTTTTGAAAATGTATATATACATATATATATATATATATATATTTAAATTGTTACAGAATTATTGGGAGCTTTGCTTATATTACTTTCTGGAATTAAAACTCTCAAGACTTTGATTGAAACTTGGTTTAAAGTCTTGTCTAATTAACTATTCCTGAGCAAAGACCTTGGAGATTGACCAAAACATAGCATAAAATGCTAAGTGGAAAAAAATGTTCTATACCCACATATCTTCCTTCTATAGCTCTTCAAGTCACAAGAAAATATAATCCTATGTGCATTGTGACTTTGCCCATGATGCTTCCAATTCCATTACATACAAAAAAAATCATTTTGGATTGATGAGTTAGTAATAAAAATATAATAATTAATAATAATAGTAATAAATATAATCATAAATAGCACATTTGCAAAGTGTTTTAAATATATTAACAAGGCAAAAAGCACCTCATTATGCGTCTATATAGTTTCATGTACAATCAACAGAGAGAAATATGCTCATTTTGCCCTTGCCTCATTGGATTTCTCCCTCATTATATAGGTCATTTGTGTATCACCTTTTAGTAGTTGGTAATGGTCCTAAATTAAAGACAACATGGCATAGTCATAGAGTGTTAAACCTGAAGTCTGGAAGAATGGATTTAAATCTAGCCTGTTTCTATTTGCTGAATATGTGACCCTGGGCAAGTCACTTCATCTGTCTTGACCTCTGATCCACAATTATAAATTGAGAATGTTGGACTCAGTAGCCATTGAAAACCCTTACATCTCTAAATCTATATAATCTTATTCAAAAATTCATTCTTCTGGTAATATCATTTAACTTCATCCATTGATACATGGACTTCAAAACTTACCCAAGGACAAATTATAAGGTTACAGTCTCCTTTGAGCATGTCTCTTCCTTTCATTCCCTTCATAGGCTCATCCATCACTGTAGACTTGTTTCTTTTCTCTTGCTCTGGATTTCAGTCAAAGTAAGGACCCCTTGTGCTCCTAATATACTTACTATTAGTGTTTGTGTCCTCTTCCCCTTTTGAAATTCTTTAGTCTTGTAACTACTCCTCAGTAGAACTACCAAGTAGCTCATTATTGTTCAGTTGTTTCAGTAGTGTGTGATTTTTTTTGTGACCCCATTTGGGTTCTTCTTGGCAAAGATACTGGAATGGTTTGTTATTTTATTCACCAGCTCATTTTACAAATGAGAAAACTGAGGCAAACAAGTTAAAGTACTTGTCCAGGGTCATACAGCAAGTAAGTGTCTGAGGCTGGATTTGAACTCAAGTTTTCCTGACTCCAGGCCTGTGACTCTATCCACTGTGCCACCTAGCCACCTCAAGTAGCACATGTAACCCTGTTTCCCTCAGTTCCTCATCTGTAAAATGAGTTGGAGAAGGAAATAGCAAACCACTTCAGTTTATTTGCCAAGAAAAACCCAAATGAAGTTACAGAGAGTTGGACACAATTGAATATGTATATACATACATACATACATATACATACATACATACATACATACATACACACACACACACACACACACACACACGCACATAATTTAGAGAAAGGGCCCATAGGTCTCAACAGACTGCCAAAGATTTCCATTTTACACACACACACACACACACACACACACACACACACACACACACACA